>NC_139971.1:822500-847500 GCF_963993115.1 Abramis brama
AGCTTCAGAAACTCCGGCAATAACAGAACAGGCCAATCTCCCTCATCCCGAATCCCAGAATCACCAGGAGCGAGTGCAGCCTTACGGAGAGACTCAGGAAGAGCTTCTGAATGTTAGTGGAGACATTTCTGTAGTTGTTGTGGAGTTACACTGATCATCTCATCATCATGTTTCACTTCTCCACAAGTGTCCACAGTTCCTGAGGTCTTTATTAGACAGCGGTGACATGTTCTGGTCAATAGTGTTCAGTGCTCGTCTGAGCTCAACCACAGAACAGCTTCAGGCTCTGCTGGATCTTCATCATTGCGTTAGAACTGGTCAAATGTCGGCTGGTGTGTGTAAACGTGCAGATTAAGGGCCGGTAATATTATAATATTATAATAAGATCCTCTTCATCTGTCAGAAATGGAGTGAAATCTGATGTTTTGGCGTGCTCTCAGAGAAAGGCTGGGTTTCACTCTTCACGGTTACAGCACTGACACACATGATGTGTCCTTTAAATAAATGTAATATTTTTATGAATCAAGGCTGCATTAAATTGATAATATTTACTGACAGTAAAGACATTTATAATGTAACAAGATTCTATTTTAAATAAAAGCTGTTCTTTTGAACTTTGTATTCATCAAAGAACTGCAAAAAATAAAATGTATAACGCAAATCTAAAGCAGCACAACTGTTCAACACTGATAATAATCATAAATGTTTCTTGATCATCAAATCATCATATTAGAATGATTTCTGAAGGATCATGTGACACTGAAGACTGGAGTAATGATGCTGAACATTCACACTTTACTATATATTCACATAGAGAACAGCTGATTTACATTATAATAATATTTCACTGTTTTTACTGTGTTTTTGATCAAATAAACGCAGCTTTGATGAGCAGAAGAGGCTCTTTCAGAAACATTAGAATAATCTTTCCGACCGTATATTAAAGCATCTGACACTGACACACACACTGACACACACACTGACACACACACTGGTGTAACAATACTCTCTGAAATCTTGAGTTAAATACATTTCAAAGCACATGAATGTCATGTTTGTGTTATTCATCATACTGTCAATAAACCAGCAGTGCTCTTATAAACACACCACGATCACGAGGGTTAATCCGTCACTCGTGTTCCTCTCAGGCCACGCAGAAGTTTCTCAGCACTGACTGTGATCGTGGAAGATGAGAAACATCTGAAATCATCGCCAGAATAACGAGCACATGACTGTGCAGCGGCTCTGCTAACGTATCCATGCTAACCTCATATGAAAATACAGAACTCAAACAAGAGCTTCTCCAATGATGAAGTGAGCAGTTCTGATGAACACACACACACACACACACACACCTCTCCGACACGACGCTGTGTTTATCTGCAGCAACACTTATCATAACACACACACACACACACACACACGCGTGCGCAGGTGTGCGACTCCAGAGCATCACTGTGTTTATGTAAGGTGAAGAGAGTCTGGCCTTCAGATCAGCTCCACACACACACACACACACACAGTGGCCCTAACGCATGCAGGAGAGAGAGAGAGAGAGAGAGAGAGAGAGAGAGAGACAGCTGTGGTGGAGGATGGTGCACACACACACACACACACACACTGTGGTGGAGGATGGGTACTTACATGAGGACTCGGTGCCAAACATGGCTGATCCAGGAGGAGAGGGAGCGGGGGGGGGTGGGGCGGGCGAGCTACACAGCAGGACTCATCAACGCATCAACGCACAACACACACCAACCCGTGCTCACACACATCCGTCAGTCCTCCGGCGGGCCGGACCTCAGCCGCGGATCAGGATCAGGATCAGACAAAAGCCCAGCACACACTGATGCTGATGATGAGGAGGAGCCGGCCAATCACAGCTCACGCTCAGCAGGACCAATCACAGCTCACGCTCACGAGGAGGACACCACTGATGCTGATGATGAGGAGGAGGAGCCAGCCAATCACAGCTCACGCTCAGCAGGACCAATCACAGCTCACGCTCACGAGGAGGACATGAAGCAACACTGGAGCAGAGACACGGAAGAGACACGCTCAGTGACGTCAGTCCAGCTCACACACACACACACACACACACACTCACACACTCACACACTCACACACACTCACCAGACGCATCACTCTATACAACACAGGACGAGCGGCTCATGATGATCAATCACACATTAGCATGCAGAATCCAACATTAACCAGAACGAATAAATGTTGTGTTGTTCAGTGAGGAAGAGAAGGAGGAGTGTGTGTCACTGGGTCATCAAGCACAGCTGATTTCACACACACACACACACACACACACACACACACACACACCTCACATACAATTATTCTTACAATAGATCTTTCCATGTAAAAAACATCAATTATTAATTCACAAATATTATTACATTTTTTTGGGAGTCACACCACATGACATCTCGCCATAACAACATCAATGATCTGCTACTTTTAAAGATGATTTCTTACTTATTATTATATAGTAATTTATCGGTCCATGATGATCAATATACTGCTGTTCATAACACATGTGTTAGCATGCAGAAAACAACATTATTTATTAATAATAAAAATGCTTTTTTAGACAATGTCACGTCATACACAGGTCAAAGGATCTGCTATTTTCTTACTGATTATATAATATAATTTATCTTTTTTTATATAAATAATACAATTCAAGATCGTTACACCACATGACTCAAATTTGGCACACAAATACAAATTATTATTATATTAATATTAATAAGAAGTGAAACAGATTTTCCTAAGGATTAGTAACAACAAATTATTCAAATATGTTTTAATGAGGTTGTTTTTCCTCATTATGATCTCAGTTTATCATCACGGCACATCTTTTACCGTTTGCCCCCAAACATTTTAAATCTATTTCATTTTAAGTGAGAAATTAAAAACATGCACACAATAGAACATCAGCTATTCCGCAAGCTCATATATTAATATTTCTAATGTAATAGTAGATATTATCACAAAATTATTTAAGAGTCACTCATCTATTTTACATATTTCTCTATTTCACAGATGTAAACGTCGTTCTCTCTTCTGTAGAACACAAGAAGATATTCTGAGTTTTTGTTCATACAATGGAAGTCAATGGTCACCAACATTCGTGAAAAGATCTTCTTTTATGTCCCACAGAAGAAAGAAAGTCAAAATCTGTTTATTTTGGGGTGAATTGTCCCTTTAATACAGCAGGCGATATGAAAATCATCATATATTAGATATAGCCTCATTTATGCTCAATTTCACACATCATTTCTCATATATATATATATATATATAAAGAGATGAATGAACTTTGACCATGTCAGACTAACATGTCAGTTTAAAGTATAACAGTTCAATAATAACAGCAATAACTGTAATAATGAAACGAGGTCTGAGTGACACGTGTCGTGTTGTTTTTCAGGAACTCAGTTCATCTCCATATTTCTCTCTGACTAATGAACACTATTAAACACACAGCAGGAGAAACACGCTTAATATTGCTCGTTTTATCGCAGATATGCATGTTTACACACTTTACAAGCACCGTTAGCATTGCTAAGACACAATAACATGTAAAGTTCATAAAGCGCGGAAGCAACGCTATAATCAGACGGAGTTGAGCTGCACTGAGAGTGTTTTATATCAGTATCGGCAGTGAACGATGTTTAATCTCACCCGCATCTGATGAATGATCGCTCGATCAACGTGGCGCGACAGAAACAGGAGAAGAAAGAGGAACAGCAGACATGACACACACACACGCACACACACGCACACACACACAGAGAGGCCACGCCCACTCGATACAGGCCACGCCCACTCATTGTAAGCCCCGCCCACGGATCATGTTCAGTCCCTGTTCCTTTTTTGTAGGCTAGAAATATTTATATTTAGTTATTGCGAATGACAATGTTTTTATAAAAAAATAAGACAAGATAGTTGAGTTTAATCTATCTATCTATCTATCTATCTATCTATCTATCTATCTATCTATCTATCTATCTATCTATCTATCTATATTTTGCATGCCTTTATGAAGTGAGATCTTTTTATACGTATTTATATCTTTTTAGAAAGAGGCAAGATTAATTTAAATCTACGAATTACTAAACAACATAAATTAAATAACTTCATCTAGACATTAGACATTCATGGATCCAGAGATCTCTGCGCCCTCTAGAATACAGTTCCGATTGAAATCACACAAAACCATCTCTGTTTATGCATTAATTACATAAATAAAATAAATGAAAACCAGCACATTTATGGTGAATTGATAACACCCCTGGAAACTTGGATTCTTCGAGTTTTCGTGTCTTTTTTTTCTTTTTTCCCCCTTTCTTTTTAAGTAGATGTCTTTGTATCTTCCACGGGATTTGGCGTCGTGACGTCAGCACGTCCTGACCTCTCGCGAGCGCAGGATTCTGGAGCAGCGACAAACTCTCGCTTTAAATTTTGTTTTAACTCTTTTTTTTGCATTAATTGTTATTTTTCGAAGCAAAACTAACCGACGGACTACTTTGTTTGTGGCTAGTGTCGTTTAAAGAGCGCCTTGTGCTTTTAAAGTGGTCGATTTGTACTTTTATCCCGGTGTTTTTCCTCATGGATCAGATGGTGACGCGTCAGAATAATTGACACTAATAAACGCGATTCATTAATTCATATTTTCAAATTACAACACGTCAGTAAACGTCGGGTTTACGCGTCGATTTTAAACGCTAAAATTGTTTTATTCCTGCGCTTAAATGATTATAATTTTGAATACTCTTAATTTAGCTGCTAATGCTAACTAGCGCAGGCCGCTGTTGGAGTTTATTTATATATGAGTATTTTTGTATTTATATGATGTATATGTGTATTTGAGTGTATATGAATGGTAGTGAGAGTCTGATGGTCTTTCTGAAGTCTTTGATTGATCAGTGATGTTTTCTCCATCACTTCAGTCTCAGATCTGTACTATTGAGTGATGTTTCTCACTCATAATAAAGGCCTCGTTTATTTTCTTTATTTTTTCGCTCACTCTGCGTTCTTTTTAAAAGTGATTGGTGACTTATTTCACTCATGTCGAAAAGATTGATGGCTTGACGAACAATTTTCGCCGTAGTTTATCTTTTAAATGTATTAGCTGTGATTGACTGGACATAATAAAGAAGAGGAGAAACAAACCCTGCTGAGAATCAAGGTAATTAAATACTTATACTGATCTGATCTTCTGTCCGTTACTGATCTGATCTTCTGTCCGTTACTGATCTGATCTTCTGTCCGTTACTGATCTGATCTTCTGTCAGTTACTGAGCCGATCTTCTGTCCGTTACTGATCTGATCTTCTGTCTGTTACTGATCTGATCTTCTGTTACTGATCTGATCTTCTGTCTGTTACTGATCTGATCTTCTGTCCGTTACTGATCTGATCTTCTGTCAGTTACTGAGCCGATCTTCTGTCCGTTACTGAGCCGATCTTCTGTCCGTTACTGATCTGATCTTCTGTCTGTTACTGATCTGATCTTCTGTCTGTTACTGATCTGATCTTCTGTCTGTTACTGATCTGATCTTCTGTCTGTTACTGATCTGATCTTCTGTCAGTTACTGATCTGATCTTCTGTCCGTTACTGAGCCGATCTTCTGTCCGTTACTGATCTGATCTTCTGTCTGTTACTGATCTGATCTTCTGTTACTGATCTGATCTTCTGTCTGTTACTGATCTGATCTTCTGTCAGTTACTGATCTGATCTTCTGTTAATGATCAGATCGTCTGTCTGTTACTGATCTGATCTTCTGTTACTGATCAGATCTTCTGTCTGTTACTGATCTGATCTTCTGTTACTGATCAGATCTTCTGTCCGTTACTGATCTGATCTTCTGTTACTGATCTGATCTTCTGTTACTGATCTGATCTTCTGTTACTGATCTGATCTTCTGTTACTGATCTGATCTTCTGTCTGTTACTGATCTGATCTTCTGTTACTGATCTGATCTTCTGTCTGTTACTGATCTGATCTTCTGTTACTGATCAGATCTTCTGTCTGTTACTGATCTGATCTTCTGTTACTGATCAGATCTTCTGTCTGTTACTGATCTGATCTTCTGTCAGTTACTGATCTGATCTTCTGTCCGTTACTGATCTGATCTTCTGTTACTGATCTGATCTTCTGTTACTGATCTGATCTTCTGTTACTGATCTGATCTTCTGTCCTTTACTGATCTGATCTTCTGTTACTGATCTGATCTTCTGTCTGTTACTGATCTGATCTTCTGTCCGTTACTGATCTGATCTTCTGTCAGTTACTGATCTGATCTTCTGTCCGTTACTGATCTGATCTTCTGTCCGTTACTGATCTGATCTTCTGTCCGTTACTGATCTGATCTTCTGTCCGTTACTGATCAGATCTTCTGTCTGTTACTGATCTGATCTTCTGTCAGTTACTGATCTGATCTTCTGTCCGTTACTGATCTGATCTTCTGTTACTGATCTGATCTTCTGTCCTTTACTGATCTGATCTTCTGTTACTGATCTGATCTTCTGTCTGTTACTGATCTGATCTTCTGTCCGTTACTGATCTGATCTTCTGTCCGTTACTGATCTGATCTTCTGTCAGTTACTGATCTGATCTTCTGTCAGTTACTGATCTGATCTTCTGTCTGTTACTGATCTGATCTTCTGTTACTGATCAGATCTTCTGTCTGTTACTGATCTGATCTTCTGTCAGTTACTGATCTGATCTTCTGTCAGTTACTGATCTGATCTTCTGTCAGTTACTGATCTGATCTTCTGTCCGTTACTGATCTGATCTTCTGTTACTGATCTGATCTTCTGTCTGTTACTGATCTGATCTTCTGTTACTGATCTGATCTTCTGTCTGTTACTGATCTGATCTTCTGTTACTGATCTGATCTTCTGTCCTTTACTGATCTGATCTTCTGTTACTGATCTGATCTTCTGTCTGTTACTGATCTGATCTTCTGTTTGTTACTGATCTGATCTTCTGTTACTGATCTGATCTTCTGTCCTTTACTGATCTGATCTTCTGTTACTGATCTGATCTTCTGTTACTGATCTGATCTTCTGTCTGTTACTGATCTGATCTTCTGTTACTGATCTGATCTTCTGTCTGTTACTGATCTGATCTTCTGTCAGTTACTGATCTGATCTTCTGTCCGTTACTGATCTGATCTTCTGTTACTGATCTGATCTTCTGTCTGTTACTGATCTGATCTTCTGTCCTTTACTGATCTGATCTTCTGTTACTGATCTGATCTTCTGTCTGTTACTGATCTGATCTTCTGTCCTTTACTGATCTGATCTTCTGTTACTGATCTGATCTTCTGTCTGTTACTGATCTGATCTTCTGTCCTTTACTGATCTGATCTTCTGTCCTTTACTGATCTGATCTTCTGTCCTTTACTGATCTGATCTTCTGTCTGTTACTGATCTGATCTTCTGTCAGTTACTGATCTGATCTTCTGTCCTTTACTGATCTGATCTTCTGTTACTGATCTGATCTTCTGTCTGTTACTGATCTGATCTTCTGTCAGTTACTGATCTGATCTTCTGTCCGTTACTGATCTGATCTTCTGTCCGTTACTGATCTGATCTTCTGTCCGTTACTGATCTGATCTTCTGTCAGTTACTGATCTGATCTTCTGTTACTGATCTGATCTTCTGTCCGTTACTGATCTGATCTTCTGTTACTGATCTGATCTTCTGTCTGTTACTGATCTGATCTTCTGTTACTGATCTGATCTTCTGTCCGTTACTGATCTGATCTTCTGTCCGTTACTGATCTGATCTTCTGTCTGTTACTGATCTGATCTTCTGTCAGTTACTGATCTGATCTTCTGTTACTGATCTGATCTTCTGTTACTGATCAGATCTTCTGTCTGTTACTGATCTGATCTTCTGTCAGTTACTGATCTGATCTTCTGTCCGTTACTGATCTGATCTTCTGTTACTGATCTGATCTTCTGTCTGTTACTGATCTGATCTTCTGTTACTGATCTGATCTTCTGTCCGTTACTGATCTGATCTTCTGTCCGTTACTGAGCCGATCTTCTGTCCGTTACTGATCTGATCTTCTGTCCGTTACTGATCTGATCTTCTGTCCGTTACTGATCTGATCTTCTGTCCGTTATTGAGCCGATCTTCTGTCCGTTACTGATCTGATCTTCTGTCCGTTACTGATCTGATCTTCTGTCCGTTACTGAGCCGATCTTCTGTCCGTTACTGATCTGATCTTCTGTCCGTTACTGAGCCGATCTTCTGTCTGTTATTGATCTGATCTTCTGTCCTTTACTGATCTGATCTTCTGTCCGTTACTGAGCCGATCTTCTGTCCGTTACTGATCTGATCTTCTGTCCGTTACTGATCTGATCTTCTGTCCGTTACTGATCTGATCTTCTGTCCGTTACTGAGACGATCTTCTGTCTGTTACTGATCTGATCTTCTGTCCGTTACTGATCTGATCTTCTGTCCGTTACTGAGCCGATCTTCTGTCAGTTACTGAGCCGATCTTCTGTCAGTTACTGATCTGATCTTCTGTCCGTTACTGATCTGATCTTCTGTCTGTTACTGATCTGATCTTCTGTCTGTTACTGATCTGATCTTCTGTTACTGATCTGATCTTCTGTTACTGATCTGATCTTCTGTCCGTTACTGATCTGATCTTCTGTCCGTTACTGATCTGATCTTCTGTTACTGATCTGATCTTCTGTCTGTTACTGATCTGATCTTCTGTTACTGATCTGATCTTCTGTCCGTTACTGATCTGATCTTCTGTCCGTTACTGATCTGATCTTCTGTCAGTTACTGATCTGATCTTCTGTTACTGATCTGATCTTCTGTCTGTTACTGATCTGATCTTCTGTTACTGATCAGATCTTCTGTCAGTTACTGATCTGATCTTCTGTCAGTTACTGATCTGATCTTCTGTCCGTTACTGATCTGATCTTCTGTTACTGATCTGATCTTCTGTCTGTTACTGATCTGATCTTCTGTTACTGATCTGATCTTCTGTCTGTTACTGATCTGATCTTCTGTCCGTTACTGAGCCGATCTTCTGTCCGTTACTGAGCCGATCTTCTGTCCGTTACTGATCTGATCTTCTGTCCGTTACTGATCTGATCTTCTGTCCATTATTGAGCCAATCTTCTGTCCGTTACTGATCTGATCTTCTGTCCGTTACTGATCTGATCTTCTGTCCGTTACTGATCTTCTGTCCGTTACTGAGCCGATCTTCTGTCCGTTACTGATCTGATCTTCTGTCCGTTACTGAGCCGATCTTCTGTCTGTTATTGATCTGATCTTCTGTCCTTTACTGATCTGATCTTCTGTCCGTTACTGAGCCGATCTTCTGTCCGTTACTGATCTGATCTTCTGTCCGTTACTGATCTGATCTTCTGTCCGTTACTGATCTGATCTTCTGTCCGTTACTGAGACGATCTTCTGTCTGTTACTGATCTGATCTTCTGTCCGTTACTGATCTGATCTTCTGTCCGTTACTGAGCCGATCTTCTGTCCGTTACTGATCCTTTACTGATCCGATCTTCTGTCTGTTACTGATCTGATCTTCTGTCTGTTATTGATCTGATCTTCTGTCCTTTACTGAGCCGATCTTCTGTCCGTTACTGATCTGATCTTCTGTCCGTTACTGATCCGATCTTCTGTCCGTTACTGATCCTTTACTGATCCGATCTTCTGTCTGTTACTGATCTGATCTTCTGTCTGTTATTGATCTGATCTTCTGTCCGTTACTGAGCCGATCTTCTGTCCGTTACTGATCTGATCTTCTGTCCGTTACTGATCCGATCTTCTGTCCGTTACTGATCCTTTACTGATCTGATCTTCTGTCCGTTACTGATCCGATCTTCTGTCCGTTACTGATCTGATCTTCTGTCCGTTACTGATCTGATCTTCTGTCCGTTACTGATCTGATCTTCTGTCCGTTACTGATCTGATCTTCTGTCCGTTACTGAGCCGATCTTCTGTCCGTTACTGATCTGATCTTCTGTCCGTTACTGATCTGATCTTCTGTCCGTTATTGAGCCGATCTTCTGTCCGTTACTGATCTGATCTTCTGTCCGTTACTGATCTGATCTTCTGTCCGTTACTGATCTGATCTTCTGTCCGTTACTGAGCCGATCTTCTGTCCGTTACTGATCTGATCTTCTGTCCGTTACTGAGCCGATCTTCTGTCTGTTATTGATCTGATCTTCTGTCCTTTACTGATCTGATCTTCTGTCCGTTACTGAGCCGATCTTCTGTCCGTTACTGATCTGATCTTCTGTCCGTTACTGATCTGATCTTCTGTCCGTTACTGATCTGATCTTCTGTCCGTTACTGAGACGATCTTCTGTCTGTTACTGATCTGATCTTCTGTCCGTTACTGATCTGATCTTCTGTCCGTTACTGAGCCGATCTTCTGTCCGTTACTGATCCTTTACTGATCCGATCTTCTGTCTGTTACTGATCTGATCTTCTGTCTGTTATTGATCTGATCTTCTGTCCTTTACTGAGCCGATCTTCTGTCCGTTACTGATCTGATCTTCTGTCCGTTACTGATCCGATCTTCTGTCCGTTACTGATCCTTTACTGATCCGATCTTCTGTCTGTTACTGATCTGATCTTCTGTCTGTTATTGATCTGATCTTCTGTCCGTTACTGAGCCGATCTTCTGTCCGTTACTGATCTGATCTTCTGTCCGTTACTGATCCGATCTTCTGTCCGTTACTGATCCTTTACTGATCTGATCTTCTGTCCGTTACTGATCCGATCTTCTGTCCGTTACTGATCCGATCTTCTGTCCGTTACTGATCCGATCTTCTGTCCGTTACTGATCTGATCTTCTGTCCGTTACTGATCCGATCTTCTGTCCGTTACTGATCCGATCTTCTGTCCGTTACTGATCCGATCTTCTGTCCGTTACTGATCCGATCTTCTGTCCGTTACTGATCCGATCTTCTGTCCGTTACTGATCCGATCTTCTGTCCGTTACTGATCCGATCTTCTGTCCGTTACTGATCTGATCTTCTGTCCGTTACTGATCTGATCTTCTGTCCGTTACTGAGCCGATCTTCTGTCCGTTACTGATCCGATCTTCTGTCCGTTACTGATCTGATCTTCTGTCCGTTACTGAGCCGATCTTCTGTCCGTTACTGATCTGATCTTCTGTCCGTTACTGAGCCGATCTTCTGTCCGTTACTGATCTGATCTTCTGTCCGTTACTGAGCCGATCTTCTGTCCGTTACTGATCTGATCTTCTGTCCGTTACTGAGCCGATCTTCTGTCCGTTACTGATCTGATCTTCTGTCCGTTACTGAGCCGATCTTCTGTCCGTTACTGATCTGATCTTCTGTCCGTTACTGAGCCGATCTTCTGTCCGTTACTGAGCCGATCTTCTGTCCGTTACTGATCTGATCTTCTGTCCGTTACTGAGCCGATCTTCTGTCCGTTACTGAGCCGATCTTCTGTCCGTTACTGATCTGATCTTCTGTCCGTTACTGAGCCGATCTTCTGTCCGTTACTGATCTGATCTTCTGTCCGTTACTGAGCCGATCTTCTGTCCGTTACTGATCTGATCTTCTGTCCGTTACTGAGCCGATCTTCTGTCTGTTACTGATCTGATCTTCTGTTACTGATCTGATCTTCTGTCCGTTACTGAGCCGATCTTCTGTCTGTTACTGATCTGATCTTCTGTTACTGATCTGATCTTCTGTCCGTTACTGAGCCGATATTCTGTCTGTTACTGATCTGATCTTCTGTTACTGATCTGATCTTCTGCGTTTACAGAGCCGTACATCAATGACAAATTGCGCATAAAAAACAATCGCAGCCTTTGCAATTTTAAAATCGCGATAAGCCATCTCGATTTAAGTGCGATTACATGGAAAGTGCGATTAATCGTTCAGCCCTATTACTGAGCCGATATTCTGTCTGTTACTGTTAATGCTCTGGTGTGTGTGTAGATGATGTGCGAGGTGATGCCCACCATCAGCGAGGCGGAGGTCGGTGGGAACGGAGGCGCTCTGGGCTCCGGCTCTCCCGGACAGACGGACTCCGAAGGTCACTTTGAGTCTCTGATGGTGTCTATGCTGGAGGAGAGAGACCGGCTGCTGGACACACTCCGAGAGACGCAGGAGAACCTGTGTGTGACGCAGAGCAAACTCCACGAGATCAGCCATGACAGAGACTCCCTGCAGAGACAGCTCAACAGCGCACTGCCACAGGTAACAAGCCACACACACGTCACAAGCACTGCCACAGGTAACAAGCCACACACACGTCACACGCACTGCCACAGGTAACAAGCCACACACACGTCACAAGCACTGCCACAGGTAACAAGCCACACACACGTCACAAGCACTGCCACAGGTAACAAGCCACACACACGTCACACGCACTGCCACAGGTAACACGCCTCACACACGTCACACGCACTGCCACAGGTAACACGCCTCACACACGTCACACGCACTGCCACAGGTAACACGCTTCACACACGTCACACGCACTGCCACAGGTAACACGCCTCACACACGTCACACGCACTGCCACAGGTAACACGCCTCACACACGTCACACGCACTGCCACAGGTAACAAGCCACACACACGTCACACGCACTGCCACAGGTAACACGCCTCACACACGTCACACGCACTGCCACAGGTAACACGCCTCACACACGTCACACGCACTGCCACAGGTAACACGCCTCACACACGTCACACGCACTGCCACAGGTAACAAGCCACACACACGTCACACGCACTGCCACAGGTAACAAGCCTCACACACGTCACACGCACTGCCACAGGTAACACGCCTCACACACGTCACACGCACTGCC
Source organism: Abramis brama (assembly GCF_963993115.1). Lineage (NCBI taxonomy): Eukaryota > Metazoa > Chordata > Actinopteri > Cypriniformes > Leuciscidae > Abramis > Abramis brama. The sequence goes on from NC_139971.1 coordinate 835,369, forward strand.
ACAGGTAACACGCCTCACACACGTCACACGCACTGCCACAGGTAACACGCCTCACACACGTCACACGCACTGCCACAGGTAACACGCCTCACACACGTCACACGCACTGCCACAGGTAACACGCCTCACACACGTCACACGCACTGCCACAGGTAACACGCCTCACACACGTCACACGCACTGCCACAGGTAACACGCCTCACACACGTCACACGCACTGCCACAGGTAACACGCCTCACACGCGTCACACGCACTGCCACAGGTAACACGCCTCACACGCGTCACACGCACTGCCACAGGTAACACGCCTCACACGCGTCACACGCACTGCCACAGGTAACAAGCCTCACACGCGTCACACGCTCTGCCACAGGTAACACGCCTCACACGCGTCACACGCACTGCCACAGGTAACACGCCTCACACGCGTCACACGCACTGCCACAGGTAACAAGCCTCACACGCGTCACACGCTCTGCCACAGGTAACACGCCTCACACACGTCACACGCACTGCCACAGGTAACACGCCTCACACACGTCACACGCACTGCCACAGGTAACACGCCTCACACACGTCACACGCACTGCCACAGGTAACAAGCCTCACACACGTCACACGCACTGCCACAGGTAACACGCCTCACACACGTCACACGCTCTGCCACAGGTAACACGCCTCACACACGTCACACGCACTGCCACAGGTAACACGCCTCACACACGTCACACGCACTGCCACAGGTAACAAGCCTCACACACGTCACACGCACTGCCACAGGTAACACGCCTCACACGCTCTGCCACAGGTAACACGCCTCACACACGTCACACACGTCACACGCACTGCCACAGGTAACACGCCTCACACGCTCTGCCACAGGTAACACGCCTCACACACGTCACACGCTCTGCCACGCGTCACACGCTCTGCCAAAGGTAACACGCCTCACACACGTCACACGCACTGCCACAGGTAACACGCCTCACACACGTCACACGCACTGCCACAGGTAACACGCCTCACACGCTCTGCCACAGGTAACACGCCTCACACATGTCACACGCTCTGCCACACGTCACACGCGTCACACGCTCTGCCACAGGTAACACGCGTCACACAACGTCATCATCTTTGTCTGTCAGGACCTGTGACCGCTCGGGTTATCGCTCTGTGAACGTCGTTGCAACAACTGTGCTATAATTGATGAATTTACAGCAAGTCAAGTAACCTTCATTTAAATATCGCGTTTAACAATACATATTGTTTCAAAGCAGCTTTACAGTGATAAAAGGAAATTAAAATACAGCAGCTCTAGAATAAAGTTATTGTCCAGCTAAAGTAAGTTTTTGATTGATTCACTTCCATTGCAAAGATAATTAGTTATTAACTTAAGGGCCGCTAACACGACTCCATTTTAACTGAAAACAGAAAACTTTTAATGTGTTCTGGCCATTCATTTGCACGACTAAAGTGTTTGGCTCGAGAACGCAAACTTTGAAATAGCTTCTTTTTTTTTTTACTTTTCAAAACGTAAAAAAAAGTACGTTTTGAAAAATGTTACAAAATGTTATCATCTCCATGTAAACTTCAAAAACGTGAATCTGTGAAAGCGCTGACGGTGTTTACATGCATATTATGTGTTTAGTCTTATACAGATTATTATGCAAATTACCAATTAATCAGGTCTGTGCATGGAAAACTCCTGCCAGTTGCATGAATTAACGTCAGTGAATAATGCATTTCTAGTGACACACTTTTGAATACTAGCAGAGGTCACAGAGTGAGGTGCAGCACGACTTGAGCTGCCCAAAATGCTTGATATTAAGTGCTTCAGACTAACTCAAGACTAACTTCAATACAGTGAAATATAGACCTATAGCAATTTAAACAGGCTTTTGCTCCTTTGATAACCTGCTGGATGATATTATTATCAACTATACCGTCTTGCAGAATGGAACTTGAAGGAGGATCATCATCAGTCCGTTTAATGTTGTTTTGTGTTTCTTGGCGCTGAAGGAATTTGCTGCTCTTACAAAGGAAGTGAATATGTGTCGCGAGCATCTTCTGGAGCGAGAGGAGGAGATCGCCGAGCTCAAGGCAGAGAGAAACAACACACGCGTGAGTTCTCTGACCTTTATACAAGTTTATAGAAGTTACATACAAAAAAAATATTTATGGACAAAATCCATTTACAGAAAAGTTTAGACATTTTGTAAAATGCAGTAAAAACCACAATCTGTGATTTAATTTTCTTGAACCTTTTTTTTTTAACTGACAAATGTACAAAGAAAAGATTTCTCATGTTTTCACTGACCAACGTAATTGTGTTTTGTAATTATAAAGAAATTATGATTTTGATGGCTGCAACACACTCCAAAAAAGTTGAGACGGAGGCAAAATGAAAGTGGAAAGATTATATAATACCCATTTAAACTCTTTTGAAACGGTGAACTGGTAATATGTGAGGGGATTGTTGGGTGTAAAAGAGCTTCTCAGTCTTTGCAAGCAAACATGGGTCATGGATCACCACTTTGTGCTAAAAGTCATGAGAGAATCATCAAACAATTCAAAAATCGCATTTCTCAATGCAAGATTGCAAAGAATTGATGTCTTTCACCATCTACAATATATAATATTGTGAAAAGATTCAGGGAATCCAGAGAAATCTCAGTATGTGTAGGGCAAGACAGGAAACTGTTGAATGTGCATGACCTTTGACCTTTCAGACAGCATTGCATTAGAAACCATCATGCTACTGTGTTAAATACAGCCACATGTGCTCAGGAGGACTTCACACAGTCATCATCCAGAAATGCAGCTTGAATCCCTGTGACAGCAGAAAGCCTTGCATCAGCTGAGTTCTCTGGGCCGAGCTCATCTCAGGTGGGCTAACACACAGTGGAGACGTGTGCTGTGGTCAGATGAGGCCATGCTTCTGCTTGAGTTCTCAGTCCCAAAGATGACAGGGACCATCGAGACATGATGGGCCAGATTTATGGAGAGTCAGACAGTGACGACCACGGACTGTTGAGCAGAAGTCTTAAGCCCGGAACACACCAGACCGACGCCAAAGAGCTAGCGCTGGTGAAAGACGCCTGTGTCTCCTGCGTCGGGGGAAAGCTGCACCTGAACGAGAGAACTACAGCCGACTGTCAGCTAGAACAGCGTCTGCGCCTGCGTGTGAATGAGACCGCTGTCTATTTCTGCAGATATATTAGTCTATATTCGTCATTCAAAAAGGGAAACCGGCGCTGCAGAAACACAAACCTAAACAAAGCAGTGCTTACCGTTTTGAATATCAGTCCTGTTAAACACTTTCTTTATTGCACTCCGCTCATGTTGATATTGAAATATTCGCTGAGGTAAGACGACGTAACATTAGAACAGCTTCTCTCTGTGCCGTTCTGACTTCTGCTCACTGTTTTGCTATTATTCTCGTGCAGTGACTCGTTCACTAAGCTGAACAGCCAATCAGAGTTCTCTCTCTCACCGACGGCCCGACACCGGTTCAACATGTCGAATCGGCCGACAAAAAGCCGACGAGGACCAATTTCAGCCGACGGTGCGGAACACACTGAGGAAACTGAGTCGGGCGACGCACAGAAACTGCGGTTGGGGTTAGGGTTAGGGTTGGGGTTAGGGTTAGGGTTAGGGTTAGGGTTGGGGTTAGGGTTAGGGTTGGGGTTAGGGTTAGGGTTAGACCATCGGCTTGGTGTGCTCCTTATGTCAGGAGAGAGGGTAAAAACTGCAACAGTTAGTATCCTCAATTCCTCAAATGATTAAAAAGTGTAGATTATAGGAAAGGTGATGCGACACAGTGGGAAACGTGCCTCTGTCTCAACTCTGTTGCAGCCATCAAAATCAAAATTTGTTCATATTTACAAAATACAATCAAGTCGGTCAGTGAAAACATATATTTTCTTTGTACACTTGTCAGTTAAATACAGGTTCAAGAGAATTAACAAATCACAGATTCTTGATTTGAATGCATTTTACCAAATTTTCCAACTTTTCTGGAAATGGAGGTGTGTGTGTGAATATATATATATATATATATATATATATATATATATATATATATATATATATATATATATATATATATATATATATATACACACTGTATATATAATGTATACTGTTATATTCACTGTATATAAACATTTTTTCTCCTTTATTAGGAGTATCAGCCTTTTTGCATTCACACTTATTCAGTGGATCACAGTAATTTACCATAGCACCATTTTCTTTTTCCTTTCACTGCACCAAGAAGTCTGTTACAAGTTTTCATATCACCAGCCTGTCATTTACTGATTTTAGTCTCATCATAACGGTTGTTTACTTTAAGGCTGATATGATCAGTTATTTGGACGGCCAGCGTTTCTCTCTCATCACATTCAATTCAAGGTTTAAATCCTTTGATTTCTGAATGCAGTTCAGGTGGAGTTGTGTGAGATGTGTGTGTGTGTTGTTTCCTCAGTTGCTGCTGGAGCATCTGGAGTGTCTGGTGTCTCGTCACGAGCGCTCTCTGAGGATGACGGTAGTGAAGCGTCAGGCTCAGTCTCCCGCCGGAGTCTCCAGTGAGGTGGAGGTGCTCAAGGCCCTCAAGTCTCTCTTCGAGCACCACAAGGCCCTGGACGAGAAGGTACGGCATCGGGAACCCTCAGGTGCCGTTCTGTGGCAGGTGTGGGCTGAGCTTCACGTGTGTGTGTGTGTGTGTGTGTGTTTCAGGTGCGTGAGCGTCTGCGAGTGGCTCTGGAGAGATGCAGTCTGCTGGAGGAACAGCTGACCGCCTCACATAAAGAGGTGAGACTCACTCATGCTTTCAGTTCTGCATCGGCACGGCTGGGTTAAAGGGCTCATCGATGCAACATTCACTTTTATATGGTGTTTGCGTATAAATGTGTCTTTGCAGTGTGGACACAACCATCATATAATGGAAAAAAAATCCATTCTCTCCTTCTTTTTTTTAATCCTCAAAAAGCCTAAACACTCTCAATAATAAAGACGTTTGGATTTTCTGAGCAATATGATGTCATATTGCTCATGCTCCGCCCACGACTGCAGATTAGCATATTTCCCGTATTAGCATATTTCCCCCTCCCGTTTGTATACCGTCCACCAAGGCATCACTTCACGTGTCTTGTGCAGTTGCTCATTATCATTTAAAGAGACATGCACAGACGGCTCGCTGTGAACAGAGCTGTTCTTGAGGAGGTAAAAGGTTGTTTTTTTACACAATCATTGAGGAATGTTACAAACTTTACATGAAGACCCTAAAGAATCACAGCAACGTGTGTAAACTGTGCATCCGACGAGCCTTTAATGCGTGTGGTTGTGTTGTAGCTGGCGTTCGTGAAGGAGCAGAGCAGTCAGAGGAAGGTGTTCGTGGACGGCTCAGCAGAACTCAACCATGATGACGCTCCAAACACTAATGGCAAGGTAAACACTTCTGTCCGTCCACACAACCAAAACGTTCAAGTCTGGTGCCATTTAATCCAGGTCTTCTGAAGACACAATCACTTTATATGATCACTAGATTTGATTTAGGCTTTTATTCACACATAAACCTGATCAGCACTGAAGCTCAGACGCTCTTGTCTGTGGATCTGCTCTGGCTCTGTCCAACACTGAACAATAATGCAGCTTTAACCCATAATCCCAATCATATATTTAATGAAATTGAATTCATTTCCAAATTCGTTCGTGGTTGGAAATTGCTTTCTTTTTCCATAACTTTATATCTAATATGCTTTAGACTGTACCAGTAATTAAAGTCAGCTTTATTTCTATATCACGTTACACAAAGTTTCAAAGCAGCTTCATGGTCATGAACATCCAGCGTCAGCTCTAAGCGGCTGAAGTGTCGTCATGTGGTTCAGGAACGGTGTCAGTGTGTCATCAGTAGTCCAGCTCAGCTCAGCTCTGCTCTTTCCTGATAGTGTCAGTGAATTAAAATCCATAAGGATTTCTGATGAATGATTGATTTAAGCCCCGATTAAAGGGATTCTCAAGCGATTACCCAGATGCATATGACTTTCTTCAGATTGACACACAGTTTTTTAGAAAAATGATCTGTCCGTTGAGGACTTGAATCAATACTTAAACTAGAAATACTACAGAAATGTAGTTTTTTAGTTTTTGCTGAGAATCTGGGAATGACACTGTGGGAAACTGCTCAGTCGAGTCTGAGAAACAGAAGCGTAATCGTTTCACTCTTAATACTTGAAGTGTTTGTTGTAGTTTCCCGAAGTCTTCCTGAAGCAGCGGGACAGTGAGGTGTGTGTTTTTACAGCAGCGCCTGTCAGACGTGTCTCTGTACGCCGAGGAGGATTGTGGGAAGAACGGGGACCTGCAGGAGGCGATGGACACTCAGAGTAAAGAGCTCCTGCACATGAAGGAGTGTGTGTCGACTCTGAGCGCTCGAGTGTGTGAGCTGGAGGAGGACCTGGACACGGCCCGCAGAGACCTGATCAAGTCTGAGGACCTGAACAGCCGACTGCAGAGAGACATACGCGAGGTACGACAGGTGTGTGTGTGTGTGTGTGTGTGTGTGACCGACTGCAGAGAGACATAGGCGAGGTACGACAGGTGTGTGTGTGTGTGTGTGTGTGTGACCGACTGCAGAGAGACATACGCGAGGTACGACAGGTGTGTGTGTGTGTGTGTGTGTGTGTGACCGACTGCAGAGAGACATACGCGAGGTACGACAGGTGTGTGTGTGTGTGTGTGTGTGTGTGTGTGTGTGTGTGTGTGACCGACTGCAGAGAGACATACGCGAGGTACGACAGGTGTGTGTGTGTGTGTGTGTGTGTGTGTGTGTGTGTGACCGACTGCAGAGAGACATACGCGAGGTACGACAGGTGTGTGTGTGTGTGTGTGTGTGTGTGACCGACTGCAGAGAGACATACGCGAGGTACGACAGGTGTGTGTGTGTGTGTGTGTGTGTGTGTGTGTGTGTGACCGACTGCAGAGAGACATACGCGAGGTACGACAGGTGTGTGTGTGTGTGTGTGTGTGTGTGTGTGACCGACTGCAGAGAGACATACGCGAGGTACGACAGGTGTGTGTGTGTGTGTGTGTGTGTGTGTGTGTGTGTGTGTGTGTGTGACCGACTGCAGAGAGACATACGCGAGGTACGGCATGTTACTGAGGCTAACTCTCTACGACAGGTGTGTGTGTGTGTGTGTGTGTGTGTGTGTGTGTGTGTGACCGACTGCAGAGAGACATACGCGAGGTACGACAGGTGTGTGTGTGTGTGTGTGTGACCGACTGCAGAGAGACATACGCGAGGTACGACAGGTGTGTGTGTGTGTGTGTGTGTGTGTGTGTGTGTGTGACCGACTGCAGAGAGACATACGCGAGGTACGACAGGTGTGTGTGTGTGTGTGTGTGTGTGTGTGTGTGTGTGTGTGACCGACTGCAGAGAGACATACGCGAGGTACGACAGGTGTGTGTGTGTGTGTGTGTGTGTGTGTGTGTGTGTGTGTGACCGACTGCAGAGAGACATACGCGAGGTACGACAGGTGTGTGTGTGTGTGTGTGTGTGTGTGTGTGTGACCGACTGCAGAGAGACATACGCGAGGTACGACGTGTGTGTGTGTGTGTGACCGACTGCAGAGAGACATACGCGAGGTACGACAGGTGTGTGTGTGTGTGTGTGTGTGTGTGTGTGTGTGTGTGTGTGACCGACTGCAGAGAGACATACGCGAGGTACGACAGGTGTGTGTGTGTGTGTGTGACCGACTGCAGAGAGACATACGCGAGGTACGACAGGTGTGTGTGTGTGTGTGTGTGTGTGTGTGTGTGACCGACTGCAGAGAGACATACGCGAGGTACGACAGGTGTGTGTGTGTGTGACCGACTGCAGAGAGACATACGCGAGGTACGACAGGTGTGTGTGTGTGTGTGTGTGTGTGTGTGTGTGACCGACTGCAGAGAGACATACGCGAGGTACGACAGGTGTGTGTGTGTGTGTGTGTGTGTGACCGACTGCAGAGAGACATATACGCGAGGTACGACAGGTGTGTGTGTGTGTGTGTGTGTGTGTGTGTGTGACCGACTGCAGAGAGACATACGCGAGGTACGACAGGTGTGTGTGTGTGTGTGTGTGTGACCGACTGCAGAGAGACATACGCGAGGTACGACAGGTGTGTGTGTGTGTGTGTGTGTGTGTGTGACCGACTGCAGAGAGACATACGCGAGGTACGACAGGTGTGTGTGTGTGTGTGTGTGTGTGTGTGTGTGTGTGTGTGTGTGTGTGACCGACTGCAGAGAGACATACGCGAGGTACGACAGGTGTGTGTGTGTGTGTGTGTGTGTGTGTGTGTGACCGACTGCAGAGAGACATACGCGAGGTACGACAGGTGTGTGTGTGTGTGTGTGTGTGTGTGACCGACTGCAGAGAGACATACGCAAGGTACGACAGGTGTGTGTGTGTGTGTGTGTGTGTGTGTGTGTGTGACCGACTGCAGAGAGACATACGCGAGGTACGACAGGTGTGTGTGTGTGTGTGTGTGTGTGTGTGTGACCGACTGCAGAGAGACATACGCGAGGTACGACAGGTGTGTGTGTGTGTGTGTGTGTGTGTGTGTGTGTGTGTGTGTGTGTGTGTGACCGACTGCAGAGAGACATACGCGAGGTACGACAGGTGTGTGTGTGTGTGTGTGTGTGTGTGTGTGTGTGTGTGTGTGTGACCGACTGCAGAGAGACATACGCGAGGTACGACGTGTGTGTGTGTGTGTGTGTGTGTGACCGACTGCAGAGAGACATACGCGAGGTACGACAGGTGTGTGTGTGTGTGTGTGTGTGTGTGTGTGTGTGTGTGACCGACTGCAGAGAGACATACGCGAGGTACGACAGGTGTGTGTGTGTGTGTGTGACCGACTGCAGAGAGACATACGCGAGGTACGACAGGTGTGTGTGTGTGTGTGTGTGTGTGTGTGTGACCGACTGCAGAGAGACATACGCGAGGTACGACAGGTGTGTGTGTGTGTGACCGACTGCAGAGAGACATACGCGAGGTACGACAGGTGTGTGTGTGTGTGTGTGTGTGTGTGTGTGTGACCGACTGCAGAGAGACATACGCGAGGTACGACAGGTGTGTGTGTGTGTGTGTGTGTGTGACCGACTGCAGAGAGACATATACGCGAGGTACGACAGGTGTGTGTGTGTGTGTGTGTGTGACCGACTGCAGAGAGACATACGCGAGGTACGACAGGTGTGTGTGTGTGTGTGTGTGTGTGTGACCGACTGCAGAGAGACATACGCGAGGTACGACAGGTGTGTGTGTGTGTGTGTGTGTGTGTGTGTGTGTGTGTGTGTGTGTGACCGACTGCAGAGAGACATACGCGAGGTACGACAGGTGTGTGTGTGTGTGTGTGTGTGTGTGTGTGTGACCGACTGCAGAGAGACATACGCGAGGTACGACAGGTGTGTGTGTGTGTGTGTGTGTGTGTGTGACCGACTGCAGAGAGACATACGCAAGGTACGACAGGTGTGTGTGTGTGTGTGTGTGTGTGTGTGTGTGTGTGTGTGTGTGTGACCGACTGCAGAGAGACATACGCGAGGTACGACAGGTGTGTGTGTGTGTGTGTGTGTGTGTGACCGACTGCAGAGAGACATACGCGAGGTACGACAGGTGTGTGTGTGTGTGTGTGTGTGTGTGTGTGTAAAAAGAAACAGAACTAAACTCTGTTGTGGAGATGATTCGAGCATGTTACTGAGGCTAACTCTCTGTGCTGTAAACCACACATAATATATGGCCTATTCCGCATCTCAAGCGCAGGAATAACGCTTGCCACAAAGAACCGGCAAAAGTAATGATTATGCATGAGACATTTTAATTGTTTATTAATAAACTAGTGTTTTCTGTCAGTGTCGGTTGCAAAGATAAAGTTGACTCGCCATCCTCGCAGTACTTAGTGAACGCGCCTATAGAGAGAAATGCACACTTCATACGAATTAGCCTACATAAGCAGCCATTTCTTTGTGTTCTGAATTGTTCTGTTTAAAAGTAGACATTTCAAGCTTTCTCTAGGCCTGTATGTCTCAGGTCTGTGAGGTAAGCATAACCTTATACGCTGAGTTTCGGTTCATTCATGAGGCGAGCTCGGACAGTTCACGCGCCGGCGCCTCCGTGTCCTGATTATAGGCTATTGTCTGCTATATTTGCTTCTTACTTATTAAATCCAGGCAATTGGATGATGAAACATTGATTAAAATTAAGATACAATTTATACAAAACGAAATTCACTTTAAAAAAAGTTTTCTACAAAACAAAACTTAATGAAGTGGTCAAAATCATGTCCGACTCCAAATGTCTCCCGATATATTGGGCATCTTATGATCCTATCTTACTCATCTCATGTGGTTCCCTTTTCATATAATCAACACAGATTAAATGTAAAAAATAACATTATATTATTTAAACATAAATATGAAACGTATGTTTAAGTTTTGTAAGTTATATTTAATAATATTCGAAGATCGCTGGGTATTATTTGATTATTATTCGAAAATCGCATATAAGCGTCACACCGCTCCGTTTTGCTCACGTGCTCTGGTGTTTGCCTGTATGTGTGCGTGCGTGCATGTGGGGGAGGAGGGGTGCGATTTTCGAATAATAATCAAATAATACCCAGCGATCTTCGAATATTATTTTTGCTTGAAATTCCCATCCCTAATATGTATTTCAATGCTTTACACAGGGTTAGTGTGTTGTTTCTTTGACGAAATTGCTCAAATAAACAGCATGTCTGTTACTAAATGGACGTTTGAGCCTCGTTTATTATATATATATATATATATATATATATATATATATATATATATATATATATATATATATACACACACATTTTTTTATTTTTTTTTTATTTTATTTTATTTATTCTTTAATTTAAACACCCCCAACCACCGCCAGTAGTTGGTCCATTACCACCGCGGCTAACCTTTGCCCTAGCATGGATCTGGATCTGGAATCGCATATCGTTAAAGCTCTAGTATTAGTGTCTGGTATTCAGTTTCTGAACGGTGTAGGCACAAGCCAACAGTTTAGTGACGCCATCTGAGCCTTACGTCATAATTTTTAATTAGTGACGGTAATCCCGTATACCGCGGTAAAATAGGGAGGAGGTTTGGCGGTATCAAAATTTGGATACCGCCCAACTCTAGTATGTGTGTGTGTGTGTGTGTGTAAACGTGCAGAAGGTCCTCTTCATCCGTCAGAAATGGAGTGAAATCTGATGTTTTGGCGTGCTCTCAGAGAAAGGCTGAGCAGGGGCTGGGTTTCACTCTTCACGGGTCTGTGTCGGTAGAAGCACACGATTACAGCACTGACACACGGAGAGAGGCAGATTCATGATGTGTCCTTTAAGTGGCACCGAAATCTGCGTTTTGATTCAGTCTGGTCACAAACCGGTTACATAGGCACCGGTTCCAGAACCCAACACTAGTGACAGTACGCTGTGTGTGTGTGTGTGTGTGTGTGTTCCTCTCAGTCTGTGGCCCAGAAGGAGGACATGGAGGAGCGGATCACCACGCTGGAGAAGCGGTACCTGGCGGCTCAGAGGGAAGCCACGTCTGTGCACGACCTCAACGACAAGCTGGAGAACGAGATCGCCAACAAGGACTCGCTGTTCTGCCAGGTCTGAGCGTCTTCCCAGCATCCCTCACAAACACAACACACACTGCTTCTGTCTCAGCCACTCTTCCCAGCATCCCTCACAAACACAACACACACTGCTTCTGTCTCAGCCACTCTTCCCAGCATCCCTCACAAACACAACACACACTGCTTCTGTCTCAGCCACTCTTCCCAGCATCCCTCACAAACACAACACACACTGCTTCTGTCTCACTCTTCCCAGCATCCCTCACAAACACAACACACACTGCTTCTGTCTCACTCTTCCCAGCATCCTTCACAAACACAACACACACTGCTAATGAAATGCTTCAATCGCCCACAAATCAGGTTCTCAGTCTTTTAGATGACCCATGATCCTCTTCCCCTCATCCTGACCTTCACCCGGCCGCTCTATAGTTTCATTTATAAACACACTGTCAAACATCTATATTATAAATGTGTATAAAATGTTATTTAGAAAATATTTCGTTTTCAGTTC
>NC_139971.1:857500-885000 GCF_963993115.1 Abramis brama
GCCCCAGTCCGAGGGAGATTGACAGTCATGTTTAGCTTCTTCCATTTTCTAATGATTGCTCCAACAGTGGACCTTTTTTCACCAAGCTGCTTGGCAATTTCCCCGTAGCCCTTTCCAGCCTTGTGGAGGTGTACAATTTTGTCTCTAGTGTCTTTGGACAGCTCTTTGGTCTTGGCCATGTTAGTAGTTGGATTCTTACTGATTGTATGGGGTGGACAGGTGTCTTTATGCAGCTAACGACCTCAAACAGGTGCATCTGATTTAGGATAATAAATGGAGTGGAGGTGGACATTTTAAAGGCAGACTAACAGGTCTTTGAGGGTCAGAATTCTAGCTGATAGACAGGTGTTCAAATACTTATTTGCAGCTGTATCATACAAATAAATAGTTAAAAAATCATATATTGTGATTTCTGGATTTTTTTTTAGATTATGTCTCTCACAGTGGACATGCACCTATGATGACAATTTCAGACCCCTCCATGATTTCCAAGTGGGAGAACTTGCAAAATAGCAGGGTGTTCAAATACTTATTTTCCTCACTGTATATGTGTATTTTAAGTCATTTTAAAGGTTGTTGTTCACTTGGATCTATTTTTTCGATTTTGGACTCTCTTTCTTTCCCTCTCTCTCTTGACCTGTGACCTCAGGAGCAGCTGCTCATCCAGATCGAGACCATGAGGGCGGAGCACGAGAGGGGGCGGAGCAGGAGCAACTCTCTGCTGCATCATGGGTAACTCCAGCATCTCTAATGGGAACCAGTGTTCATGTGTTTGCTCTCTCTGATGTGCTTGTGTTCCCCCAGTGTTCGTGTGTTTGTTCTGTGTTGTGACGGTGGTGTTCTCCCCGCAGGCGTTCTCAGGTGAGCGGCACGCCGGACTTCAGGTTCCCGGTGTCGGTGTCGTCAGTGATGGACAGTCACTACAGTGGCGCGCTGGTGCTCAGACGACCCCAGAAGGGCCGAGCGTGTGCGCTGAGGGACGAGCCCTCCAAGGTGAAGTCCCGACAGATCCTGTCTCCTCTACAACATGAGCCCTAACTTCGTGATTAAAGGGTCATGAAACCCCAAAACACATGTTTTGAGATGTGAACAGATATGTACAGGTTGCACATCACTCAAAACAGTAAAAGCACTCATACATTTTATCAATAAGTGAAAATTGGTTATTTTTGCGTTTTTCCGAGCAAATTCGTTCTTTCGGGTTAAAAAGCAAAGTCAAGACAGCGTCAGGGAATGTGAGGTAGAAGCGAGCCTTCAGAGCGTGTGATTGGCTGAATGTGAGGTAGAAGCGAGGCTTCGGAGCGTGTGATTGGCTGAATGTGAGGTAGAAGCGAGCCTTCGGAGCGTGTGATTGGCTGAATGTGAGGTAGAAGCGAGGCTTCGGAGCGTGTGATTGGCTGAATGTGAGGTAGAAGCGAGCCTTCGGAGCGTGTGATTGGCTGAATGTGAGGTAGAAGCGAGGCTTCGGAGCGTGTGATTGGCTGAATGTGAGGTAGAAGCGAGCCTTCGGAGCGTGTGATTAGCTGAATGTGAGGTAGAAGCGAGCCTTCGGAGTGTGTGATTGGCTGAATGTGAGGTAGAAGCGAGGCTTCGGAGCGTGTGATTGGCTGAATGTGAGGTAGAAGCGAGCCTTCGGAGCGTGTGATTGGCTGAATGTGAGGTAGAAGCGAGCCTTCGGAGCGTGTGATTGGCTGAATGTGAGGTAGAAGCGAGCCTTCGGATTGTGTGATTGGCTGAATGTGAGGTAGAAGCGAGGCTTCGGAGCGTGTGATTGGCTGAATGTGAGGTAGAAGCGAGCCTTCGGAGCGTGTGATTAGCTGAATGTGAGGTAGAAGCGAGCCTTCGGAGTGTGTGATTGGCTGAATGTGAGGTAGAAGCGAGGCTTCGGAGCGTGTGATTGGCTGAATGTGAGGTAGAAGCGAGCCTTTGGAGCGTGTGATTGGCTGAATGTGAGGTAGAAGCGAGCCTTCGGAGCGTGTGATTGGCTGAATGTGAGGTAGAAGCGAGCCTTCGGAGCGTGTGATTGGCTGAATGTGAGGTAGAAGCGAGGCTTCGGAGCGTGTGATTGGCTGAATGTGAGGTAGAAGCGAGGCTTCGGAGCGTGTGATTGGCTGAATGTGAGGTAGAAGCGAGGCTTCGGAGCGTGTGATTGGCTGAATGTGAGGTAGAAGCGAGGCTTCGGAGCGTGTGATTGGCTGAATGTGAGGTAGAAGCGAGGCTTCGGAGCGTGTGATTGGCTGAATGTGAGGTAGAAGCGAGCCTTCGGAGCGTGTGATTGGCTGAATGTGAGGTAGAAGCGAGCCTTCGGAGCGTGTGATTGGCTGAATGTGAGGTAGAAGCGAGGCTTCGGAGCGTGTGATTGGCTGAATGTGAGGTAGAAGCGAGCCTTCGGAGCGTGTGATTGGCTGAATGTGAGGTAGAAGCGAGCCTTCGGAGCGTGTGATTGGCTGAATGTGAGGTAGCAGGGTTTTTCCTACATTGAAAATTTTTTGGCGGCCGCCAAAACGATTTTTTGTCCCGCCAAAGCCTTGTGAGTGAAGCAGGCTACTGACGGAGTGACGGGAGAGAACGATCACAGCGCCCCACCGCCGCGCAGGCACTCTCCGTCTTCAGTTCTGTCTTTGCTCTCTCCCTCGCATCAAAATCAACTGATCCTAAAGGTCGGAAGACCGAATCCATGTTTCACGTGGTGCATTCGGAGAATATTTTTGCTGAATTAGCGCTGGGTCTGCCAACTCTCACGCATTCACCGTGAGACACACGCAATTGACACTTTTCACACGCTCTCACGCCACACATCCATTTTCTCACGCACAGAAAAATCGCGAAGCAAAGAGAACACGGAGACCGACAGACTAGACAGAGCAGGTTACTTATGATATAAAAAAATCTCAGCTCTCAGATTCTGTCACTTTTATTACGAAATTCAGACAATAAATACCGTTTTGGCGCTTGTAAATGTGACGCGACAGATCCCTAGCGGCACATGAACCGATCATCTCTAGCTGATAGTAAATTAACGTTAATCACGAATGAACACCGTTGAAAGATACAGTACAACTTACCGAAATTTATATTCCTCATGCATAATATCAACCAATCAGTCAAACAAAGGGGTCAATAAAACAGCTGGAGAACAATTATGTCACATAACATTTACCTCAGGAAAGCCATTTAATGATCATAGCCTAATATAGGATAGGCACGTTAGTTGGCTAGAAAAAAAAGAGCTATAGAGAGTATTTTGCTAAATATGTGTACTATATTGCATATTTATTATATATTTACTTAAATTATTAAATAAAGTTGTTATTATAATAAAAAAACGCATTATATTTCATTTGTGTTATTTTTAACCTTAAATAATACTACCAACTGATAGGGCTCTCTGTTACAGCATTAGGTGAGTTGTTTTTTTTCTAGAGAAAAATGAATGCCTATCTTGTGTAACCTAATATTTATCCAAATGAGTCAATATTAAATCAAATCACAATTGAACTGGAATAATAAAAAAGTGTAGCTTACCAGAAAGTGTACCATGTTAACATAACATGTTGTCACTAAACCAAACAAGATTCAGTTAGGTTTTACACCCCCCCATGCCATAATTTAGCCTTAATAATCCACAGTATGTATAGGCCTATGACAATGTGTAGTAAATTACCTATAAAATCATTTAGTTTAAAGTTAGACTGGAGTGAGATGAAACTAGATCAAAGCACAAATCAAGCTGTTGCTAGCTAGCTGCTAATTTTATATGGTAAAAAATTACACTATTACACATCTTAACGCTACGTTTTTAATGCTACTTTTTAATTTATATGATTATACTAAAATAATTATCAGGCCTATCAAAAAAGGATTTTATCTTTCAAAACGATGAAAGCCAGTCGTGGAAAAATCACAGCTTTTTTTGCAAAGAGGGCAAGAAAGGATGACAGTGAGAGTGACAGGTAATATCTGTGTCTGATAATTGCATAGTCTATATATAATTTGGAAGAGGTTTAAAATTAAAATAATTCTCAGCCACAGTCTGGAAGAAAATGATGGCCCCCCCAAAAAATAAAAAGAATGAACAACCAAATATTAACAACGAGGAACAAAAGAAACAAACATCAAGGTAAAGATATAAAATAAGTTGTAATCGCTTTCTTTTACTATCTAGCCTGACAGTGATTGTTTTTTCATGAATAGATAAGAAAAAAATCACAAACTGTTTCTTTGTATTTATTTTAAATTTAACATTTATTGTCAATATTGGGCTTGCGGATCATGTGGGTACTAGGGTACTCTTTGCTGTGTGTGGATGACCATGTCGGTCAGCCACCACCGAAGACCAATTTTGACCCAGGAAAAACCCTGGGTAGAAGCGAGGCTTCGGAGCGTGTGATTGGCTGAATGTGAGGTAGAAGCGAGGCTTCGGAGCGTGTGATTGGCTGAATGTGAGGTAGAAGCGAGGCTTCGGATTGTGTGATTGGCTGAATGTGAGGTAGAAGCGAGGCTTCGGAGCGTGTGATTGGCTGAATGTGAGGTAGAAGCGAGGCTTCGGAGCGTGTGATTGGCTGAATGTGAGGTAGAAGCGAGGCTTCGGAGCGTGTGATTGGCTGAATGTGAGGTAGAAGAGAGCCTTCGGAGCGTGTGATTGGCTGAATGTGAGGTAGAAGCGAGCCTTCGGAGCGTGTGATTGGCTGAATGTGAGGTAGAAGCGAGGCTTCGGAGCGTGTGATTGGCTGAATGTGAGGTAGAAGCGAGGCTTCGGAGCGTGTGATTGGCTGAATGTGAGGTAGAAGCGAGGCTTCGGAGCGTGTGATTGGCTGAATGTGAGGTAGAAGCGAGGCTTCGGATTGTGTGATTGGCTGAATGTGAGGTAGAAGCGAGGCTTCGGAGCGTGTGATTGGCTGAATGTGAGGTAGAAGCGAGGCTTCGGAGCGTGTGATTGGCTGAATGTGAGGTAGAAGCGAGGCTTCGGAGCGTGTGATTGGCTGAATGTGAGGTAGAAGAGAGCCTTCGGAGCGTGTGATTGGCTGAATGTGAGGTAGAAGCGAGCCTTCGGAGCGTGTGATTGGCTGAATGTGAGGTAGAAGCGAGCCTTCGGAGCGTGTGATTGGCTGAATGCGAGGTAGAAGCGAGCCTTCGGAGCGTGTGATTGGCTGAATGCGAGGTAGAAGCGAGCCTTCGGAGCGTGTGATTGGCTGAATGCGAGGTAGAAGCGAGCCTTCGGAGCGTGTGATTGGCTGAATGCGAGGTAGAAGCGAGGCTTCGGAGCGTGTGATTGGCTGAATGCGAGGTAGAAGCGAGGCTTCGGAGCGTGTGATTGGCTGAATGTGAGGTAGAAGCGAGGCTTCGGAGCGTGTGATTGGCTGAATGTGAGGTAGAAGCGAGCCTTCGGAGCGTGTGATTGGCTGAATGTGAGGTAGAAGCGAGCCTTCGGAGCGTGTGATTGGCTGAATGTGAGGTAGAAGCGAGCCTTCGGAGCGTGTGATTGGCTGAATGTGAGGTAGAAGCGAGCCTTCGGAGCGTGTGATTGGCTGAATGCGAGGTAGAAGCGAGCCTTCGGAGCGTGTGATTGGCTGAATGCGAGGTAGAAGCGAGGCTTCGGAGCGTGTGATTGGCTGAATGCGAGGTAGAAGCGAGGCTTCGGAGCGTGTGATTGGCTGAATGCGAGGTAGAAGCGAGGCTTCGGAGCGTGTGATTGGCTGAATGCGAGGTAGAAGCGAGCCTTCGGAGCGTGTGATTGGCTGAATGTGAGGTAGAAGCGAGCCTTCGGAGCGTGTGATTGGCTGAATGTGAGGTAGAAGCGAGCCTTCGGAGCGTGTGATTGGCTGAATGTGAGGTAGAAGCGAGCCTTCGGAGCGTGTGATTGGCTGAATGTGAGGTAGAAGCGAGCCTTCGGAGCGTGTGATTGGCTGAATGTGAGGTAGAAGCGAGGCTTCGGAGCGTGTGATTGGCTGAATGTGAGGTAGAAGCGAGCCTTCGGAGCGTGTGATTGGCTGAATGTGAGGTAGAAGCGAGGCTTCGGAGCGTGTGATTGGCTGAATGTGAGGTAGAAGCGAGGCTTCGGAGCGTGTGATTGGCTGAATGTGAGGTAGAAGCGAGGCTTCGGAGCGTGTGATTGGCTGAATGTGAGGTAGAAGCGAGGCTTCGGAGCGTGTGATTGGCTGCGTCACGATTCTACGTCAGTTGACCCTGAGTGACTCTGCATTTATTCGTGAGAAAGAGCTCGTTCAATCCAATCACTGCGCTGGATTACTTATAATGTGGATCATATCGTTCATATAAAGACCGGAGCAGCGTGTTTCAAGTTTTTATGGACATATTTAATATACTGTAGTGCTCTAAACATGAACCAGTATGTGCATATCTTCGTCAAATGAAATATATGTGCACATAAGGACACTGATACAGCTGTAGGTCTGATCATGAACGCGACGACACGGTGGATTATTCTAATACACAGAACACGATGTAGACCGATAATTCAAAGAACAATGGATAAAAAGTAATGCCTTTATTCTTTCTGTGTTAAACTGACTCGTAAATGTAATGAAAATATTATTGTTAGTCCTTTCAAATGTTCTTCTGTGTTTCTCCCTCGTTTTGGCAGTTTGTTATAGGGTAAGATTTTTAACCCTCTCCTCTCCGAGGTCATATTTTAATATTCATGTGTCTGTATAATGAGTGTGTTGCAGGTCTGTGTTTTATTGGTTGTTGTCTCCCCTCTACACTCCCACTTTTCCACAGTTTACACGCCCATTTTTTGAGACTTTTCCCAACTCTGACGTGTGAATGACCAGGCTAAAACGGGTTTCATGACACTTTAACGTGAGAGAGAGTAAGGGCTTCCGGTGTCCTTTGCTTCTTGTAAACTCAGATGTGTGGGTTCGAACAGCTGTTAAATTAACACACAACCTTGTCAAAAAACAGTAGGTAATTAATTTGGGACTTTACCAACAGATAGTGGGAGAAAAACTGATAATCTGGATTCGGACGACAATAAAATCATGGACTTTCTGCGGTAGTTGTTGAAATGATTTTGCGTCCCGATGCGTTTGGTGTGATTTCTGCTGTGGTTGTTGTCAGGTGCAGACGCTGGACGAGCAGGAGTGGGATCGGCTGCAACAGGCTAATGTTCTGGCTAACGTGGCTCACGCGTTCGAGAGCGATATGGACATGTCAGACGCTGAGGACGACAGAGAGACGGTCTTCAGCTCGATGGATCTTCTGTCTCCTGCTGGACAGGCAGACGCTCAAACCCTCGCCCTGATGCTGCAGGAGCAGCTCGACGCCATCAACAACGAGATACGGTACAGCGCTCATGCTAACACGCCATCAACAACGAGATACGGTACAGCGCTCATGCTAACACGCCATCAACAACGAGATACGGTACAGCGCTCATGCTAACACGCCATCAACAACGAGATACGGTACACAGCACTCATGCTAACACACGTGGGCTAATACTTAACCCCTTCTAGGCAGTAATAGTGTAGAGTAGATGATTATACGTTTACCTGGTTTGAGTGGTTTACATCTGTGAGTCATTAGCATGGAGTTGATTTAATAAATAAAAAAAGGCTGCACGATATTGGAAAACACATACATTGCGATATTTTGTTTTTCTGCGCTGGATGAGGGAGATTGGCCTGTTCTGTTATTGCCGGAGTTTCTGAAGCGTGTAAAGACTCCGCCCTCTTCTGGACGGAGGCGGAGCTAAAGCTCATTTGCATTTAAAGGGACACACACAAACGGCGTGTTTTTGCTCGCATCCGAAAAGGGGCAAATTTGACAATCTATAATAAATGATCTGGTATTTTGAGCTGAGATTTCAGACACACATTCTGGAGACACCAGAGATTTATATTACATCTTAATGTGTAATATAAATCTTATATTACATTATATTAAAGGCATAATGTGTCACCTTTAAGAACAAATTGACATGCCTGGATTGAATGGTTTCTTTGGTCTTGGTAAGTTTGATTAATTTCCTTGTCGTGTGCATTGTTGCGCTCTAACCCTGTGTGTGTGTGTGTGTGTCCTGACAGGATGATCCAGGAGGAGAAGGAGAACACGACGCTGAGAGCCGAGCAGATCGAGAGTCGAGTGGGCAGTGGAGAGGATCTGGGCCGGTTCCGGTCCTTCCTCAGCGAGTCTCCACCCGGATCAGGACACAACACACCCCGCCGAGAGCTCGACCGCATGGGGGTCATGACCCTGGTGAGTGAGTGTGTGTGTGTGTGTACTTGTGCAACTATCTTTGTGAGGACCAGTTTGAGTTTTAGCCCAGTGGAGTGAGGACAAAGAGAGTAGAGTGAGGACATGTTGGCCGGTCCTCAGTTTCTGAGAACCTTTAAAGGCCTGTTTGAGGGTCAACACTTGGTTTTAGGGATAAGGTTATAATGAGGTTAAGGGTCGGTTTAGGGTCAGGGGTAGGGTTAGGCACTCAGTTGTGATGGGTAAGGTTAGGGTAAGCGGCTAGAGATTGCATTGTGTCAATGAATGTCCTCATAAAGATAGATGTACAAGAGTGTGTGTGTGTGTGTGTGTGTCGCCGTCTCAACTGCATGGGGGTCATGACCCTGGTGGGTGAGTGAGTGTGTGTTTTTTGTGTGTGTCGCCATCTCGACCGCATGGGGGTCATGACCTTGGTGAGTGTGTGTGTGTGTTCTTGTATACATGGTTTATGAGGACACAAATGTGTATAATAACATGGGTATTACAACGTAAACCTGGTTTATGAGGACATCTGCTGTGTCCTCATAAACCAAACGGCTTAAAAAAAACATGCTAAATGGTGTTTTTTGAAATCCAATGTTTTCCGTGTTCCTGCTGTTAATGCGTGTGTTCTAGAGGAAGTTTACTGGAGCTCTTCCTGCTGGTTCCTCCTCGGGGAAATGAGCGATTAGACCTGGAGAAGATAAAGCCTAACCACTGTTTACTCTGCGCAACTTGAGCTGTCACGATAGCAGTGCTCGCCTCCATGTCTCAGTGTTTAAACGTTCAGCACTAAAAGACAAATAACAAGCAACAAAGCGAACAATAATATTAATAAACATTTATTTGTATAGCACTTTTCATACATGGAATGCAACAAGTGCTTCACAAGCATACAAACAAATAATGGGAAAACAAATTCACATATAAAGATATTCTAGGCAAATTCCAGACCAGTCACTTTACCGCCAAACTTTATTTGTTGTAATCAGCTGACCGCCCTAAAAGCTGAGAGTCTGACTTGCCATGACTAAACGTGTGCATGAGTGCTGAACGCTTGTGCCGTAATGAGTCGAGCGCAGAGGAAGCTGTGCCAGTCCACAACACGCTCATCACGCTCCTAACCCTAACCCACGCTCATTTACACTTATCCGAAGTTCTCGCTCAAGCAAACGATCTTTACGTTTGAAATGCCAGTGTTTCTGACATACAGCTGCAGATTACGACCAGTTCAACCCTCAGGATCACTGTCCAGAGTGAACAGTGTGTGTGTGTGTGTGTGTGTGTGTGTGTTCACCTGTCTCTCCTCAGCACTGACATTGATGCCTCCTGCTTTTCTCGTGTGTGTGTGTGTGTGTCTCTCTAGATCTTTTCTCACCAGCTTCTGTGCTTTAATCTGAAACGCTGCTAACTGCCTGTTTCTTCTCTTTCTCCATTTGCTTGCGCTTCAACAGCCTAGCGATTTGCGGAAGCATCGTAGGAAGGTAATTTAGAGAACCTGCGCGTGTGTAACCGGTTCTGGACATGTGAACATGCACACGTGTAGAGCTCACACACACCACACACACATGTGCAGATCCTCACAGTATTAGCAGACAAACACCTTACAGATATCGATATCCTCATGACACACAGTGATAAGCAGGACTGGGCGCTATGACCAAACTCTTCATGAAATTAACCGTCTATTTACCAAATGCAGGTTACAGTTTATAGTAATTATTATTGGGAACGAATCATCCAGGCATGTTTATTTTATCTTTTTTTTTTTTTAACTGGTAATGACAGTCTTCTCTGATGATGTGTGCAGGGCTTCTCCAATCATTGGATCAGCTTTAGCTCCGCCCCTTTCTTACAATCCTCTGCAATGTCTCATGCAGATCCATCCAATCAGCATGAGGCGCATCGCATGAAGCCTCGCCCCACACTTTCTCTTTCCTTCATGCTTTGAGCATTCAGTTTACACTATGGTACAACAAAATTAGAACATCACAATAGTTAAGAGTGACACCGATAGGCTCTATGCATGATCGCTTCCGCGTTTGGTCTCAGCCCGCCCGGTTACATCCGGTGCTGCGTCGGAAGCCGTTTTTGCATTCGGTGGAGATAATGGTAAATAACATTAGCTGTTTACAAGAACTTCCAGCGGTTAACGTGAATGATGTTAACAATATTGTGAGGCAGTTAGCTGTCACACCTTAGAGTAAGAAAGAGAAGGGCTTTAAATTATATATTTCAAGCTACATCGACAACTTTGAGGGTGAGTATTCTCTCATATGATGCAAAATCCGACTAGCGAATCAGTTTCTAAAATCGTTGTCTCCGTTTCTGAGAAAATGAATTTTATGAAAGTGTTGCCGCTAGTACACTTCGCTATAGAACGCGTTATGCGGAAGTAAAGACGCTGACTGAGATTCTACCAGAAATACGTTCGTGCATAGAGCGTATAGAGATAGTAGAAGATCTGATGAAAATGTGCATTTTATGTTTACAGTATTTCAACTTATTTGATGTTCCTTCGATGGACATAAAACAAAAGATCAACATCAGATTCACATCAAAGGAACGATGTGGAAACACTTCCCTTCAAAACAAAAACTGATGTTTTAAATCACACACACCACCCAGCCCTGCTTATTAATGTTATTATACAGAACCGTATATGGGACGCGATGAATTAGAGATTTTGCACTAAAGCTGACACTGACAGTGTTCCAGTGTTAAACACTCATGATGAGTGACTGTCAGTGTCTCTCACAGAGGACTGAACAGCATTTGCTCACCCAGAACTGTCTTCTGTGCAACGCAAAAGATGTTTTGAAGGTCAATTTGGCTCCAAAAAAACAACAACAGTGTTCATCGACGTTTGAGAGAGTAAATGATGACAGAATGATCAACAGTGCCATAGAGCTTCGGAACATCTAATTCATTCATATATCAAACACACAAATGCCTTGTATAATTGTCATTAAATAGGGAGCCTAGCCGGGAAAAAAAGTATGGTTTTATAATTTACATTTTGCAAACACAGAATACATGTATAAATTTCATCAGGTTGAAAATGAGCTTCAGAAATGATAATGATAATGTTGAGACATTGTGTTTTAGGTCTGTGTGTTTAACTGATGCAGTGTGTGTGTGTTTAGTGTGCTCAGGACGATAAAGCCACCATCAGATGTGAGACTTCTCCTCCATCCACGCCGTCCTCCATGCGTCTCCATAAGGGATCGCTACACACCTCGAGCCACGAGGACATCAGAGACGTGCGCAGGTCAGTGACGTTAGCTCGTCTTCATGCTAATGCCTGGGACAGATTACACTATTTTAGCCCCATTTCGGCACGATCTGTTTGACGTAGGGTGTTGTGGGGATTTGTAAACGACAACGGGCGTCGGGACGCAGGATTCGATCGTTTCATCTCGTATAGTGTGTCATAGTGGACGACAACCAACTAGCGTCTGCGATGCTTTGCGTCATCACCATAAAAAGACTAGCATGTTTAATTTGAGTGAGTGAGTGAGCGAGCGATTGAGTCTGTGTGCGAGTGAGTGAGTGAGTGTTTATGTGAGTGAGTGAGTGTGTGTGTGTGTGTGTGAGTGAGTGAGTGAGTGAGTGAGTGTTTATGTGAGTGAGTGAGTGAGTGTTTATGTGAGTGTGTGTGTGTGTGTGTGTGAGTGAATGAGTGAGTGAGTGAGTGTTTATGTGAGTGTGTGAGTGAGTGTTTATGTGAGTGTGTGTGTGTGTGTGAGTGAGTGAGTGTTTATGTGAGTGTGTGAGTGAGTGTGTGAATGAGTGAGTGAGAGTGAGTGAATGTGTGACTGAGTGAGTTGAGTGCGTTTGTGTGTGAGTGAGTGAGTGTTTATGTGAGTGTTTATGTGAGTGTGTGTGTGTGTGAGTGAGTGTTTATGTGAGTGAGTGAGTGTTTATGTGAGTGTGTGTGTGTGTGAGTGAGTGTTTATGTGAGTGTGTGAGTGAGTGTGTGAATGAGTGAGTGAGTGAGTGAGTGTTTATGTGAGTGAGTGTGTGAATGTGTGACTGAGTGAGTTGAGTGTGTTTGTGTGTGTGTGAGTGAGTGAGTGTTTATGTGAGTGAGTGAGTGAGTGTGTGTGTGAGTGAGTGAGTGAGTGTTTATGTGAGTGTGAGTGAGTGTGTGAATGAGTGAGTGAGAGTGTGTGAATGTGTGACTGAGTGAGTTGAGAGCGTTTGTGTGTGAGTGAGTGAGAGTGAGTGAGTGTGTGTGTGTGAATGTGTGACTGAGTGAGTTGAGTGCGTTTGTGTGTGAGTGAGTGTTTATGAGTGAGTGAGTGCGTTTGAGTGAGTGAGAGAGCTAGAGTGAGAATGTGAGTGTGTATGTATGTATGTGTGTGAGTGAATATATGTGTGTGTGAGACGGCACACAATGACTGGTCAGAAAGCAACGTGTAGTCTGACATGTTTCTTGTCCACGACACGACAAGATTTTAGGAGTCAAAAACGCGTAATCTGACACAGTGACTATCGTAACAGACAAAACAATTGTGTAATCTGAACCAGGCATACTGTGAGTGTTAGTGCAGGGTCAGAGCGGTGATGTGTGTGTGTGTGTGTGTGCGCAGCGCTGGCCTGCAGGACAGTAACCCCAGCAGCAGTAACAGCAGTCAGGACTCACTCAACAAGGCCACCAAGAAGAAGAGCATCAAGGTCTCTATCGGCCGTCTGTTCGCCAAGAAGGAGAAGAGTCGAGCTGGTCCTGTGGGGAAAGAGTCTCCTGTGCCAGGTGTGTATCACACACTCCTCATCCGCGTCACACACTCCTCATCCGCGTCACACACTCCTCATCCGCGTCACACACTCCTCATCCGCGTCACACACTCCTCATCCGCGTCACACACTCCTCATCTGCGTTCACACACTCCTCATCCGCGTCACACACTCCTCATTTGCGTCACACACTCCTCATTTGCGTCACACACTCCTCATCCGCGTCACACACTCCTCATCCGCGTCACACACTCCTCATCCGCGTCACACACTCCTCATCCGCGTCACACACTCCTCATCCGCGTCACACACTCCTCATTTGCGTCACACACTCCTCATCCGCGTCACACACTCCTCATCCGCGTCACACACTCCTCATCCGCGTCACACACTCCTCCATCTCCACTCTACCCTGGAATGTTTTCCTCAAAAACCTTAATTTCTTTTCGACCAAAGAAAGAAAGGCATGAACATCTTGAATGACGTGGGGGAGAGTAAATTATCAGGAAATTATCATTCTGAAGTGAACTAATCCTTTAAATAACATTCCAGTCTTCAATTTTGGCGTGGAAAAACAGGTAAATTAATGTGAATGAAGGGATGTCACAAAAACACTTCTAGTCACATTTCACAATAAAACATGAAATTATATTCTGCATAAATTAAACACAGCCTGTTTTCACACCGTTGCTCTTGCATCGTTAAAATTTGCCCCATAATTCTCATCACTGCAATGCAACTGATTCTCATTTAAATGCATTATAAATCCTCTGGCTCAAACAGTAGAGTGTGACACTAGCAACGATCATGGGATCCATTCCCAGGGAAAGCAAGAACTGATAAAAATGTGAATACCTTGAATACAATGCAAGTTGCTTTGCATAAAAGCATCTGAAAAATGCATAAATGTAAATGAGAATTATCATACATTATATTCAACATTATATATAATAGCGTTCACATGCGTGTTTAGTGATCATCATTAAATACAGGCGTAAACGAGTGTAATATGTTCTGTGATCGAATCAGTCAGTCAGAAATCACATCACGCTCGCTCATCAACACGGGATCCTTCTGGGTCGTGATGTGAGAAAACACACCAAAACTCATGAGAATGTGACGAGTTCTGTCTGTGTGTGTGTGTGTGTGTGTGTGTGTGTGTGTGTGTGGATCAGCGGCAGGAACACCTGAAGGAAGCGGCTCACCGGACGCCATGACACTCGGCAAACTGGGCGGCCCTGCAGAGAAGAGCAGAAAACTGCAGAAGAAGTGAGTGACACGTCAATAGCATTCATAGATAATATTCATATTCAATAGTTTCTGAAGGGAAACTGCTTAAACATAGAGAATAGAGATGTGACGGTGATAATATTCTCCCTCCGGTTAATCGACTTGTAACAACACGACTTGTGACAACACTATCGTAGCAAGCCTAATAGAGAAGTGACTGCAGAAACTCTCTGATGCTTTAGTGTGTGCTTCATCATCTTCACTCGACACCACTGACCTGCCATCATGTTCACTCACAGCAACACCGCTTTCTTTTTGCTCACCAGTGAATGTGAAGTGTTGAGGCCCCGATATACTCAGTGCTTTTTCCTTAGCAAACGAACGGATAACAAAATAAACAACAGAGAGAAAACAGCGAAAACAGTTTACTTATACAATTGCAGCTTTACAGTATTAAATATGTTTGAAATCATCAGTTTGTTCTTTGATTATGCTGAAGTATATCGAGGTCTTTATGATTTAAGGCATCGCAGCAGTTTGAGTGTGTTGGTGTCATTATGATTCATGTCTCATTACCCATCAGTCTTGCAGTGGCTCATTCTGGTTGTTTTCCCTCCTCTCTCCTCACACACTCTTTCATGTGTCACTCATAGCCCAAACACAGGGTAAGTGTCCGCAGACCGTCACGTGTGTGTGTGTGTGTGTGTGGAGCATGAAAACCACCTGCACGTCTCATGCTTGCTGTGATGCGCTTCAGCTCTACTAACCTTCTGACCTTTACAACATTACACATGGTTTGAGTTGAGATGATAACCACATGGTGAAGGTGTAGGAAACTCAGAATCGAAGACCAGGAGACTTGGTTCTTTCTTCAGCAGGATTCTTTATTGAGAACCCAAGCTGTTGTAGCTGCGGTCATCAAGTCTAACTAACGTAACTTTACATGGTATCTTATAGGCATTCAGTGGGCAACTCCTTGTCCAACTCCAGTCCTTAAAGGTGCTGACAGTCCTTAAAAGTCTTGACCTTACACACTGCCTTAGAGATGACCACTCAATCTAATCATCTAAAGACAATAGAGGCAATTACCCCCAACTGGAGATAATGGTACCCCCCAAATTGTATAAACAACACATGGTCACGAGAACTAAGACTATGTAAACATTCACACATAGTTCAACTCTCAGTAGGAAGATCAAAGACTAACAAAACCCCTTCAATGGAAACTATATTGAATCTAATCAGTAAATGGATACCATCATGTTCACCTTGAATGCCCAATACGGTGTAGTTCACCTTAGTTTTTCATGTGATGTTATGTAAGGAAGTAGGATCAACAGATCTTAAACATATTCTTAAATTTGTAATCCTACAAAGGTTTCATAACTGTATTGGTTAATTCCTAGATTTATGCATTGATTTATTTAGTGATAAAGAAATATCTTTCTTTATAAAGCAGGATTTAATACAACAGCGATTGCCCGATGTGCCGTACAAAGACTAAATCTCTATTATGCAGGGGAGAATTTGAAGAAAGTGTCTCACAAAAAAAATAGTCAGCATAAAAGTGAAGTTGTGCTGGTCTTTTCTCCTCTATTGTGTCGTATATCGAGTGAAACGCTTCTGGAACAAGAACAAATGTGGGCGGGGCTTGATTGTGTCTGTGGGGAACTCATTGGATGGTTGGATGGTTGTGGTTTACTATTGGCTGAACTCATGTGAGTGACAGGTTGCCCCGCCCTCGTCATCAGAGAAGAGATGCTGCTGTTATTCTGATTCAAGATTATTAAAACAATAATGATGTGCACAGATAAATCATTTAGAATAAAGATGGCAATATTCCATAAAAACAAGAACTGTTCATTTTGATTTCATTGGGACTTTAAAGCCTGTTTACAGTGAGGAACTGGCTGTTGAGTTGGAGGTTGGAGTTGAGGTTGGAGTTGAGGTTGGGGTTGAGGTTGGAGTTGAGGTTGGAGTTGAGGTTGGAGTTGAGGTTGGAGTTGAGGTTGGAGTTGAGGTTGGGGTTGAGGTTGAGGTTGGGGTTCAGGTTGGGGTTCGGGTTGGGGTTGGGGTTGAGGTTGGAGTTCAGTTGGAGTTGAGGTTGGAGTTGAGGTTGGAGTTGAGGTTGGAGTTGAGGTTGGAGTTGAGGTTGGAGTTGAGGTTGGGGTTGAGGTTGGGGTTGAGGTTGAGGTTGGGGTTGGGGTTGAGGTTGGAGTTGGGGTTGGAGTTGGGGTTGGAGTTCAGTTGGAGTTGAGGTTGGGGTTGGGGTTGGAGTTAAGGTTGGAGTTGAGGTTGGAGTTGAGGTTGAGGTTGAGGTTGGAGTTGGGGTTGGAGTTGGGGTTGGAGTTGGGGTTGGAGTTGGGGTTGGAGTTGGGGTTGGAGTTGGGGTTGGAGTTGGGGTTGAGGTTGAGGTTGAGGTTGGGGTTGAGGTTGGAGTTGGGGTTGGAGTTGGGGTTGGAGTTCAGTTGGAGTTGGGGTTGGGGTTGGAGTTAAGGTTGGAGTTGAGGTTGGAGTTGAGGTTGAGGTTGAGGTTGAGGTTGGAGTTGGGGTTGGAGTTGGGGTTGGAGTTCGGGTTGGAGTTGAGGTTGGGGTTGGAGTTGAGGTTGGGGTTGAGGTTGAGGTTGAGGTTGGGGTTGAGGTTGGAGTTGGGGTTGGAGTTGGGGTTGGAGTTCAGTTGGGGTTGGAGTTGAGGTTGGAGTTGAGGTTGGAGTTGAGGTTGGAGTTGGGGTTGGAGTTGAGGTTGGAGTTGAGGTTGGAGTTGAGGTTGAGGTTGGGGTTGAGGTTGGGGTTGGGGTTGGAGTTGAGGTTGAGGTTGGAGTTGAGGTTGGGGTTGGAGTTGAGGTTGAGGTTGAGGTTGGAGTTGAGGTTGGGGTTGAGGTTGGAGTTGAGGTTGGGGTTGAGGTTGGGGTTGAGGTTGGGGTTGAGGTTGGGGTTGAGGTTGGGGTTGGGGTTGGAGTTGAGGTTGGGGTTGAGGTTGGGGTTGAGGTTGGAGTTCAGTTGGAGTTCAGTTGGAGTTCAGTTGGAGTTCGGGTTGGAGTTCAGTTGGAGTTGGGGTTGGAGTTAAGGTTGGAGTTGAGGTTGGAGTTGAGGTTGGAGTTGAGGTTGGAGTTGGGGTTGGAGTTGGGGTTGGAGTTGAGGTTGGAGTTGAGGTTGGAGTTGAGGTTGGAGTTGAGGTTGGGGTTGAGGTTGGGGTTGGAGTTGAGGTTGAGGTTGGAGTTGAGGTTGAGGTTGGAGTTGAGGTTGAGGTTGGAGTTGAGGTTGAGGTTGGAGTTGAGGTTGGGGTTGAGGTTGGGGTTCGGGTTGAGGTTGGGGTTCGAGTTGAGGTTGGAGTTGAGGTTGGAGTTGAGGTTGGGGTTGGGGTTGGGGTTGAGGTTGGAGTTGAGGTTGGAGTTGGGGTTGGGGTTGAGGTTGGAGTTGAGGTTGGGGTTGGAGTTGGGGTTGGGGTTGGAGTTGAGGTTGGAGTTCAGTTGGAGTTCAGTTGGGGTTGGGGTTGGAGTTGGGGTTGGGGTTGGAGTTGAGGTTGGAGTTGGGGTTCGGGTTGGGGTTGGGGTTGAGGTTGGGGTTGGGGTTGGAGTTGAGGTTGGGGTTGAGGTTGGAGTTGAGGTTGGGGTTGGAGTTGGGGTTGGGGTTGGAGTTGAGGTTGGAGTTCAGTTGGGGTTGGGGTTGGAGTTGAGGTTGAGGTTGGAGTTGGGGTTGGGGTTGGGGTTGGGGTTGGAGTTCAGTTGGAGTTCAGTTGGAGTTCAGTTGGAGTTCAGTTGAGGTTGAGGTTGAGGTTGGAGTTGGGGTTGAGGTTGGAGTTGGGGTTGAGGTTGGAGTTGGGGTTGAGGTTGGAGTTGGGGTTGAGGTTGGAGTTGAGGTTGGGGTTGGAGTTGAGGTTGAGGTTGGGGTTGGGGTTGGAGTTCAGTTGGAGTTCAGTTGGAGTTCAGTTGGAGTTCAGGTTGGAGTTGAGGTTGGGGTTGGAGTTGGGGTTGGAGTTGAGGTTGGGGTTGGGGTTGGGGTTGGAGTTGGAGTTGGGTTGGAGTTGAGTTGGAGTTGAGTTGGAGTTGAGTTGGAGTTGAGTTGGAGTTGAGTGGAGTTGAGTGGAGTTGAGTGGAGTTGAGTTGGAGTTCGGGTTGGGGTTGGGTTGGAGTTGGGTTGGAGTTGAGTTGGAGTTGAGTTGGAGTTGAGTTGGAGTTGAGTTGGAGTTGAGTTGGAGTTGAGTTGGAGTGGAGTTGAGTGGAGTTGAGTGGAGTTGAGTTGGAGTTGAGTTGGAGTTCAGTTGAAGTTGAGTTGAAATTGAGTTGAAATTGAGTTGAAGTTGAGTTGAAGTTGAGTTGAAGTTGAGTTGAAGTTGAGTTGGAGTTGTGTGAAGTTGAAGTTGAGTTGAGTTGAAGTTGAGTTGAAGTTGAGTGGAGTGGAGTGGAGTGGAGTGGAGTTGAGATGGAGTTGGAGTTGAGTTGGAGTTGAGTGGAGTTGAGTGGAGTTGAGTTGGAGTTGAGTTGTGTGGAGTTGAGTTGGAGTTGAGTTGTGTGGAGTTGAAGTTGAGTTGGAGTGGAGTTGAGATGGAGTTGAGTTGGAGTTGAGTTGAGTTGCAGTTGGAGTTGAGTTGTGTGGAGTTGAGTTGGAGTTGAGTGGAGTTGAGTGGAGTTGAGTGGAGTTGAGTGGAGTGGAGTGGAGTGGAGTGGAGTTGAGTGGAGTTCAGTTGGAGTTCAGTTGGAGTTGGAGTTGAGTTGGAGTTGAGTTGGAGTTGAGTTGAGTGGAGTTGAAGTTGAAGTTGAGTTGAAGTTGAGTTGAAGTTGAGTTGGAGTTGGAGTTGGAGTTGAAGTTGAGTTGGAGTTGGAGTTGAAGTTGAGTTGAGTTGAGTTGAAGTTGAGTTGGAGTTGGAGTTGAAGTTGAGTTGGAGTTGAAGTTGAGTTGAAGTTGAGTTGAAGTTGAGTTGAAGTTGAGTTGAAGTTGAGTTGAAGTTGAGTTGGAGTTGAGCTGTGTGGAGTTGAAGTTGAGTGGAGTGGAGTGGAGTTGAGTTGAGATGGAGTTGAGTTGGAGTTGAGTTGGAGTGGAGTTGAGTGGAGTTGAGTGGAGTTGAGTTGGAGTTGTGTGGAGTTCAGTTGAAGTTGAGTTGGAGTTGAAGTTGAGTTGAAGTTGAGTTGAAGTTGAGTTGGAGTTGAGTTGGAGTTGAGTTGAAGTTGAGTTGGAGTTGAGTTGTGTGGAGTTGAAGTTGAAGTTGAAGTTGAGTTGAGTTGAAGTTGAGTTGAGTTGAGTTGAAGTTGAAGTTGAGTGGAGTGGAGTGGAGTTGAGTTGAGATGGAGTTGAGTTGGAGTTGAGTTGAAGTTGAGTTGGAGTTGAGTTGTGTGGAGTTGAAGTTGAGTTGAGTTGAGTTGAAGTTGAGTTGAAGTTGAGTGGAGTGGAGTGGAGTTGAGTTGAGTTGAGATGGAGTTGAGTTGGAGTTGAGTTGTGTGGAGTTGAAGTTGAGTGGAGTGGAGTGGAGTGGAGTTGAGTTGAGATGGAGTTGAGTTGGAGTTGAGTTGGAGTGGAGTTGAGTGGAGTTGAGTTGGAGTTGTGTGGAGTTCAGTTGAAGTTGAGTTGGAGTTGAAGTTGAGTTGAAGTTGAGTTGAAGTTGAGTTGGAGTTGAGTTGGAGTTGAGTTGAAGTTGAGTTGGAGTTGAGTTGTGTGGAGTTGAAGTTGAAGTTGAAGTTGAGTTGAGTTGAAGTTGAGTTGAGTTGAGTTGAAGTTGAAGTTGAGTGGAGTGGAGTGGAGTTGAGTTGAGATGGAGTTGAGTTGGAGTTGAGTGGAGTGGAGTGGAGTTGAGTTGAGATGGAGTTGAGTTGGAGTTGAGTTGAAGTTGAGTTGAGTTGAGTTGAAGTTGAGTTGAAGTTGAGTGGAGTGGAGTGGAGTTGAGTTGAGTTGAGATGGAGTTGAGTTGGAGTTGGAGTTGAGTTGAGTTGGAGTTGAGTTGAGTTGAGTTGGAGTTGAGTTGAGTTGAGTTGGAGTTGAGTTGGAGTTGAGTTGAGTTGAGTTGAGTTGAGTTGAGTTGAGTTGAGTTGAGTTGTGTGGAGTTGAGTTGGAGTTGAGTTGGAGTTGAGTTGTGTGGAGTTGAAGTTGAAGTTGAGTTGGAGTTGAGTTGAGTTGGAGTTGGAGTTGGAGTTGAGTTGTGTGGAGTTGAGTGGAGTGGAGTGGAGTGGAGTGGAGTTGAGTGGAGTTGAGTGGAGTTGAGTGGAGTGGAGTTGAGTTGGAGTTGAGTTGAAGTTGAGTTGGAGTTGAGTTGTGTGGAGTTGAAGTTGAGTTGAAGTTGAGTTGGAGTTGAGTTGGAGTTGAGTTGAAGTTGAGTTGGAGTTGGAGTTGGAGTTGAAGTTGAGTTGAAGTTGAGTTGAAGTTGAGTTGAAGTTGAGTTGAAGTTGAGTTGTGTGGAGTTGAAGTTGAGTGGAGTGGAGTGGAGTTGAGTTGAGATGGAGTTGAGTTGGAGTTGGAGTTGAGTTGTGTGGAGTTGTGTGGAGTGGAGTTGAGTTGAGTGGAGTTGAGTGGAGTTGAGGTGGAGTTGGAGTTGAGTTGAGTTGGAGTTGAGTTGAAGTTGAGTTGAAGTTGAGTTGAAGTTGAGTTGGAGTTGAGTTGGAGTTGAGTTGTGTGGAGTTGAAGTTGAGTTGAAGTTGAGTTGAAGTTGAGTTGAAGTTGAGTTGAAGTTGAGTGGATTGGAGTGGAGTTGAGTTGAGTTGAGATGGAGTTGAGTTGGAGTTGGAGTTGAGTTGTGTGGAGTTGTGTGGAGTGGAGTTGAGTGGAGTTGAGTGGAGTTGAGGTGGAGTTGGAGTTGAGTTGGAGTTGAGTTGGAGTTGAGTTGAAGTTGAGTTGGAGTTGAGTTGGAGTTGAGTTGTGTGGAGTTGAAGTTGAGTTGAAGTTGAGTTGAAGTTGAGTGGATTGGAGTGGAGTTGAGTTGAGTTGAGATGGAGTTGAGTTGAAGTTGAGTTGAGTGGAGTGGAGTGGAGTGGAGTGGAGTGGAGTGGAGTTGAGATGGAGTTGAGTTGGAGTTGAGTTCAGTTGAGTTGGAGGTGGAGTTAAGTTGGAGGTGGAGGTGGAGTTGAGTTGGAGTTGGAGTAAGGGTCTCAGTCCTGGACCGGATGCTTCGCTTCATTCTTCATAGACTCATGATGTCATGCATGTTTGTCTGCATTATTCCTTCATCTACACACTTCAGCATCTGCGTGTGTAATGCTGTGGCAAACATGCATTATTGTGGTGTTGTTTTGAACACGTTCACATCGTCAGGTATCACAGGTATTCATGCTGCTTTCTCTGCATTTTGAGTGTTAGAAACATAAAATGAATCAGAGCTGAACTACAGAGTGCGTGAGAGGAATATTTGTCTCAGTTCGTACAAACAGGTCAAAGATTCACCTTCTATCACGAAAGAAACCTTACAGGGATAATTCACTCAAACATCTCTTTAACTCTCCCTTTTATAATTAAAATTAAAAACATAAAATAAATAAAGTTAAATAAAGTAGTTAAAGTAGCTTATTAACCTTTAATACCATAATTGGTAATGCGATGGTTGAATCCCTGGTTGTTCTGGCGATGTTTTGATGATTTGTTGGTGGAAGTTCTTTCTCTCAAAACTCTTCTGCTAATCCAGCTGCCATTTCCTCACCTGTACATGTGCTGTTTTCTGACCGTACGAATGCTTCATATTACTGCATATCATCATTCTTACATATGTTTGGCCCATAACACAAGCGCTTTGCACATGCGTGTTCATAATGTTTTCTCTGTGTTCTCAGACACGAGTTGCTGGAGGAAGCATGTCGGCAGGGTCTTCCCTTCGCTCAGTGGGACGGTCCCACCGTTGTGGTGTGGCTCGAGGTACCACACACTCCTCACCTGTCCACACACTCCTCACCTGTCCACACACTCCTCACCCGTCCACACACTCCTCACCCGTCCACACACTCCTCACCTGTCCACACACTCCTCACCTGTCCACACCCGTCCACACACTCCTCACCCGTCCACACACTCCTCACCTGTCCACACCCGTCCACACACTCCTCACCCGTCCACACACTCCTCACCTGTCCACACCCGTCCACACACTCCTCACCCGTCCACACACTCCTCACCTGTCCACACCCGTCCACACACTCCTCACCCGTCCACACACTCCTCACCCGTCCACACACTCTTCACCTGTCCACACACTCCTCACCCGTCCACAGACTCCTCACCTGTCCACACACTCCTCACCTGTCCACACACTCACCTGTCCACACACTCACCTGTCCACACACTCACCTGTCCACACACTCACCTGTCCACACACTCACCTGTCCACACACTCATCACCCGTCCACAGACTTCTCACCAGTTGCAAGTAGTGTTCCCATTACACCTGAGACGAGCACAGGAATGTCCAGAGAGTTACAGCTGCTCGCTGTATGTAACTTCATTTAGACTTCGAGGGATAGTTCACACAAAAATTGTAATTACCCCATGATTTACTCTCCCTCAAGTCATCCTAGGTGTATATGACTTTCTTCTTTCAGATGAATACAGTTATATTAAAAAATGTCCTGGCTTTGAGTTGAGTTGGAGGTTGAGTTGGAGGTAGAAATGGCAGTGAATGGCCATTTCTGTTTTGAAGTCCATAAAAGTGCATCTATCCATCATAAAAGTGCATCTATCCATCATAAAAGTGCATCTATCCATCATAAAAGTGCATCTATCCATCATAAAAGTTCTCCTCATGTCTCTGGGGGGAATAAAGGCCTGAAGCAAAGCCATGCGTTTGTGTAAGTAAAATATCCATATTTAACACGTTACAAAGTAAAATTCTAGCTTCCGGCCAAACGAACATATGCATCTACTTACGCCTAAAGCGCAACTTACACAACTCATGACGTCAAAAGTTGCGTAGTGCGTCATGGCGTAGCGTAAATATCAGCAGTGCGTTGCATTACTCGCATAAGTTGTGCTTTACGCTTAAGTGGAATCCGTATTTTCGTTTGGCCGGAAGCTGGTTATTTTACTTTATAAAGTTTTAAAAATGGGTATTTTTCTTACACAAACGCATCGCTTCGCTTCAGAAGTTCTTTATTAACCCCCCGCAGCCTGTGGAGCACTTTTATGATGGATAGATGCACTTTTATGATGGACAGATGCACTTTTATGATGGATAGATGCACTTTTATGATGGATAGATGCACTTTTATGATGGATAGATGCACTTTTATGGACTTCAAAACAGAAACAGCCATTCACTGCCATTATAAAGCTTGAAAGAGACAGGATATTTTTTTATTATAACTCAGATTGTATTCATCTGAAACAAGAATGTCATATACTCCTAGGATGATTCAGTGTGAGTAAATCATGGGGTAATTTTTATTTTTGGGTGAACTTAATTTAGTCCAGCCCTCTGCGTGATGTGCACAGGATGTGTGTGATCGTGAGTAAAGCAGCGTGTCCCGATGATGGAGTGTGTGTGTGTTGTGTTTCTCAGCTGTGGGTCGGGATGCCTGCATGGTATGTGGCCGCTTGTCGTGCCAACGTGAAGAGCGGAGCCATCATGTCTGCCCTGTCCGACACTGAGATCCAGCGTGAGATTGGCATCAGCAACCCTCTTCACCGCCTCAAACTACGCCTCGCGATCCAGGAGATCATGTCGCTCACGAGCCCGTCGGCGCCACCGACCTCTAGAACGGTAGGAAACAGCCTGGCCTTCAGATATATCTGCTCAAACACTCGAACAGAGATCTGACACACTCAAACACACCTCAGCTCTCCTCAGGGTTTGCAGGTAAATGTGCTGCTATGGGTGTCTCTGCTTTTAAACAAACAAACATTTTATTCTAGAGTCATGCATTCTTTTTTTATCAACACTTGAATGTGGGTAAGTCTCGTCGAAAAAACATTTTGATCAAAAATCAGGTTTTGTCCGGATGGGATTCAGAGTGATGATCAGAACACAGATGGAGTAGATCGAGTCAGATATAAGCGCTGTGTGTTTCAGACTGAAGTGCAGCACTGTGTTCACTTACACGTTTGATTGACAGTTAATGCTGCGCAACATGAAGTGCCTCTGCGTTTGCTCTGAGTGTCGCTTTAACGTGCATCTGGAAACACAGCCTGTGCCAAACATCTGCACAAACAAAACAGAAGCTTTAAGGGCTTCATGCAGTTTCACATCAAAAATGAACTTTGGTTTATTATTTGAAAACAGAGAAATGAAGACAGCCTTAAATAGAATTGTAAGTTTACAGTTGTGATGTAAAATGTAAAAATGTAAAATTACGGTGAAATATTAGAATGGTTAGTATTTTTATTAGTTTTAATTTTTTTGTGTCATTATTTTTGTAATTATTATTTTATAGTAATATTGATATATAATCACAAAATTCTGAAGCCCTACAAACAAGCACAGCAAACCTGGAATTTGTTCGTTTCATTAGAAATTGCAATCATATTTTTTATCAGAGAAGATGCAGTTATGTTTCTTCAGATCGAGCGGCCCTAGTCCAGGGTTTGGGGGTTTCAGGCATGTTGATGTGAGATCCTCCAGTTTCAGAGCTCTAGAGGAGAGACAGTTATTGGTGAACAGCAGAAGAGCTCAAGCTTTACGACAGCACACTGATGTCAGGGACACTGGAACACACACACACACACATCTGTTCTCTCTCTCTCTCTCTCTCTCTCTCTCTCTCTCTCTCTCTCTCGCGCATGCCTCACACATTAACACCTGATGGGATGTTTGACCGCTTTCACTAATGATCCTGCTGCTCAATAACACACTCTTCCTCTTTCACTCCATCTGTCCTCACTTGTTTCCTCACTCACGGATCATGTAGTCTTCTGGGAATGTCTGGCTCACACACGAGGAGATGGAGAGTTTGGCCGCCACGCCGCTCACGGTCAGTCAGCTGATGTGTGTGTGTTTGTGTGTGTGTGAGATGTTTTACTGTATTTGCTCTTCTGCTACTGATCGCCTCCCCTCGCTCCACATGCTAACCTGCTAACACGCTAACCCCAGGAGGACGAGGAGGGCGGCTGGGCGCAGGTTTGAACCTCTTCCACACACACATCTCTGCCTTTCTTCTGATGGCTTAGTTTTATTGCACAACACATGCAGGTCTCATGATCTGTCAGGAACACGTTCATGTCACATTTCACTTCAGAATCAGACCAAAATGAATCAGAAAATCAAGCTTCGAGTTTGACATGACAGAATGGATTCTCTTTGAGGATATGTGGAGGTTTGTGACGTGGACGTGCTCTCGACAGTTTGCTGAGATTCACTGCAGTTCCTCATCATGTTAAAGCAGCGTTTGCTGGTCTTGCTCTATGAAACGCTCTTTCTGTTTCTGGATCTCACTGAGAACAGGATCTGATGATGGTTTAATCTTCGTAAAATCATGAGATTATGATCAATCAACTCTGCTTCTGTATGAACTCAGTGCTGAGGTGGGATTCCTGATGTATATCGTTATATTTTGAGTCAAGTCGGCTCAAATTATTTCTATCACACTTTATACAGTACATATCGTTCAAAAGCAGCTTTACAAGAACATAACACAATCAATAATGCAAACTTGATCAAATATGAGACAAATTCACATTCAGCTGTAAAGCAGCTTTAAAAAGACAGCAGTGTCATTATTCAGATCAATTCAGTTCGTTTTCTTCTCACCTGATAGTGTCAGATCAATAATATGACTGAATATTAAGTGTCTTTTAGGTAAGTAGCGTTAGATTTTGCTCACTGTGCTCTTGATTGGACTGAATGTGTTGTTTGCGCTCAGACTCTGGCCTACGGTGACATGAACCACGAGTGGATCGGGAACGACTGGCTGCCGAGCCTCGGTCTGCCTCAGTACCGCAGCTACTTCATGGAGTCGCTGGTGGACGCTCGTATGCTGGATCACCTGACCAAAAAAGACCTCCGCGGTCAGCTCAAAATGGTGGACAGCTTCCACAGGTCAGTCACGGTCAGATCGCGCTCTCATGCATCTTACATATGTTTCCAGTCCGGCTGTTATACGCCATGAACCGAACCAGCCAGATGACATTTAATTCACTTGACGTCTTTAATGAGGGAATTAACTACTTGTGTCAACTGACTAATAAACTACTGATAATAAAACTAGGAGAAATGAAGGTCGTTTCCAGGGGTTTACCAGTATTTTGGTGCTGCTTTACGAAAATTATCTCAACGGTAAAAAGACGTGTAGCTGTTTCCTGTGTGAATGCATACATACATACATACACACGCATACATACATACACACGCATACATACATACACACGCATACATACATACACACGCATACATACATACACACGCATACATACATACATACATACATACACACGCATACATACATACATACATACATACATACATACACACACATGCATACATACATACACACACATGCATGCATACATACATACATACATACATACACACGCATGCATACATACATACATACACACGCATACATACATACATACATACATACATACATACACACACATACATACATACATACATACATACATACATACATACACACGCATACATACATACATACATACATACATACACACGCATACATACATACATACATACATACATACATACACACACATACATACATACATACATACATACATACACACGCATGCATACATACATACATACACACGCATACATACATACATACATACATACATACATACACACGCATGCATACATACATACATACATACATACATACATACACACACATGCATACATACATGCATACACACGCATGCATACATACATACATACATACATACACACACATGCATACATACATACATACACACGCATGCATACATACATACATACACACGCATGCATACATACATACACACGCATACATACATACATACATACACACGCATGCATACATACATACATACACACGCATGCATACATACATACATACACACGCATGCATACATACATACATACACACGCATGCATACATACATACATACACACGCATGCATACATACATACATACACACGCATGCATACATACATACATACACACGCATGCATACATACATACACACGCATGCATACCTACATACACGCATGCATGCATACATACATACACACGCATGCATACATACATACATACACACGCATACATACATACATACATACATACGCATGCATACATACATACATACACACGCATACATGCATACATACACGCATGCATACATACATACATACACACACACACACATGCATACATACATACACACACATGCATACATACATGCATACATACATT
>NC_139971.1:887500-930000 GCF_963993115.1 Abramis brama
AAACATAAAGGGAGTCAGTCTAGGACAACTCGAGGTATCGCACACCGGACGCGCACTTTCTCAGTTTATGGCCAGCAATATTGTTATGTTTAAGGACATTATGAAATTAAGATAATGCCTGTACTATGTTATGATTGTACTGTACAATTAAATACAATCGTTGCTAAGTCTGCAGCCTGAACACTTTACCTCAGAGCGTCCGTTAACTTAATGAATTGACAATATCACCTGAAAATCCGATAACATCAGCAATTTTCATTCAAGCAGCTGATTTCTGTGAATGAATGTAAAACTAAATGTAGCCTATACTGCAGCACAGAGTGAAGTCAGTATATACATTAATGACGATTTGAGACAAATAAATGTACATTTAATGTAAAACTATGTAGATGGCGCTCTGTGGTGCGGCAGGATTTTGAACACGGTCCTGAGCCGTTGCTGGGCGCCGCGGACAGGCGCCGACGGTGTGTGTAGCGCTACGTACACTCATAGAGAATAATGTGTTCAAATTTAAAAGACGTGGCGCTGCACGTCCGGTGTGCGACCCCTTTAAATTGACCATTTCAAATAAACATATTTGTGCCTTCAGACAGTGATATTGCTGGGTGATGGCGCCGCAGATGTGCAGTCATGTTGGAAGTGTTTCCGTTTGAGTAGGCTACACGTGTAAAACAATGCTTGCACACAGTTATTTTTATTGTTTACTGTTTTTTCTTCCTCGGCACTATACTTAACGGCAAAACCGAAATGTCCCCACACCACGGATTTGAAAGACGCCGGCGCTTCCTCGTACTGTAGCCTCACTTCAACACCGCTCACCATGTTAAAGTGTGGAATGATGGTTAAGCGCCCCCTAAATTTAGAGCATAGTGATTGAATATTTACTCTCGGGGAATTTCCTTATCAGCTCGTAGACTTACAGGCACACACAAACAGTCAATTCGGAGAGAGAAATAAAACGCACATAAATTATTTAAACGTAAAACCGAAAAAAACGCAATTCACAAGCGCGTATTGAACCGTGGATGTCGTACCGAACGGTTCAATATTATATTGAGAATTGTGGCATCCCTAATACATACATACATCCATGTACATACACACATCCATATACATACACACATCCATATACATACAAGCATGCATCAATGCAGACATACATACATGCAGACATACATACATGCATACATACATCCATATACATACAAGCATACATACATGTATAAAAGCATACTTGCGTACATCCATGCATACATACATACATACATAAATACATACATACATATATATACATACACACATACATACATCCATATACATACAAGCATACAGTGAGGAAAATAAGTATTTGAACACCCTGCTATTTTGCAAGTTCTCCCACTTAGAAATCATGGAGGGGTCTGAAATTGTCATCGTAGGTGCATGTCCACTG
The DNA here is from genome assembly GCF_963993115.1 of Abramis brama. Lineage (NCBI taxonomy): Eukaryota > Metazoa > Chordata > Actinopteri > Cypriniformes > Leuciscidae > Abramis > Abramis brama. The sequence goes on from NC_139971.1 coordinate 888,933, forward strand.
TGAGAGACATAATCTAAAAAAAAAAAAAGAAAAGAAATGTATGATTTTTTAACTATTTATTTGTATGATACAGCTGCAAATAAGTATTTGAACACCTGAGAAAATCAATGTTAATATTTGGTACAGTAGCCTTTGTTTGCAATTACAGAGGTCAAACGTTTCCTGTAGTTTTTCACCAGGTTTGCACACACTGCAGGAGGGATTTTGGCCCACTCCTCCACACAGATCTTCTCTAGATCAGTCAGGTCTCAGTATATTTTCCTGCTTTTTTGTCCTTAGCCAATCACATGCCTGATGATGCTACCACCCCCATGCTTCACAGTAGGGATGGTGTTCTTGGGATGGTACTCATCATTCTTCTTCCTCCAAACACGTTTAGTGGAATTGACCCTTCGCAGGGAGCTTGATTGACAGGCGATCTAACCAATCATAATCCACCATCCGCCATTTTGTCCGACAAAGCAGTCAGGAGAGATAGCAGATTAACATGGGAGAATTTGAACTTGAAAAACGGAATGTACTGACGCATTTCCACGGTTAAAACAACATTCCTTCTTATGTTCATTCATGTTTATTTGATGCTATAAATTAACTAGAAGGAAGAGATGATTGGTTCACGAGCAGCTTTAACTGATGCTCTACAGCGATCTGTCAGACACATTTAAGAGCCACAAAACGGTATGTATCGTTTAAATTTCTTTTAAAAAATGACCAAATTTGAAAGGTGAGACTTTGTTTAATATGTCTAATATCAAAAGTAACCGAAAAGTAACCTGGTCTGTCCTGTCTGTCAGCGTGCTGTCAGTCTCCTCTCTGCTCCGCGATGTATTTTTCACTGCGTGAGAACATGGTGTGGCGTGAGAGCAGCGTAGCTTGTCGGGCATAGCGACAGTAACTAAGGGGGGCGGGTCTTTGCGAAGGGTCAATTATGACCAAAAAGTTCTATTTTGGTCTCATCTGACCACATGACTTTCTCCCATGACTCCTCTGGATCATCCAAATGGTCATTGGCAAACTTAAGACGGGCCTTGACATGTGCTGGTTTAAGCAGGGGAACCTTCCGTGCCATGCATGATTTCAAACCATGACGTCTTAGTGTATTACCAACAGTAACCTTGGAAACGGTGGTCCCAGCTCTTTTCAGGTCATTGACCAGCTCCTCCCGTGTAGTTCTGGGCTGATTTCTCACCTTTCTTAGGATCATTGAGACCCCACGAGGTGAGATCTTGCATGGAGCCCCAGTCCGAGGGAGATTGACAGTCATGTTTAGCTTCTTCCATTTTCTAATGATTGCTCCAACAGTGGACCTTTTTTCACCAAGCTGCTTGGCAATTTCCCCGTAGCCCTTTCCAGCCTTGTGGAGGTGTACAATTTTGTCTCTAGTGTCTTTGGACAGCTCTTTGGTCTTGGCCATGTTAGTAGTTGGATTCTTACTGATTGTATGGGGTGGACAGGTGTCTTTATGCAGCTAACGACCTCAAACAGGTGCATCTGATTTAGGATAATAAATGGAGTGGAGGTGGACATTTTAAAGGCAGACTAACAGGTCTTTGAGGGTCAGAATTCTAGCTGATAGACAGGTGTTCAAATACTTATTTGCAGCTGTATCATACAAATAAATAGTTAAAAAATCATATATTGTGATTTCTGGATTTTTTTTTTTTAGATTGTCTCTCACAGTGGACATGCACCTACGATGACAATTTCAGACTCCTCCATGATTTCCAAGTGGGAGAACTTGCAAAATAGCAGGGTGTTCAAATACTTATTTTCCTCACTGTACATACAAGTATACATGCATACATAAAAACATACATACAAGCATACATACATACAATCATACTTACAAGAATACATACATACATACATACATACATACATACAAGCATCCATGCATACATACATACATACATACATGCATACATAAAAACATACATACTTACAAGAATACATACATACATACATACATACATGCATGCATCCATGCATACATACATACATACATACACACATTAGGGGTGACCCCAAATAGTCGAAGATTCGATGCTTCGATTGGAGGAGCCTGATTCGACTACCGATCTCACGGTCGAATCTTCGCAGAGGTGTTATGAAACGAGGATCATGCCACTTTGGCTATATGAGGGCGCTCAATGTCTGATTTCACATAGAACTACCGGTTTTCTGTCAATACGTTAATATTCAGCCTATTATGATAATGCTGTATATAAAAATGTGCATAGAAATAAGCTTTTAATAAATGGTGCGTGAATAAATCCAAACACCCGCGTCCGCGTGACAGATTTAAGTTTCACTTTCAATCCGTGACCGACAGAGGAGCGTCTTGGCGGCAAGGATTTAAATCTTTAAAATAACAATGTCTGGGATAAGAAAATATAAAGTGTGGATGTACACCGTCAGAAAGGATATTCTCCAAGGCTGGATTTAGCATCAGGAAAACCATGATCGCACTTCTGCCGGCCAACGTTAACAAGTTTCACGTTAGAATGTATTTTATCCGCGCGCACAATTTGAAAAGACTCCAACGGACACAGACAGAGTGAAAGACTGGATTTGTTCTCTCGATCAGGTAACGTTAGGGTACAAGTGATTTCAAAACTTTTTAGCCGGTTCTAATTTGATTTTTGGATGCTGTGAGTGTGAACATTTTTAGCTAAAAGACTGCCTCTCCAGTTTAGCATTTTGTTTCTGCAGTTAAAAAGACAAAGTTGAAAATTCTGGCTACTATCGTTATTTTAATAGTTTCTTTATTTTTATTTTATTTATTGATCTGTCGGGGTTATCTAATCTAACTATTTGTGGCTTGTGTTTTGAATATATGTTCCCCTGCACTTTAGGCATTTTGCACACATTTGCTCCTCATCTTGTGACTTGATTCTGATTTATTTCGTTTTGTATTTTTATTTATTAGAAAGGTATATTCTGTTCTAATTTAATTTAGTAAATTAACTGTTTATTTTTTCTATTTATCGATGTTGTGGTGTATAGAGCCTGCTCGCACAGGTAATTTAGCCGATTTAATTTGATTTGTATGTGAAATGCAAATCCTGTATGTGGCCTTTCTGGAGTTATGTTATTTCTTAGTTTTATTGATCCAAAATGTTTTTATACATTTTCTTCTATATCTTTGTGTGATTTTCTGTACATCGCGGCTTTGAAATGTTAAAGCCCCGCCCCCAGCCCCAGCCCCCATACACATGATTCGACTATTAGTCGACTATAAGCAAGACATGACGATTCTGATTCGACTATGAAAATCCATAGTCGGGGACACCCCTAACATACATACATACAAGCATCCATGCATACATACATACATACATACATACATACATACAAGCATACAGGCATACATGCATACATACATGCATACATAAATTGAATGGCATTTGCCTGCTGAACCCTACTGGTGTATTTTACGGGCTGACTCCTCCTCACTGTGTGTTTGTGGTGCTATCTCTCTCTCTGTAGGAACAGTTTTCAGTGCGGTGTAATGTGTTTGAGACGACTGAACTATGACCGGAAAGACCTTGAGCGAAGGCGTGAGGAGTCACAGGTTGATGTCAAAGGTGAGCGCTTGTTGTTTTTCTCCTTTATTTTCTGCTCTGTGTGGTCGTGTTGTGTCCTTTAACGCTTGTGTGTGTGTGCAGATGTGCTGGTGTGGTCGAACGAGCGCGTGGTCAGCTGGGTTCAGGCCATCGGGTTGAAGGATTACGCCAGCAATCTTCTGGAGAGCGGTGTTCATGGAGCGCTCATCGCCCTGGACGAGTCCTTCGACCACAACGCCTTGGCTCTGCTTCTGCAGATCCCGACGCAGTGCACACAGGTCAGACACAGGTCACAGGTCAGACACAGGTCAGAGATCAGACACAGGTCAGAGATCAGACACAGGTCACAGAGATCAGACATAGGTCACAGGTCAGACACAGGTCAGAGATCAGACACAGGTCACAGAGATCAGACACAGGTCAGAGATCAGACACAGGTCAGAGATCAGACACAGGTCAGAGATCAGACACAGGTCAGAGATCAGACACAGGTCACAGAGATCAGACACAGGTCAGAGATCAGACATAGGTCACAGGTCAGAGATCAGACACAGGTCACAGAGATCAGACACGGGTCCGAGGTCAGACACATCACAGAGGTCAAACACAGGTCACAGGTCAGACACGCACAGCTCCTTATGCGTTTGGAGTCGGACACGATAACCTGCAGTTCACGTAATAGGTAGTCTTCTACTAATGTTTAAACAAATCAAGTGCAAAATGTAAATGTATATGTAGTACATGATGCAAACATTGTACAGAGTTCGTACAAGGTGCGTAAAGTGCTTGATTTACTAGAATTTGACTTTTGGAAATTTAAGTCCTGGAAAACCATTGAAAACATCCATATTTATGAAAAGGTACTTGAAAAGTGCTTTAATTATTGAAAGAAAAATTTAAAATTAGTGTGTATTTTTATCGATAAAACAATCTTTTCACACAAAATAAATGCTGCAGCCTGTCTGATATAGATATAGAGCCATTTTGCATGGCTATGAGCGTGATATTGCTCATATAAATATCCTAGTATATGATAAAGCTTTCATTCTTCAGGTCAATCAAATATTAATGGAAGGAAAAAAATCTGTTTGAATATCTTTGTCGTATACTTTCAATGGTTAAAGTTAGGGCTGGGTTTTGACACAGATTTCACAATTCGATTCGATTTCGATTCACAAGCTTGCGATTCGATTCGATTTCGATTACGATTCGATTCGATTCAATATCGATTATTTTGGATATCAGGTACAATACATTGTAAATTTTCTCAAGGAAAACTGGAAAATAAAAGGGAAAAAAATTATTGTAAACTATGGGAGTCAGTTGTAGCCTATAGGCTTCATTAGTCTACTATAATATTGAAGATAAAAATTAACTGATTTGTATACAAACACTTAAAATACACTTATTTATTTTTATAATAATAAAGTTATATGAAAATATAAAAATTTAAATGGTGGCTGTCATAAAAACTTTCCAGATTTATTCAAACATGCATTAAATATTGAAGAACAATAAAAATTATAAACAATGATTATGTAATATGGTGCATATATTTAGCAAAATGCTCCTCTCTAGAGTTAATTTTTCTAGCTGACTAACGAGTTTATGGTCACTGGATATGGTTTTTCTGAGGTAAATGTGACGTTACATGACATTGTTTACTAACGTCTTTCCACGGTTGGAACACTGATTGAGCGATTCCATGTGACATGATACGGACTTCGATAAGTTGTAGGCCTACTCTATCTTTTAACACACTTTCAGATGCTCATTCGTGTTTATCTCGCGCTGTAACTGGTGTTATTAAGGCAAGAGAAGATCATGTGCGCTCCGCGTTGCTGCTTCTCTAGAGCTGAGCTGCGCCAGAGCGATCTCACGCCACAGCGCCAAAACGGTAATTATGTTTTTGAATTTCGTAAGAAAATGGACGTAATTTGAAATCTGAGACTTTGTTTCATATCAATAATAACAAAGCACAAAGATTATTGCGATTTATTGGATGGGATGCACGCATCAATGTTCCATTAATTCATCAACTGAAAACAGGATGACTAATCGATTCTTGGGATTTAAGAATCGATATTGTTTCGTAAAAATGAGAATCGATTAAAATCGAGAAATCGATATTTTTTACCCAGCCCTAGTTAAAGTTACTAATGGCGCTTTTCCACTGCATGGTACGGTACGGCTCGGTTCGGTACGGCTCACTTTTGGCGCATTTCCACTGCATGGTACGGTACGGTACGGCTCGCTTCGGCTCGCTTAAATGGTACCACCTCTGTTGAGGTTCCAAGCGTACCGTACCGATACTAAAATGTGACGTGAAAACACTGCAGATCACTGATTGGTCAGACAGAATCATCACTACCAGCGTCATTGTATTTACGACACGATACACTAGATTTAAATAGCCAGTAGACAACAGCCAACGCTGTAGCGCCTGTTTTAAAAGTATTTGCTTTAAAAAAATTTAAAAAAAACTTCAAAAAAAGAAATGGCTGAATCGTGGTCAGTGGACGAGGTCGCGACGTTCCTCTCGTTGGTTGCCGAGGAGTGGATGGGGAAACACGGAATGAAAAATTCGCATTTAATATGATGATATCATGGCAGTAGAGACGGCAACTATAACGATCAGTCCCACCCACTTTGAAGCGGTACTAACTGCAGTGGAAAAGCAACCGAGCTAAAGCGAACCGTGCCGTACCGAGTCGAGTCGTACCACGCAGTGGAAAAGCGCCATAAGGTCATTGCATGTGCAGCATTTTATTTGTACCATTTTGTTGGTATTTAATAGAATTTGAAAGATAAAGATATTGTTTGATTAGTGAGATCTCTCATTGTAGTCTTTGAAAACCAAAAAAGTAGTGCTTAAAAAGTCCTTAAAAGTCCTGGAATTTCATTTTACAGTATCTGTACGAACCCTGATTGTAGTATTTGGCTCATTTTTGTTTTATTGCATTTTGTAATCAGATTTCAGAATTCTTTTTCCATTTTTGGTCCAATCCGATAGCCGAAATCCCATCCGATTTCATTTGAACAGCTGTGTTTGAATCAGTCAGATTTCAGTGATCATTGAACTCGTCCGTTTCGCTGTACTTTGACTGTTCTGTGCAAATAGAAATAGAATCTTTGACTGGTTGCGTTGGATACATTGTCCACTGACTGTGCCGTGTCCCCGCAGGCGCGAGCGCTACTGGAGCACGAGTACGGTCACCTGATCGGCGCTGGCACCGAGCGCAGACTGGACGAGGTGAGTTGAGTCTGGTTCATCAGTCTAACCCAATCAGATCTGAGCGCTTCACATCATAGCTGTTCCTCCGCAGGACGACGACAAGAACTTCCGGCGCGCGCCGTCCTGGAGGAAGAAGTTTCGGCCCAAAGACGTGCGCGGGATGAGCGTGAGCGCCTCGGACACGCTGCCGGCTAGCTTCCGGGTGAGCGCCGGCGACTCCGCTCTGATGGCCAAGAAACCGCAGCTGGACGGTACGTGAGCGAGCGGCTCCGCCTGTTAGCGCGTGTTACACGTGTGCAGTGTTGGGGGAACTCATTACAAGTAACTCGAGTTACGTAATCAGATTACTTTTTCAAGTAACTAGTAAAGTAATGCATTACTTTTAAAATTTACAACAAAATATCCAAGTTACTTTTTCACATTTATTGACTGACAGCTCTCCTGTCCCCATGTGGAGAGAAATAAAGTGAGGTGTTGTATTCGCTGTGTTAGCATGATGGTTATTGTAGTTCGACTAAATGTGAACATGCATTTACTCATCTCACTTGCACGAAATAAATTAATAAAAACAGTAAAATGCAATCTCAGAATTTTACGCAAAACTTTTATAATTAACTATATTAAATTACACAAATATACTTTATGTATTTAATTTCACTTTAATAAGGAATGTCTTTGCTGTTGACCTTAGGGTTAGGGTTATGATGATCTAATTTAACCATACTAAGCAAAAATGACTTTAGATTAGATTTAGAAGTAAGTGTTGAACTTCCTTCTCCTGTATCCTATTGTTCTTTAATCCAGAATTGCTGAAAGGTTTGCTTGAGCGGCGCCCTCTACTGTACTGTACTGTACTGTACTCTACCGTACTGTACTGTACTCTACTCTACCTCTACTGTACTGTACTCTACTCTACTGTACTGTACTCTACCTCTACTGTACTCTACTGTACTCTACCTCTACTGCACTCTACCTCTACTGTACTCTACTGTACTCTACCTCTACTGTACTCTACCTCTACTGTACTCTACCTCTACTGTACTCTACTCTACTGTACTCTACTGTACTCTACCTCTACTGTACTCTACCTCTACTGTACTGTACCTCTACTGTACTTTACTCTACGCTACCTCTACTGTACGCTACCTCTACTGTACGCTACCTCTACTGTACTGTACTCTACCTCTACTGTACTCTACTGTACTCTACTCTACTGTACTGTACTGTACTGTACCTCTACTGTACTTTACTCTACTGTACTCTACCTCTACTGTACTTTACTCTACTGTACCTGTACTCTACTGTACTGTACTCTACTGTACTCTACCTCTACTGTACTCTACTCTACTGTACTCTACCTCTACTGTACCTCTACTGTACCTCTACTGTACTGTACTCTACCTCTACTGTACTCTACCTCTACTGTACTCTACCTCTACTGTACTCTACCTCTACTGTACTCTACATCTACTGTACGCTACTGTACTGTACTCTACCTCTACTGTACTCTATCTCTACTGTACTCTACTGCACTCTATCTATACTGTACTCTACATCTACTGTACTCTACCTCTACTGTACGCTACCTCTACTGTACTTTACTCTACTGTACCTGTACTCTACTGTACTGTACTCTACCTCTACTGTACTCTACTCTACTGTACTCTACTCTACTGTACTCTACCTCTACTGTAATCTACCTCTACTGTACCTCTACTCTACTGTACTCTACTGTACTGTACTCTACCTCTACTGTACTCTACCTGTACTCTACCTCTACTGTACTCTACTGTACTGTACTCTACCTGTACTGTACTCTACCTCTACTGTACTCTATCTCTACTGTACTCTACATCTACTGTACGCTACTGTACTGTACTCTATCTCTACTGTACTCTACTGCACTCTATCTATACTGTACTCTACATCTACTGTACTCTACCTCTACTGTACGCTACCTCTACTGTACTCTACCTCTACTGTACCTGTACTCTACTGTACTGTACTCTACCTCTACTGTACTGTACTCTACTGTACTCTACTCTACTGTAATCTACCTCTACTGCACTCTACCTCTACTGTACTGTACTGTACTCTACCTCTACTGTACTCTACTGTACTCTACTCTACTGTACTCTACCTCTACTGTACTGTACTCTACCTCTACTGTACTCTACTGTACTCTACTCTACTGTACTCTACTGTACTCTACCTCTACTGCACTCTACCTCTACTGTACTCTACTGTACTCTACCTCTACTGTACTCTACCTCTACTGTACTCTACTCTACTGTACTCTACCTCTACTGTACTGTACCTCTACTGTACTTTACTCTACGCTACCTCTACTGTACGCTACCTCTACTGTACGCTACCTCTACTGTACTGTACTCTACCTCTACTGTACTCTACTGTACTCTACTCTACTGTACTCTACTGTACTGTACTGTACTGTACTGTACCTCTACTGTACTTTACTCTACTGTACTCTACCTCTACTGTACTTTACTCTACTGTACCTGTACTCTACTGTACTGTACTCTACTGTACTCTACCTCTACTGTACTCTACTCTACTGTACTCTACCTCTACTGTGCCTCTACTGTACCTCTACTGTACTGTACTCTACCTCTACTGTACTCTACCTCTACTGTACTCTACCTCTACTGTACTCTACCTCTACTGTACTCTACATCTACTGTACGCTACTGTACTGTACTCTACCTCTACTGTACTCTATCTCTACTGTACTCTACTGCACTCTATCTATACTGTACTCTACATCTACTGTACTCTACCTCTACTGTACGCTACCTCTACTGTACTTTACTCTACTGTACCTGTACTCTACTGTACTGTACCTCTACTGTACTCTACCTCTACTGTACTCTACTCTACTGTACTCTACTCTACTGTACTCTACCTCTACTGTAATCTACCTCTACTGTACCTCTACTCTACTGTACTCTACTGTACTGTACTCTACCTCTACTGTACTCTACCTGTACTCTACCTCTACTGTACCTCTACTGTACTCTACTGTACTGTACTCTACCTGTACTGTACTCTACCTCTACTGTACTCTATCTCTACTGTACTCTACATCTACTGTACGCTACTGTACTGTACTCTATCTCTACTGTACTCTACTGCACTCTATCTATACTGTACTCTACATCTACTGTACTCTACCTCTACTGTACGCTACCTCTACTGTACTCTACCTCTACTGTACTTTACTCTACTGTACCTGTACTCTACTGTACTGTACTCTACCTCTACTGTACTGTACTCTACTGTACTCTACTCTACTGTAATCTACCTCTACTGTAATCTACCTCTACTGTACCTCTACTCTACTGTACTCTACTGTACTGTACTCTACCTGTACTCTACCTCTACTGTACTCTACCTCTACTGTACTCTACCTCTACTGTACTCTACCTCTACTGTACTCTACTCTACTGTACTCTACCTCTACTGTACTGTACTCTACCTCTACTGTACCTCTACCTGTACTGTACTCTACCTGTACTGTACTCTACCTCTACTGTACTCTACCTCTACTGTACTCTTATCTCTACTGTACTCTACATCTACTGTACGCTACTGTACTGTACTCTACCTCTACTGTACTCTATCTCTACTGTACTCTACTGCACTTTATCTCTACTGTACTCTACATCTACTGTACTCTACCTCTACTGTACGCTACCTCTACTGTACTCTACCTCTACTGTACTTTACTCTACTGTACCTGTACTCTACTGTACTGTACTCTACCTCTACTGTACTGTACTCTACTGTACTCTACTCTACTGTACTCTACCTCTACTGTAATCTACCTCTACTGTACCTCTACTCTACTGTACTCTACTGTACTGTACTCTACCTCTACTGTACTCTACCTGTACTCTACCTCTACTGTACTCTACCTCTACTGTACTGTACTCTACTGTACTGTACTCTACTGTACTGTACTCTACCTGTACTGTACTCTACCTCTACTGTACTGTACTCTACTGTACTGTACTCTACCTGTACTGTACTCTACTGTACTGTACTCTACCTCTACTGTACTCTACCTGTACTCTACCTCTACTGTACTCTACCTCTACTGTACTGTACTCTACTGTACTGTACTCTACTGTACTGTACTCTACCTGTACTGTACTCTACCTCTACTGTACTGTACTCTACCTGTACTGTACTCTACTGTACTGTACTCTACCTCTACTGTACTCTACCTGTACTCTACCTCTACTGTACTCTACCTGTACTCTACCTCTACTGTACTCTACCTCTACTGTACTCTACCTCTACTGTACTCTACCTCTACTGTACGCTACTGTACTGTACTCTATCTCTACTGTACTCTACTGCACTCTATCTCTACTGTACTCTACATCTACTGTACGCTACTGTACTCTACCTCTACTGTACAGGCGTAAATATGCATTTCCTTCAGCCTGAGGTTTATTCACTTCACTTCTGGTGTGAAAGGGGCTTAAAATTTGGCCAAAAATAGAATTATTTTTTTTTTGTTATTAAAAAACAAACAAGCAAGCCCAGGCCAGGTGAGAAAAAGTAACGCAAAAGTAACTAAGTAACGCAACTAGTTACTTTTTTTGGGAGTAACGCAATATTGTAATGCATTACTTTTCAAAGTAACTTTCCCCAACACTGGACGTGTGTGTAGCTTATGTCAGTGCTTATGTGCGTTTAACATGCTTGTGTGTGTGTGTGTGTGTGTGTGTGTGTGTGTGTGTGTGACTAATGCATGTGTGTGGCGCTGCAGGTGTGAGTGGAGTTCAGCGTCTGGACTCGGCCGCAGTCAGAACATACTCCTGCTGATCTAACCAGGTGAGCCTTCCTTACTCACATGATCTGAGCATGATGACCAGATACTCACGGCCAAGATCTCTAATGAACACTAATGCAACACTGCTGAGAGCGGCCTTTAGACGAATAATTCATGTCGGAATGTTGTTCCAGACTAGGAAGACCTTCGTTCATCTTCGGAACACAAATGAAGATACTTTAAATGAAGATACTTTGAATGAAATGAAATCCAAGAGGTTTCTAAACCAGCCATAGGCAGCAACGTCATTGACCTTTCAAGGGCCAGAAAGGCAGTAAAGACGTCGTTGAAACAGTCCTTGAGCCGGCGTTCTGGAACCCGGAAGCGCTGCACGGTTTAGCAGATTAGCAGACTGACATGGAGGATAAGAAATTGTTATAAGAAAGTCGTTATTTTTTGTTTGTTTTTTTGCGCACAAAAAGTATTCTCGTGGCTTCATGACATTAAGGTTGAACCACTGTAGTCAGATGGACTATTTTAACGATGTCTTTACTTTACTTTTCTGGGTCTTATAAGAGGTTAGGCTGTGGCCCGTGTGTGGTTCAGAAACCTTTCGGATTTCATCAGTTATTGCAGGGTTCCCGCGGATCCTTAAAAAGTCTTAGAAAGTTATCTTATTATTATCATTATTATTATTATTATCATTATTATTATTATTATTATTATTATTCAAATTTAAGGCCATAGGAAGTCTTAGTCTTATTTTTACTAATGAAAGGTCTTACATTTTTGATGACACTTTGACTTAGACGTATCTAAATGCTTTCCAAATTAAAACTAATATCTAATTAGCGTAAGTATTCTTTATTATTCTATCTTTGTGGATTTGCTTGTTCACGTGACAAGTCGCGTCATTCGCGGCAGCATATTAGCCTATGCCTGTCTCCTGCACGCGAGAGGAGGAGAAGAAAGTTGGTAAATGTCAGTTCAGCTGTAAGTTCATTGTTTATGTGCTTAGGAGTGTGCGATATTTATCGTCTATGATGATATTGTAATCATTGTTCTAACGATGTACGAGGCACTGTGAGCTGATCGCTTTTGTCTCTCATGCTTGCTTTCACTGCGTGATGTGTGCAGTTATAGGTTTGTCCCCAAATGAGTTTTTTGTCTTATATTTATATCAGAATATCACATATTTTTGTCTTTTATTGTTATATTAGAATATCACATGAGCAAGAGTGCCGTTTTCCTGTGCACAATTGCAAATGTGATATTTATTTTATACAACAGTTAAATTAACAATAAGTTAATATTGTGAGTTACTTTTTAGACACAATATTGTCAATATTGTTTGTTTTCCCTTTATTTCGCCCATGAAAGTTTCAAAATGAAACCGTAGCAGAGTCTCCATGCAACAGACAGCGATGATTTTTTGGACTAAAATCTGTGTTTTGAACGAATCATTTTAGCGATTCAATGAACAATCACTTGCTTTTCCTGAATGAATCAGCCGTTTGAACGAATCGGTGGAATGAATGACTCCCTCAACTCACTTAAGACAGTGACTTGCTGCCACCTACTGGTGGTTTTAGTTTCATATTTAAAGTAGCTACCCTTTAATTAAAAAGTTAAAATTTGAATTCCATATTTAAATATTGAATAAAAAATAACATTTATAAAAAATGTTTTATTAAAAACATTTAATAAAAATGTTCATTTCTGTCACTGCTGTGAACTGACCACTGCAAAGAATATGAATATCTTCGTGAGTCTGCTGTCAACAATAAACCGGCCTGGTACCAGTACAAAAACACAATCCGTAAAATATCATCTAATTATTATCAACAAAACTTTGAAAATATCGAGATATATTTTTGTCAATATTGCGCACTCCTAATGTACGGTAATAATTTTGATTTCTTCAGGTCTTAAAAAGCCTTAAATTTGACTGTAAAAAGTGTGCAGCAACCCTGTATTAGTTTTCAGATGTCATCCCTAGTAACTGGAACTCTTTTTATTATTATTTAAAGCATGCATACATGGGTCTTGTTAGTGCTCATTTGAATAAAGTTGACCTCACTGATGAATGTTGTTGCTTTTGTGGCCCAGAAACCTCCAGCTGCTTCGTGAACGGCCGAACTCTGTTCAGCATCAGCACACACTTTACACTCACTCCAGCTGCATTCGAGAGCTGGGCGATCGTGTAGAGGCCGAGCAGTGGCGGTGTAGTGTTCACGGCAAGGTTCCTCTGACTATCCTGAGTCTGAATTCTGTCTCTGGATGCGGTCGAGGAAAGCTCTGACGATATATACTGTATATATCTTTTTAAGCAGGACAGATCACGGCTCCCCCGAGGTGGGTGGAAGTGAAGTGATGGCTCTTGCATTGATCTGTTTTGGAGAGTGGCAACAAAGTTTGTCGGTCGAGTGAACTGGCCTGATCCAGAGAAGCTTGCGGGTTCTATTTGTCTCCTGTAGAAACAGTGCTGGGAACTCGCCTTTAGGTCTATCCAGATTGGGTAGAAATAACCCTGCAAGATAGCGGGTTAATTTTTTAAGTATGTTGTCAATAAAATAAATGTTCACCATACAAGGCCTCATGTGTTTGCTTGTCAAAACAATAAGAATGTATTAGAATCGCTAATCTCACAGTCTGTCCCGTGTGCTGACAGAGGAGGAAAGTGTAGTGATATGCAACATACAGCTGAGCGATGAAAAGGACGTGGGGTTCCCTAGGACTAGGTGATGCCTGGGAACCCTAGCTGTCTGCCTCGAGCCGCGATGACACGCGCGAACACCGTGGCTGCTTCAGTGGGGCTGTCGGCTGCGGCCTCTCTCGCGCGGAGTAACTGCAACTTCGGTGTCCGAGAGGGCTTCCCCAGTACTGAGGGGGGAAATCAGTGTTCTCCTCAGCTAAAATAAAAATAAAAGGCAATTCAGGTTTTGCCACAAACGAAGGTGGAGGAAGAGGTTTTTCAGTCACTAATTCCGTTAATAAAAAAACAGGGTTTTGCCCCTTATCTTAGATTTACAGCAGATGAACAAACACAATAAAAATGCTTGCAGTATGTCACCTGTTATGCCCTCTGCATCCTCGGGTATGGCTTACATCGGTGGATTTGCTGATGCATATTGCCACAATCCACCCGAAACAAAAATGTTCTGAGGTCTCCGTCGAGGGGCTTGCCTACAAGTTTTAGGTCCATATAGTGCTGTGCATATCTGCAAGATGTGCAGAAGCAGTGTTGGTCCTGCTGTGCCATCAGAGCATCAGATTGTTCACCTGTTTGAACGAACTGCTCCTGGCTGAAGACATGGCTATTCATTCTCCGTCTGTTAAATCTCGGTCTAGCTGGGGAGGCAAGCACGTTTTCTTCTTACAGTATTACGACTGCTGGGGCTCATGGCCTCGATAGCAGTAGTACAGCTGGATTCTCCTCTTTTTATGTGCAGTGTCGGCGCTGGGCGCTCGATAGCTTGCTGTAGGCTACGCGACATTTAAGCATATGTCGGTAGCGCCGTTGTGCAGACCCCGATACCCACGGTTCCACCCTAGGAAACCTCAATCTGTTGACAAGGAGTTTCCCTGGGCAGAGTTACATCATGTGTAGTATTGACAACAAATGCGTCACGCCACGAACAAGAAACTCTGTAAGAGGAGAGTGGTTAAAAAAAAAGAAAGAAAAAAGAGGAGAGTGGTGACACCAGTGCTGTAAGAGCGACACACAAACTTTTTGGAGTAGTTCCACTGATAATGAAACACTTGGCCCAACAGGGCAAACGTGTTATTCAGAATGAAAAGACGACAGCGGTCGTATATAAGCAGGCAAGGGGGTTCTCCCTCACTCCCTCACTTTCCCTGCTGAAAGCGGCACGGATGCTCTTGATACGGGGCAGACCGGCGTCTCCCCTGGATTGGCGTGTGCACACTGAAATAGTGACGCAGATCTGGGATCGGTTTTGGCAGGGCCGATGTGGATCTTTTTACGTTTGCAGAAAACACAGGCCTCCCGCTGTTTTCTTGATGATGGACAGGAGCCCCACTGAGGGTGAATGCCCTGTCGCATGTATAGCCCAGGTTGTACGCAGAAGGGTCTGACATTGATTTTGGTGGCTTCTTGCTGGCCAGCAAAGACATGGTACACAAGCATCATGTCGTTGCTGTTAAGGCCACTGTGGTGTCTTTCCCTATGCAGGGACCCAGATTCTGCACCCTCGGCCAGCACTGTGGTCTCTAGGGGTCGACCTGTTGAGGGAGGGAGAGTCTGATTGAAGCTACAAAACAGAGCGCTTGCATTTCGAAGTGAATTGCGTTGCGTTGAAGTAGCGAGTATTTGAAGTTTGTTGCGGGCGAAGATTTGTATCGCCGTATCAGCGCCCGATTGAGGGGATACTGATTTCTTCTCCGAAGCAGAGTCACTCCCATTCCACGTTGGAACTTTATTGGACAACCGTTGTGGCTTGTCATGAGCACATTAACGGTGCTGCGGCAAAGAGCGCATCTTTGGTTCCTTAAAGGGCCCAGGTATACAAATTTTTTATCGCTCTGTCTCTCTCACAGTTGAGTGTGAGCCTTTCAAAGTATACTCCTTTGGCTGCGTGGGTGGAAGGATGTTTTCTGCGCATGTGCACTATCTAGTGTGTTTGGTTTTCGAGTGCTTTGGTTTTCAAGTGCTCTTTCTCTTATTTAACTGGGGCTCCCGCCGCATCATTAAGTGGATGCTGCATACTGGGGTTGGTTGAGGAGAGACCCCTGACATGATTGTGAAGCGCTTTGGGTGTACGGCAGTACATAAGAAACGGGCTGTATAAATTCTTCGTTCATGTCACTCACACATGCGCTGTTGTGTGCGCACCTTCGCGGTCACAAACAGTGGGCTGCACACGGATGATGTGCGCGGACATCCGCAGACTCTCTTGATGGTGATAATTGTCACACAAACGGTGCTTTGGACAGTTTGGAGCGCAAGCCTTTCAGGGTATACTCCTTTAGCCATAAGGACAGAAAGACGTGTTCTGCGCGTGCACTTGCTAGGGAACTTTGTTTCCATATTCCATATTCCGCTACATCTTGTGCACAGTTGAGCGTGCGAGCCTTTCAAAGTATACTGCTTTGGCGGCCTTGAGCGTGGAAAGACTTGTTCGGCGTGCGCACTTGCTGGTGAATTTTGTTCCCAAGCGAGTAAGTCACTCATACACTCTGTTGTACGCGCACTGTAGACCCTCCTGACGCAAATTACGTCATGCGGATGATATACTTTGGGCTTTAAGGTCAGCGTTTTTAGGCTCTTTACAAAATGTAATAGTGCCATCATGACCTGATGGTAGACCTGGAGGCTGTGTGTTAACCTCCGTTTTGAGCCTTTAGAATCCTTGAATATAAGGATGCTGCCATGTCGTTGGGAAACTTCATGCGCAATTGGTGTATTCCTTTTGCACTCAATGTGCGTTTGGTGGTGTTGCGTCCGAACGCGGTGTATATGCCTAAAGTCATGTCAGGGGTGCGCTTTCGTTTGAGCTGCCCTGTAACTTCTCACACAGGAGACTTGCTTTGTGCCTGTGTGGGTATTATACGCAGGTACACTGTGCAGATACAGGCTAAACGCTCGTCTGACCACCTTTTGTCATGTTTTCCAACTCGGCCAGTGAGAAGCCGCTGTCTAAGCGATGTCTTTCATCTATGTTTTTTGAATTGTAGAAAGCTGTCTATAGCAGATGAGGAGTTGGTTCTGCCTGGAGTGTGTGTGCGCACTCTAGGGCAAGGAAATGTCATGGGCTTGGTTTCAGTTTCTCGTGCGGATGCCAGTTATAGGTGTCACTGCGCAGGTTTGTCCAGTGTACCGGCTAGATGTCACAGCGGCGATGGTCACTCAGTCTGTGCTCACCGCAGGGGTTCTTTAACCAGGGGCCATTGCTCTCTTGAAAAAGGGTTATGTGGCGGTTCTGGTCCCTTACGTTTAGTTCAGCGACTTGGCGGGATGTGAATATATGTCCCATAGTCATGTGTTGTACCGAGTTGACCGACTGATTGGGAATGTTGAGTTATGCATATAACTACTGTTCCCAGAAGGAGGGAAACGAGGTACAACACCTCTGGGCCGCGCAGTCGGAGGCTCGGTGAAGAGCTGGACTGAACATAGGGAATGACGCATACGACTGCATTTATATGGAAGAGCCCCGCCCACGTCGTCATTCGTCATTGGCCTTTCAGGCGTGAATAAAGGGGTCTTGAGCAGATGGCGCTAGAGCGCGATATCACACAGTCATGCGTTGTACCGAGTTTCCCTCCTTCTAGGAACCTTAGTTATATGCATAACTCAACGTTTTTAACAGTCACTTGTCGCCACCTACTGGTGTAACAATGTAATCGATACAATCTTTATTTGAAGCGTCAAGGTGATTTACTCAATTTGAATCGCTAGACATCAGTTTTTATCTGAACTATACACTTTTATCCCAGTACTTCTGTGATAATCTGAGTATTTGAACAGAAATGATGATACTGTGTGGTTAAAAAGACTGTTTGTGAAGTTGTTTCATGACATCTGCTCTCTCTGTTGATGATGATGATGAGGATGATGATGAGGATGAGGATGATGATGAGGATGATGATGTTGATGATGATTATGTTGATGTTGATGATGAGGATGAGGATGATGATGATGATGAGGATGATGATGATGTCGTTGCTCCCTCAGGTGACGCAGCTGAAGAGCACGATCCCCGTCAGGCTGGAGTTCCACATCATTCCTTTGGGTTTTTCCCGGTTCCAGACCCATAATCCCATGAGTCCCACGGGTTTATACTTCTATTTATTCCTCCAGTCTTTCTAACTCAGTGTTTCATATCAACTTCTGCTTGATTTTATCTCGTCACCTTTTAATTCACGCGTCCTAATCCAGTTCAACTCTTCTAGATGTAATTTATATATCACGAGTCCAGAGTATGTACATTTATGTTCCTAGGCATAATCTCATTTTTATCATTCTATATGAGTATTTTTATCGTATCGGCTACTTATTGATTTTGTTTTTAATCTTCCAGCTAAAAGTACTTTGTGTGTTTGATCTAAACTCTTAATCTTCTTTTGTCTCCCTGTTGATTCTGAGAAAGTAACCCGTGTCAATGGCATTGTGTGAATATCGGGGTCGGTTCATGTTTTATATCCTGTGATACCAAAATCAGACCCTTGGATAAGCCATACTTTGTAATAATTATGAGGGCTATTTTGAAAACATCTTTCTACAGATGAGATATTGATGCCAGGATTCTCTAGCATCCTTTTGACTGAAAGTCACTGTTTATCCATTCCCTTTGTGCTGTGTGTGTGTGTGTGTGTGTGTGTGTGTGTGTGTGAGAGAAAGTGTGTTAGAGTGAGTGAGTGTGCGAGTAAGAGTGAATGAGAGAGTGTGGGTGTGTGTAAGAGTGAGTGAGTTTGTCTGTGTGTGTGTGAGAGAGTGTGTGTTAGAGTGAGTGAGTGTGCGAGTAAGAGTGAATGAGAGTGTGTGTGTGTTTCTCAGACGGACCAATCCTCCAGTGGCCTCTCTCTCTCTCTCTCTCTCTCTCTCTCTCTCTCTCTCTCTCTCTCTCTCTCTCTCTCTCTCTCTCTCTCGCTCTCTCTCTCTCTCTCGCTCTCTCTCTCTCTCTCTCTCGCTCAAACCCTGTGATTCTCACCACTGTAATCAAGCCTTACATTTGTAGCCACTCCTTCTGTTTTCAACGACCCTTTTTGATATCGTATGTATCAGCCTTTATGTAGGAATTGTCATTTTTGGATGATATCAAAGGCACAGGCTGGAATCATATCCCAGTCTTCTTGATTTTGTAATTTTACGTTCTTAGTCACTTGTGTACAATTAAAGTCATGTTACTATCTTTTTATTGTCCTTTATTTAAATAAATCTTCTGGTCCTGTAATAGAAATAATGTACAGTCTAAGTACTTATGAACTATTTTTATCACAGTATTATTTATTTCTTTCATTTCAATAAAATACTGAAACTTATTTTCCACTGCCAATAAAAATAAGTCTTTATGAACATGATTTTTCCTGAATCTTTTCTTATTTGCTCTCCAAAGTCTTGTTTCTGCCCACTGGTTCATTTAATGCACAAGGTGATAAATGATCATTCTAGAACTATTATTCTATGAAAAAGCATCCGCTAAATGAATAATAGTAACATTTAGTTTACAGTAGTAGTATATGTTATACCGAATCTATGCTAAACGATACTGAATCTGTCCTCAGAGCGCTTCTGTTAGCTAGCGGTTTCAAACACCAGTAGTTAAAATTAACCAGAATGTTAACCAAAAAATAGGCCTAAAGGGAGAGAAGTTTTGCGCCGGGCCACGACTCTGTATTTCTCTGTGTAATTTGAAACATAAGAGACTCAAAAACACCCCAAAAGAATTTGATTAAAGTTTGACGCGTTGCCATGACAACAGTATTCAAGATATCACAAATCCTTTCACAGGTCTACTTCTGCGGTGTCGACATTATTCTGACAAAGTTTGAGGCAAATCAGGTAAAAATAACACTTCCTGCTGCCAGTTGGTGGCGCTATAACTTTGACTTTGACAATACTCGCATCCATGTGATCGGCCTCTTACAACAAACTCACTGCTGAAGTTTCATCAAGATCAGTTAATATATGCAGAAGTTATAACACACTTCCTGTTTCCATTATTTCAACATAAATTCGTTGCCACAGCCAAACAATTCGAGATCAAAATCCGCTCATAATTTAGCATCCTCAGTGTCTTGAGTTCATGCTTCTGACAAATGTGTGCAAAGTTTCCAGAGTTTTAGGGCTTGGTCCTCATAATGTGTTCGGAGATTAAGGCGATTTGTTTTCAGGCTGTCACTCTCTGAACTGCATTATTTTCCCAGATTAAAGCTACAATGTGTAATTGTTTCCGCCGCTAGCGGTCGCTAACCTCTTACAGTAACACAGGCGTAGATTGATGACGCAGTGAATAAGCAGAATCATGGAACTTGTCGTCATGCTGAAGGATCTAATAATGTTGATGGATGAGTGAATACACTGATGTGTTTAACATGCCTGTGGTGTGAAGCAGAGCGCGATCGCTAACGAGAGACAGATCTCAGCGCCACACGCGAGTCCCGCGGATATAAAGGACATTTCATTCTACCGAACTACACACAAGCGCTGAATAATACTCCGTTTACTAGACGAATGAAACGTGTGAGGGAACGCAGCGCTGTTTCACTGGCTCCCCAGCAAACACATTTACGTCTGTGGCACGTTGCATTTCTGCTATGGCAACGTCGCTGTCTACGTGCTCGCAACATTGTAACAACGTAGAATTGTAAGCCGCGCCAGGGCTGTAGCAACAGTGTTGCGCGACATTCAGCAACTGAGAGACGACGTTCTGACAATATTTTTATATGCTGCTATATCCCCCATTTAGCATTTTGTTAGATAATTATATACTTTTTATCGTTTATTGTTTATCTATATTATTATTTAATGGGGCTATCAACACCTGCAAGTGTACACTTTGAAGAGTAAAAATTACAGGTTTCGTTAATTCAACTTTATGAAAACTGCATCAAATTGCAATTCCAAAAGTAATACATTTGTGAAGAAAAAAACCCCGAAATAATCGAATATACAAATTTATTTTAAGTATAATAAATAAAACATAAAAAGCAAAGGCAGATCAGAACATTTAATGAACAAAACCGGGTCTGTATGGCAGACAGTAGCCGAAAGCCGGACGATATAGAGGAGCAAAAACTAATTAGACTAAATAGCGGAAAAATCGAATGAAAAACTAAACAGTGCAAGCGAGGCTACATTAATCACATTAAAAATTAAAGTTGTAGGTTGTGTTTGATAGCTGAGGTAGGCTAAATTAAACGCAGTACTCACGTATCCTTGCTCGATGATGAACAAGACAACACAATGAGCCCAACGGGTGGTTGGGATTCAAAAGTCTGATTTTCCCGCTTCAGGGCAGTGACGAGTACATGTGTCGTCCAGTGGTTGTCCAGACACCCTCGGCACAACCTTAAGCAATGGCCCTGAACAGTGGTTTAATGTCAACATTGTGACAACGCTGTAACAACCTTCACCACACAACGTAGTTATAGCAACATTTTGGCCATGTTGTTAAAACGTTGTTAGAGGGTTGGGTACGCTGTGCCAACGTTCTGTGTTTGCTGGCTCTACACTATCACACTAAACTGCATTAGAGTGTGTTAAAGTTATAATGTTATTCTGTGTGTTAGCTTGTCTGTATGAGACATTTAGATTAACATTAGAATAACACACTGATCATATTATAATGTTTCATCATGTTGAGCTATGCAACATTGATTTGTTTTATGTACATTTGCTCACTGTCTAATAAAGCACATACAAGAGCGGCGTCTCAAGTGGAAGTTAGTCGCGGGCGCTAGCTCTCGGCATCTCGAAAACGCCACGCTGATATTGATCCTCGTTTAAGTTCTCCTTTTGTCCCAAAGTCTGCTTGCCGTGGTCCATAACGTTTGAACGAAACAACGACAGCGTGAGCGCGCCGCTAGACGTAACGCAGTCGTCCACGTCTGCAGAACTAGCGGAAACCAGGGATAACGCGGATATTACATCACTGACAGGCGACATGTGAACAGGGACGAGCCATTATTTAAAACTGTGAGTTTCTCTGAAATTAAAAATATTTGGGAACTTTTGGGATATTGTAAGAACACAACTGCAGGAAAATATCACACACTGCAAGTGATTTTTGAATATTTTATTACAAAATTCTTACATCTTGTAGCTTTAATCTCAGCCTCAGATGGACTGGTTTGTGATGGAGGAGAAACAGAACCAGTGGAGATCCGGATCCACACATGCTCCTGTTCCACGGACAGCCTGAACTCCTCATGGAAATAATACATTCATTCCTGATATTAAAAACTTCACTTTACTGCAGCTCAGTTGTTTCAGGTTAAAACTGCTCATTTATCATCCTGACCACAGGTCCTGTTATCAGTTTGTTAACTTGTTAGTTCATTTTAGGTAGATGTATGTTGAGTGTATTTGTGCATTACTGTAACCCTACAGAACCGGTTCATATTATTCCTCTTAATTATCACCACATAAACTCACTTTCTGTTAAAACTAACTGACACATAATCAGATGAAAAACATGAGCGTGAAAGCAAATTAACACGCCATAAAATAAAGAAACGTTCTGCTGTTAGCTCAATTCACTGCACCTGTTTTCCACATGATCAATTAAACTCATTAGAAAGAAACTGGAGAAGCTTCAGTTGTTCTGGTCGTCAGATCC
The DNA here is from genome assembly GCF_963993115.1 of Abramis brama. Classification (NCBI taxonomy): domain Eukaryota; kingdom Metazoa; phylum Chordata; class Actinopteri; order Cypriniformes; family Leuciscidae; genus Abramis; species Abramis brama. The sequence goes on from NC_139971.1 coordinate 911,838, forward strand.
ACAGCAGCGATGGAGACTAACAGGTAAATCAGCCTCAGACTCTCTGTGTTGGTCAGAACTTCACCAGTTTAGTCAAGTTTGGACTTATGCATAATTTCATCTTCATCCTGTGTGTCTGTTCACGTCCTGCAGTAGAAATGAAGATAAAGCTCTTACAGCTGTAATTCAGTCCAGAAGTCAAATGTGCTTTTATTCCAGTAAATGTGATGTTTGTCCTCAGAGACTTTAAACCTTTACTGTCAGCGCTGTAGCTAAAGTCCCCATGTGATCAAAATGGACATTTCTTGATTTTTTTCATGGAATATTGCAGTGTTTATTGTAAATGATTTATCGGTGAACATCATTATTGTGTTAATAATCTTGAATCAGAATAACAGCGACTTCTCTGATGACGAGGGCGGGGCAACCTGTCACTCACATGAGTTCAGCCAATAGCAAACCACAACCATCCAGTCAATTCCCCACAGACACAATCAAGCCCCGCCCACATTTGTTCTTGTTCGTTTTACTTGATATACAACATTATAGGAGAGAAAAGAGGAGCGCAACTTCCCTTTCATGTTATTTGACTTTAAAATCAGAGGTGGACAAAGTACACAACTTCCTTACTTGAGTGAAAGTACAGACACTGGTCAGATATTACTCTGTTACGAGTAAAGACTGATTTTTACTTAAGTAAAAGTACAGAAGTACTTGTTTTTAAAAGTGCTTAAGTATCAAAAGTAAGAAAAGTAAATGTCAATGCATTGTTTTATTATTGTTGTACTGTACACCTTATGCCTCTGATCTATGCCTGCCCTCATATCAATATCAGATTTATTTCTAGAACACAGTTCCAGTGGGATTGAAGTCACTCAATAACGTCCACAATGGCGTCGGACACCCAAATGGCTGTTCCCTCAAATAATGCCATATTTAAAGTTTTGTGGCTTTTATGAATATGTTAGCCTTACTGTTATCTATAAGCTAGTGCGCTCCAAAACAATGACAAAATTCGCATTTAGAAGACCAAACCCAACGCTGAAAATGAAAATCAGCTTGATGTCAGAATCCAACGCCGGACTGACATTAATCTCCGACGTTGGACAGACGTTGTATTGTGGCTGAAAATGAAAATCGGGTTGACGTCAGAAACCAACGTCAGTCGAGTTCTGACGTCAACTCGACTTTGATTTCCAACCAAAATCATCCCTGACTGATGTTACTCTCTACTCGAGGACCTTGACAGAAATATAGTGAGGTAAAAAGTAATATATTTGTCTTTCAAATGTAGTGAAGTTAAAGTAAAAAGTTTCCAGAAAAAACAATACTCAGGTAAAGTACAGATACTCAAAGTGTACTTAAGTACAGTACTCAAGTAAATGTACTTTGTTACTGTCCACCTCTGTTTAAAATGACAGTGTTGCAACATCCATCCAGTCCTCAATCTTCACTAACTTTTATTAATACACTAAATTGAACATGTTTTGTGTGTGTCCCGTCCAGGTCCGGCTTCTTCCAGACTCTCCTGTGTGTGGTGTGTGTGTGTATGTGTGTTCGCTGCGGCGGGGTCCTGGTGTGTCATTACTGCCCCCTGCAGGCCAGAGGCGGCCGCTGCAGGAACATCACCACCGAGTGCGCGCCGCGCGAGCGCTGCTTCACCGGCTGGCGTCACTACGGTCCGGTGCTCGTGCTCGCCGGCCAGGGCTGCGCGTCCCCAGAGCTGTGCGGGTCCAACCACACACACACACTCATGGGCTTCGAGTATCAGATCAGCTACACGTGCTGCGCTCGCGACCTGTGCAATGAAGCTCGTGCACAGGGCAACCGTCTCCGGGAGCGGATCGCGGTTACCATCAGTACCCGTCATACCGTCAGTTACCGTCATTGAGCGGGTGACACGAGCAAATGTCGCGCGCACATGATGGCTTGTATTAATACTTTTACAATTGTATTAGTAAAGCTGAAACGGACAGTACATTATCAGTTGGTTTACAGTCAGGGAACTGATGAACCTGTTAAATAAAGCATGTTTGAGTCCTCATGGTTATATATTAGTGTGGTTCAGTTAGATGCTGAAACTACACTGTTATGTGGGAAATTATTTTAGAATAAAGATTATTTTTGGAATATTTTAGTTGTTCCGTCTGTTGAACGACTGCAGCCTCTCAGCCTTTACAGGACAATTAACGGTTTTGCACTATTTATATTCAAGTTTTGACCATTTTCCCTCATATCCTGAAACTACTGTATGTAAACTAAATAAATGTAGGCCTAATATGTAATGTAAACTATGTAATATAAATATCAACACGATCTCTAGCACGCATTGTATCTGTCGTATACGCAGAAATGATTTTTGTGTGCATATGATACACTGTTACCCTGGATTAAATATATGTAAACCAAATCTTTGTATATTCAGAAAGAGTGGGACTCTAAACCATGGACAGTTTAAATATCCTTTAATTTGCTTTGTTAATCAAATTGACTCATTTCGATACCAGTCTCCATCTCCTATTACGCATTTTAATTAAAGTGGGTAAGAAAATCGTTCTATTCAAAAAAGGTTGGAAAAATTAAACGTAATTTTAAAAACCGAGTGCATGTTCATCACTTTTGCACTGACCGGTTTCGTAAACCTGATCTCATGATGATCTGAGTCTTTAAGAGATGGTGATTTTCATATTTGTACAATATGCAGTGGCGGATTTAGCAAATTGGGGGCCCAAGGCGAGATAGGGCTATGGGCCCCTCTCCATCCAATCTTTAAAAGAGAACAAAAAATATGTAGGCCTATACCGACTGAATGGTGGATAGGCAGGTAAAGCTAATCTACGGGGAAGTAAAGGTTAGAGAGGAGAAACCTTTTTTTTTTTTTTTTTTGACAAATTTCACCTTTTCGATTCAATTCTTGTGATTTGATTCAATATTGACTCATTTGGATGAATATTAGGTAACTTAACGTTTCACAAGATAGGCATTACTTTTTCTCAAGAAAAAAAGCCCTATCAGCTGGTATAATTTAAGGTTAAAATAAGTAATATAGTAGCCTACACATAATTAGCCAAATACTCTCTATAATAGCTCTTTTTTTCTAGCCAATTAAATGGCTTTTTCTGAGGTAAATGTTATGTGACGATTGTTCTCCAGCTGTTTTACCGCTTTCCGCGGTTGAAAAACACTTATTGATCGATATTATGAATGAGGAATATACATTTCGGTAAGTTATACTGTATCTTTCAACATTGTTAATTCGTGTTTACTTAGGCTGCTATTAGCTAGAGAGTTCACGTGCCGGTATCTATCAAGTAACATTAAAACGGCATTTATTGTTTGAATTTCGTTATAGAATTGACAGAATCTGAGAGCTGAGATTTTAAATATCATGATTCATAAGTAAACTGATCAGTTTTGTCTGTCGATCTCCGTGTCCTCTTTGCTTCACGATTTTTCTGTGCGTTGGACGTTGTTGTTCCTGATCTGTATCCCCAACAGTAGCCGTAAAAAGGTTTGTCATCTTTGGCAGCGTTCCCAAATACTTCTCAGCGTCTTTTCACTTTTTTTTCATTTATTTAAGCCGCTTGGGTAACTTCGAAACTTTAAATTTTCGCATTTAGACTCGTCTTGCTCTGTTTGTGTATTTCCCAGTGCGTGTTGTTTATCTTTCGCGCTGCGCACCTTTACAGACTTTTTGCTTTCCTCCCGCTTCGTCCTTTTTTCAGCACCGCTTGGGTAGCTAGCTTCGCTTCATTTTTACTCTGTCTACTACTCTGTACACTACTCTGTACACTACTCTGTACACTCTGTCTGTCAATCACTTCTTTTTCTCCGTCAGTTTTTGGCACAGCCTTGTCACTTTCGCAGATGCGCAGTAAGTGAGATAATGGAATAATCCAATGTAGTGAGGCGGGGGGCCCCCTCCTGTCTGCGACACTAATGATTTGATGCCATTTTTCACATGGAGTTTTAGAAATATATAATAAAAAAATAAAAAAAACTTAAGCATAAGTTAATAGGGCATTTTGGGGGCCCCTAGGTAGCTCGGGGCCCAAGGCAATTGCCGACCTTCGCCTAATGGTAAAGTCCGCCCCTGACAATATGATTTATGCTGAAACATTACTTTCTTTATGAAGGTCCACCTCTAGACCTGAAGCTTTGGGTCAATTCTAATATCTTGCACAAGAGATTCTGCTGATTCTAATCCCAGCGTTTTACTTTGAATTGTGCAAAAGTAAAATTGAACAGAATTAAGTGAGACATTTTAAAGATTTATTTTACTTTGAGCTGCATAACATCAGATAGAATTGTCTACAATTTCACTTTGCTCCTTTCAGCTATAAGACATAAACCTTTATCAGAAGTCTTGCTTTTGTCCATTGTCTTCCATATTCAAAATTAGGATCATATAGTTTTATGATCAATAAACCCTATGGTTTCAGCTTGAGCAAAAGTCTTCTCAGATCATTTCAGTCTGTCTTTATAGTTCACGTGAGTAGTCCTTATCAGGGACCTTATGTCAAAATGATTAATGACTTTGACCTTTTGACAGGTTGAACTTCCGGTGACCTTTATGATTGATGGGTTGAACTTCCAGAATGGGGTCATGGGATTAACCTTTGCCCTATGACCTAGCTAGCCCTAAATCATAGTTTTGACGGATAGTTTTTGACCTATTTTAATAGAACAGATGTTTTGACGGGCGGTGTCATGTTCAGTTATATGGGTTTCTGTCTGGTTATATGGTGTCACAGACGCCCTCGGCACCCCCCCCCCCCCCCCCCCCCACCACCACCCTCGCATTCCAGAGCATCGGCACTGACATCTGAACATGTGCTGTTCGGTCACTGTGATGAAACAACATCACATCCTTTTTAAAGTAAAATCTACTGAAACCAATTATTTTAGTTTTAGATGAATAAATAAAATTAATCTTACATGTTTAGAAACTTACAACTCTTGAACTTACATGTTCAAGAAGGTCTTAAGAGAGTTAACATAAATCACAGAGTGGTTCTCTCTCACACCAGCGTCTCTGACTCAGAGGAGTGTGTTCAGTGATGGGATGAGACATTGTGAATGTTGTGTTGAATTTACTTCAAAGTAAAATCTTAAAAGTTTAAATTATATCTTTTAAAAATAAAAGATGTTTTAAATAAATGATTAAAAGTCTTAATAAAAACAAATATTCTACAACGATGGTCTGTGGAAAAATTCGACTTGAACTTAAAGTATATATTTTTTTATTTATCATGGGTATGTAAAATAATTTGAAGCGTCACAAGTCATCTCACGCCTGTGAAATGTTCAATAATTTCTTAAGTTGTATCTGTGAGAAAATGACAACAACATAGGTCTATCTTCAGAGAGAGCAACCGTGAGAACATTTAGAGACGGTCCCACTGATAGGCTTATAAGGTCCTTCCGATCAGCGCTGAGAAAGAAGTTACTTGACCATAATGATGGCTTCAGGATATCGGGTGACAGACCGAGCCTCTGTGCATCGTGTCAGAGCGTATGTCATGTTAGTCTGCTAACGCCTTTCCATACTAAATTCATTTCAAAGCATAACCTTAAAAGTTTACATTAGATATTTTTAAATTAAAAGACTGTTTAAATCTTTAAAGTTTCAATACATTCATATCTTCTATTTATCTTTTAGAAGATTACTGTAATGATTTTGTTTAACGGTGACCTAAAGTATAATTGTTATTAAACAATGTCTGTTCAAAAACTTTAGATTGTTGAAAAACTGTACTTAGTCGTCTTATATCTCATTTATATGAAAAGATTCAATCAGCATTTTTTGTCCATGCGGGGGTTTCAATTTTTATGGTGGGGGCTTTCCATAGCTATAATGATGTTTGTACCGTAACTGCATATTCTATCATGTACACCTAAACACAGAAAACTACGTTTGTACATTTTCAAAAAATGAAATAAATAAGTAAATCATTTAAAGGTCCCGTTCTTCGTGATCCCATGTTTCAAACTTTAGTTAGTGTGTAATGTTGCTGTTAGAGTATAAATAATATCTGTAAAATTATAAAGCTCAAAGTTCAATGCCAAGCGAGATATTTTATTTAACAGAAGTCGCCTACATCGAACGGCCCGTTTGGACTACATCCCTCTACTTCCTTCTTTAATGACGTCACTAGAACCGTTTTGTGACTAAGCTCCGCCCACAGGAATGCTCCCTCAACTCTACCGAAATTCGTTTATGTACTTGCGCACTTCTTATAACTTACTGTGTTTACTCAGCTCTTACGGTGATTTTCTTACGTAAAACTGACGCTTCATCTTTTGTGTGATGTACAATAAACTTTATTAAACTCATCAGTATATGTTTGATCATCATTCGGACAGCAGACTTGTAGGCTATTAATAAATAATGGATACATACAAGCAGATGACAAATACGTTATAATAACCGTAATTAAACTACTAAACTATACCTGTTTCATCTCTATACAGCACTCTGACTCTGTAGGCATTATTGTCCGACTCGAAATGAACGCCGTTACTGAGAGTTTCTGATCATTCCGTGAGATGAAATTGTCCTGAGAGACTGAGCGCGAGCTCGTGAAGCTCCGCCCCCTGGGTCGTCCAGCAGCAGCTTATTTGCATTTAAAGGGCACACACTAAAACAGCGCGTTTTTCTGAGCCCCCAAAAAATGACAATTTAAACATGCTGTAAAAAATGATCTGTTGGGTATTTTGAGCTGAAACTTCACATACACACTCTGGGGACATCAGAGACTTATTTTACATCTTGTGAAAAGGGGCATAATACGGGACCTTTAAAATCATTTTGCGCACACACACGGTTCTAAAAAATAAAATAATTTCTATTTTAAATTATTATTAATATATATATATATATATATATATATATATACATATACATATAACCAATAAATAATAACACATACTACTAAAATGTAAACAAAGTTTTAGCTAAATAAATAAGTATATAAATAAAAACACCTTACATTCCTGAGGTGAGAAAGGGGTTTCCTATTATCAGACTAACTGAAGTTGAAAAACATTCTATTCTTTAAAAGTATATAAATTAATTGTTTATAATATAAAATCACAGAGTGGTTCTCTCTAACATAATGATTTTTGTACCGTAACTGCATATTCGATCATGTACACCCTAAACATACACACACGATACTTCGATCATGTACACCATCACAGAAAACTACATTTTTAAAAAATGAAATAAATAAATAATTTAATAAAATGTAAACAAAGTTTTAGCTAAATAAAAACACCTTACATTTCCAGAGAGGCGAAGTAGTTCTTTATGCAATGATAAAAACAAAAAAGCAAATAGTTTAAGTTGTCCTATAACAGCCCCAGACCCTCCCGGTGATAAACTACAGTGTGAACTGAAGCTTCAGGATATAGGGGCAGACCAGATGAGTCTCGGGGGACAATGTCACAGTAAAGCTAGTCTGCATTTCAGAGCATACTACATCCAGAGTTTATACTAAATTCATTTAAAAGCATAACCTTAAAAGTTTAAATCAAATCTTTAAAGTTTTATTAAAACCATATCTTCTATTTATCTTCTTAGAAGACTTAGGTATTATTGTTACTAAACAACGTCTGTTCAAAAACTTTAGATTGTTGAAAAACTGTGCTTAGATCATAGATCTTTTGTCCATACAACATGTTTGTCACAATGTTTTGTTGTTGTATTGTTTTTAAGAAATCCGAGGACTCCACGTTGCTCTTATTTAGACTAAGTTGTATCATTTGGAAAATCACCACATGATTTCAGATGCTGATGGCATAAGTAAAGTTGGTCTTGAGCGAATATTTAATTTTACTCGTCTTGATTCAAAGTATAAGTATAAGATCGTAGAAGATCATTTTTACTTGTATCTCCCGAACTATCCTTAATCAGTGTGGAAACACACTGGGGTGAAACCCTTTACTGAGAATATACTATCGGTTATCTACTCAAAATATATGTAGAAGTTTCAAATGTTAGCATTTGTTGATGGTGGTCGCATGAACAGACTTTGGGGAGAGCTATAGCAGGAATCATGCCCTTTGACCTCCTCAATTTTGGAGTCTTTTTTGTTTGTTAAAGACCCTACAAGTTAGTTCTCCCAAAAGAATTTCTCCCATCTAGCGGTGAAATTCTATTTTGCATTTAAACGAATAGTGCTCTCTAGTGCCTCGCTTTTTCAAATGCGGTAGCTGTTATGTGCCAAGAAGCTATGACAACATGTCTTCCAATAGCACATCATCGAGTTTAACTATACATGTTCTACCGTTATGCTGCCTATATAATGATTTACACAACCAAGCAATATGAAAAAGCTTGTCATTTAGACCGTAACTTTGACTTACCTGTCGAGAAGAAAGCAGGCAACTTCCCTTTCAAAGTCTTTCTCCTTCATTAGCTCTTTCCACCTGGGAAAAGCTATCCCGATATTTATTTACATCCCGATAAATACATTTTTTGCTTTTTGACCACGAGGATTCCTTCTCCTGTGGCTCGGCATAAGTATGATCCAGCATTAGGCCTATATTGTCCCGTGCAGTGCAGCCTTTCAAATGTGGGGGGGTCCATATGGTCTAGCGGTTAGGATTCCTGGTTTTCATCCAGGCTGCCTGGGTTCGAATCCCGGTATGGGAAGACAATTTTTTTTTATATTGCCAACAAAATTCAAGTTATTCAAGTTCATCAATAATCATTTATAGTCTTAGAGGCCTACACGACCTGCAGAAACAAGCAGAAGATATGTAAAAACTCATAAATGCTGTTTCAGTACTGAATCATTTTCACAAATACAATTATATTGAATTCAGAAAATTTCACTATGGAATATTTACTTTATCTATCATAATTTCAATTTAGTATGTCATCATTTAAACTTTTCATCTCATAATTATGACGCATAGTCATAATTTTAATTTCAACTTTTTAAGTCATAATTTACCTTTTTAATGTAATACTTAAAACAGTTTTAAGTCATAATTTGGTTGTTGACTATAGTAGTGTTGCACCTGCATGCCCACTAACTCGCTTGTGAGAGTCAGAGTGTGTAAAGTAAACTCTCATTAGTGTTAGTAGAGTATTAGTGGACTGGTAGGGTTAGAATAAGTAATATTAGAATAAAATATCTGTTGGGGGGCATCACAATAAAGAGTTACCAGATATTAAGCACAGTCTATTTTTTCAGATGTTTAAATGACAACATACCATTTTTCAACCGAGTGAATCTGCGCATGAGAGGCGTTCAGAAGTCATAACTTCAGGGGTAGGTCAGTTGGCGAAAACACTGCATGTGTAAAAATCAAATACTGTATTACACTTTTCAAAGGATAATCTAGCTTTAAAGTTAGAATAAAAAGTTAAGTGTCACAAAGTCTGACACAAGGCCATTAACTTGTTCTTTTTGCTTATTTCTACAAATATCAACCTGATAAATATGGACTGAATACACAATTAAACAAGATCATTTTTAAGAAAAAGAAAAAACAGTGATTTGAAATACAACTAAACCATGATAATGTTTAGTTTAGATGTTGATGGCTAAGTTTCAGGCATAGTGCAACCACGCAATGTTAGATTTCTCTCATCTCACTCACAACGCGCAACTTTGTAAATTTGTAAATAAACATTTTCAAACTGTAATTGTAATTTAACCATATTTTATTAATATTATGTTGATTTAAAGCTTTTTGTTTGTTATTAACTAATACCTACTAACATCAGGCACAATCTGACCCAACATCTGACCCCAAATAAACAGATAATGCAATGTTCCCAATCTACAGTTAGATATCTCCTACTTAGTATCTTTGGGTGTATCTGTGGGTGTATTTTGTCACACCATAGTGATGCAAAGTTCCACACCCTATGGACTAACTTTAAAAAAATAAAAAATAAATAAAATACTTATACATAAATATATATATATATATAACATACACAAATCATTTCTTAACTAAGCAACTGTTTCTTAAATGATCAGACACTCACCGCACTGATGTTAACATCACCATATATTGTCTTTTCTACCATGATTGGAGCAACTATTGTCCCACCATTCTTCTGGTCAATTGTGAAGTTAAGCTGATTAGGGATCTGAATTAATGGCCGTCCGAATGATGTAGAATTATTATTATTAATATTATTATGCTGTCATTGTGGAAGGTTGTTAGGCTGTTGATTTGTCATGTTTCCAGAATGTGTTTGAACGTCGCCATCTGTTAAAAAAATGAACAATTAAATACACAACCAAAACCATGTAAACGTTATAGTAAAGCTTATTGAAGATTGAGAAACATATTGACTACTAACAAAGTAAATTATAAATCTTTTCCTACGTTTGATATTCTTTTTTCTGATTTTTTTTCACTATGGACTTGATCCTTTTTAATGCTGTTTTCTCTCCATATTTATTCTGTAGTTCCTCTACTGTGTCTTCCAACCTCCCTGTTGTTCTTCTCCAGCTGTGTTAGCCAAAGACAAACAGTTAGAAGAATAAAATGTATGTACAGCAAAAATAAAGTTGGTCATTAGTTGATAGGGTTAGATACACCTGTAGACACATTCATACGCAAGTTCAAAGTCAATGAACCGGCTGATGCTGCAGGTGTTAGAGCACATGATGGGCGGTGAACAGACGCACAGCAGGTTAAACCAGAGTTAAAACAATAATCTATGTTAGGACAATAACAATAATAGTCTATGTTAGGACAATAACAATAATAGTCTATGTTAGGACAATAGTATGTTCACAGGAGCCGCTGAGAGCGAGTTCCGGCTGATAACGGTCATAAAGTGCGAGATAAGGTGCAAGTAGCTAAACTAAACATTTCATATTTGACAGCTGTTTTGAGAAATGTTAAACAATGACAAAAATAATCAGACAAACCATTTTCATCATATTAGGCATAAGATTAATAATGAATGTGTACATATTGTGAATTAATTTAATAAACATATTTACCTAACATTCATAGCCTTCAGTAAATTAAAGCTAGACAAAGTTCCTTTTTAACTCTGCCCCCTGCTCTAGTTAGAGCTTTGGAGCGCTTACAAGTGTCATTTGGAACTCTTTTATCAAAAAATATGTTGATAATGATTAGTTATGCCAAATGATAGTTTGGCATGTATGGGATTGTGTGTCCATATGCTAGTGAGAGAGAAATACTTTTATTATAGAAATACCTTTTTTTTTATTCTATTCTTTAATCCACACATAAAATAGGTTTTTATACCTGCTCAAGTACTTCTTGATGAGTTTCTTCTGTATTAAACAGCGAATCTTCTCAGTCAGATCGTCGCAAGATCTCAGGAATCCTCTCACACTGCTCGTGTTCACGCGCTCCATCGCTGCACTTGTGTGTATGACTCGAACGATTCAAACTTCCATAATGCGCGCCAAAACAGCAGCGCAGAGATGTGAAGCTTTCCTGATGACAACCCACGTACATTCTACACAACAGGGTGGGCGGACCCCAGTCGTTGTACTGATAAATATTTCAGGACATTGCACGCTCTAGCTCTACTCTAGCTCTACTAGCCTCGGACTGCTGCGCCACTGCATCATCTCATTGATCAAAGCCCGGTTCAACAGTTTGCCTGACGCAAACTACGCTTCTGACCCTGGACGACTGTGGACGACTCACTCAGGAGATTCCAGGATGTTTTGGAGATGAACTGAGATGAACTGAGGATGAACTGAGATGAACTGAGATGAACTGAGATGTTCTGGAGATGAACTGAGATGAACTGAGATGTTCTGGAGATGAACTGAGATGTTCTGGAGATGAACTGAGATGTTCTGGGGATGAACTGAGATGTTCTGGAGATGAACTGAGATGTTCTGGGGATGAACTGAGATGTTTTGGAGATGAACTGAGATGTTCTGGAGATGAACTGAGATGTTTTGGAGATGAACTGAGATGTTCTGGAGATGAACTGAGAGCCTCCACCAGGTCAGGTGACAGTGTCTAATTGAGGTGATTAAGGTAATGAAAGCAACAGCTCACACCTGTTCATGGATGTGTGTTTAGTATTTAACACACATGCACAAGCTCTGGTTTCAAAGCTGTTTGTTGCGGTGCACTTGTGTGTTCTTTCTGGGACAGAATGCCGCCTAAAGCTGGTCTTCAGTGCATCTCATGTTTGGTGTTCCTGGTTGTGTGTCTCCAGCCTGGAGTCCTCTGTAAAACCCTCGTCTGTTACTTCTGTCCTCTGACGTCATACAACAGAACCTGTAAGCACGTGCTGTCCGAGTGCGCGCCGCGGGAGCTGTGCTTCACTTCGCACGGACGCTACGGACACGCGACCCTACTCTTCTCCAAAGGCTGCGCGAGCCCGAGCGACTGCGCGCGACCCGCGACATCTGTGTTCCGGGGGAACAACGTCACCCTTACCTACTCGTGCTGTGGTTCACGCTACTGTAACTCGTGCCCGCGCATTGCGCGCGACCCGGCTCTGCTCGCAGTGACTGCTATCGCTGTGAGTGTGTTTGTGGGATGGACATGATGATGATGATGATGATGATGATGATGATGATGATGATCTTAAGAGACATGGATGAAACGCAGCACTCATCTGCTAATGAGACTTTAAAAGCTGTGTGAAATTATTTTAATGTTCACTTATTTGTCTGCGCTTCATTAAATGTGTGTTGATCTTAAATGCTGTCATCCGTGGGTGTTTTTGTGAGTCTCTCAGAAGCGGCACGTTCAGGATCTTCTCATGCTCTTTCCTCAGTCTCATGGACACAAATGAGGCTCATTTCTACAGTTTGGTGGATTTTATGTCTCTGTGAAACTATACTGCATGTTTTACATAAAATGTTAATCAAATTCCATATGCCACATGATTCCATCAGATGTTCAAAACCAATTCAGTATCACTTTTTCAACAGTTCAGATTTTCTAACTCTGAGTAACTGTGCAACTCCATGTCAACTATCAGTCATTAGAGTATTAGTAGACTGATGTTAATATCTGATAACTCTTTATTCTGATGCTCCTCAACAGATATTCTACTGACTAGAAGTAACTTTACAACTACAGGTCAACTTATTCTCCTAACCTGAACCTAACAGTCTACTAATACTCTGAGAGCTAGTTGACATGGAGTTGCACAGTTACTTATAGTCAGTAGAGTGTCTAAAGTGGATTATTGAAATAGTGTTCCCTGAATTCGTAATGATTATGGTGCCCAAGGCAACTTCCCATGTTCCCAATCACGTCTTCTCAACTTCACTTGGAAATAAAGGTTACATTTTTAAACATTTGAGTTTAGTGAGTATTAGTGAGACTTTTTTTCTCTGACACAAAATACTTTTTTTTATATAAGTTTTTTTCATGTGTAATGAATTTGTCTCATATGACTTAAATCACATGACTTGCTAGAAGTGACATCATTTCCTTGGAGGGAAAGCAACTTAAAGTGAGAATCAATCATAAACTTTCTTTCCTCTCTTTTCCTCGTTTTTAGAAGTCTTAATAGTGTAAAAGATAACATGTCCACTCTGTTGTGTCTATTTATACAAACATTTTATATATCTTTTAAAAAGTTTCCTAAATGTTAATCTTCTGCTAGCATGTTGTTGTTTTCAGCTTCATTATCTTGAGACATCGTTACACATCGCATCATAAGAATATCATGTAACGGTGAACAAACGTCACAGAAAGTGAAATCTGATGCTTTTACTGTGGCTGATCGTAGATATTTCCCAATGATCAATGTTTCCTTCCACATGGAACCATAAATGACATTCCTAATATAAATTTTGTTTTCTGTTGATCATAGACCTACAAAAAAATTTCTTATGCATTTATACGTAAATGCTTTTATTATAGACATACAGTCGTGTCCAAAAGTGCCGAACAGAGGAGATATTTGTTTACAATGACCCTACAAGTTAAATTAAAAGCTCAAAATATGAGGAAAATACATTTTCAAAAATATTTTACATATGAGGGAAGAATTAAATACTAAAATTGGTGTTTATCTGACAAAATGACTTGCCAAAAAAGACAAACTACAGCTACGAGTTTATTTTACTGTGCAAAAAAATGCTTAGAAAAACAAAAAGCTGAGAGGAAAAAGCATTGACTACAACATAATCAGTTATTAATATTTTCTTGGTTCTCTCTTGTTTTTGCATGTGTTCATAATTTCTCTGAATGACAGCCTGGCCAAAAATGATGTTGCACAAAATGTTTTATAGCGTTTTTATGACAAATTAAACAATCAACTCCAAGCACAACTACGCAATATGACTACAAAATCTCGAACACATTTATAATAATATCTGAATAAAGGGTGAAGATGTCCGTTTCCCAGGCCGGACGTCACGTTTGAACACTATTGTATATGTTTTGTACATTTATATACATCCTAAAGACTGTCAATATATGCTGAAATATCTGTAATATGTTTTTATATGTTAACAAACTGATCTTGATAAAGTGTTGCAGAGGCTGTTTAATAATCATAAAGCCTGCAGTTAGAAGCTCTACTGTAAGTACAGTCATATAACAGTCATCTGTGTTTGATCACGACATCATCTTCATAACCTTCTTAAGATTCATTACAACATTCTCAAATCTGCCATTTTTACATCAATACAATGTACTCTTTATGATTCTGAAATTATGGCCTGTCAGATGTGAATAAAACTATGAAGAATGGCTGGTTGGTTTCTACTATCGGGCAACATTTATAACTATATGGCGATGGTGAACCTTCTTTATCTTCATTGAAATATCTCTGGCTGTCCTTTGGGTTGGGATTGAGGATCTAATCATGTATTGATTTCTGGGAAAGAGCGTCTGACCTGCTGACCTTCGGGTTTACAGCCTCAGATGCTGACAGATGTGTGTTCAGCGGCTCTTTATCAGCTCATTCCTTCTGTAATGAGAGGAAACCCAGAGCCACTGACCGTTCATCACATCCATCCGTGTGTGTCTGACCAGAATGAGCTTCAGTAATACAGTGAAAACACACTCTCTACACACACACACACAGCAGGGCAGAAGTCATCTACATCTCCACCCTTCATTCAAATAGTATTCAAGATTATATAGTCACGTTGCGTAGTTGTGATTAGAGTCGATTGTTTTATTTGTGATAATAACGCAATTAAACATGACAAATTGTGCAACATATTTTTTGGCCAGGCTGTCATACAAAGAAATTATGAACACATGCAAAAACAAGTGAGTTCCAACAAAATATTAATAACTGATTATGTTGTATTCAATGTTTGCTTTTCTATGCATTTTTCTGCATAGTAAAAATAAAACCTGTATCTGTTGTTTGCCTTTTTTGACAACAAATAATTTGTCACATAAATACCTTAACCAACTTTAGTGTTTAATTCTTCCCTCATATGTAAAATGTTTTAAAAAAAACATCACATATTTTCCTCATATAATCAAACTTTTATCCCCTCCAGACTGTAACTCATAAATACAATGAATTTTCCCACTTCCTTCATATTATTATCCTGCAATTACATGCAAGTTAAAGCATATTCTATATTCATCTGTGGAGTTAAACTACAGTGTCTTCAGCGGCCACTAGATGGCGCGAGTCTCTCTCTTCTCCTGTGTATATTACAGTCATCTATCTATCTATCTATCTATCTATCTATCTATCTATCTATCTATCTATCTATCTATCTATCTATCTATCTATCTATCTATCTATCTAGAATGATTAGATCTTTCAGATCTTTCCATTTTTCTCAGTGTGAAGAACATTTTAATAATCTAAATAACCTTTTCCACTATAAAGATCCTTCATTGCAAAGTAGATTTCAGAAACGTCTGAAACCCATTCTTCACCCATTCTGTCCTTGTTGAGAACAGTATGTCCTATCAGTCAGCAGATCCATGTTAACTTTACTTATAGGATGTTTATGAGCTGCTTCATTCATAAAATTTACTTAAAAATAAAAATGAATTAAAACAAATTGAATCAATGAATTAAAACTAAATCCATCAAATGATCCTATAAAGTGGCGATTCCAAAGTGTCAACATTCACTGATCCAACAGTTCATCCACAAGTCAACAGTATGTGTGTTA
Organism: Abramis brama; assembly: GCF_963993115.1. NCBI lineage: Eukaryota > Metazoa > Chordata > Actinopteri > Cypriniformes > Leuciscidae > Abramis > Abramis brama. The sequence continues at coordinate 927,908 of NC_139971.1, forward strand.
ACATGACTCAAATATGAAAAAAGTATAGTTATATCTAATTTTACAACTTTGACAATTTAATGCCAAAAACAATGAAACGGTGAAAACGATGTCTTAGACAGCTTTGGATCTTATATTTACATGTGATCATCCACATTTATGCTGTTGATTGAAACTTTACTGAACCTGAAATATTCTACAATGTCATTGATATAAAAAGAAAAAGACTGATAAAAATGACCTTCTGAAAGGTTTTCTGTTCAGGATTTGTAAGGATAAACTCTGCTTTGACCCTTCAGAACCGGAGCCACAGTTCAGGAAAGTGATTTAATTCTTCCACACCTGTCTACAAATAACCATTTAACCTTTCCTCAGACTCTTTATCTTCTCAGACACGTGAAATCAAGGCTAAACATGTTCGGTTGCCCTCAGCAACCATGTCAAACCTATTTATTAATTCATTTTTGCCACAGTTTTGTGTTGCTTGGTTACTGCATTTCGGCTGAACCTGCTAAGATCTTTACTTTGAGTTTGTATTGCAGGTTAATTTTGTTTTTACATTGCAAATTGCTAATCACAGTAATATCAGTAAACAATTCATTAACACTGAATTCAATTTCATAATTAAATGACAGAACCATGTTAATTAATTAATTAATATGATTATAATCAATATTCATTACTAAAACACTTGAACGAGTCGTGTTCAACCAATATATGATTGATGTCCACACTGTGTATCGCAACTGTTCAGATCCGATGTGTATGTCCATGTAACTCTTTCGTTTTCCGGAATATCTGCATTGGTTTCTATGGCAATGGCGTTGCGTTGGTAAGAATACGCCAAAAACAACAACAACCGCAACATGGAGGAGTTTGCAATAGAGATGTTGTCTTTACATTTTACAACATGGAAATGTGTATCCGCCGTTCTGGGCTATGCATCTTGTGATGCTGCGGCAAAACCGGAGGCTGGGATGAGCGGCTTTTTCCCGCGCTGTCGTCTCCACCGGTTTCAAAACATGTCTCCGATATATTTGCAACAACACAGCATTGTTTCAGCAGCGACTTTCCACAAATTTCCTATAACATTGTCCGACGTATGCGTTTTACGTGGCATGAGAAAGTCACATAAACCACGCAAAATCCGATCAGAGCGTTCAGACTCAAACAGATTTCCAGAAATGCGATTTGAATAGGATTTCAAACCACATATGGATGTAACTTGAAATCGCATTTCATGTGATTTTTTGCTGTTCACATTTGCTAATTCTGTTGGATTTGCACAAAAATCTGATTTGGACTGACAATCTGAACGTAGCCTAAGACCCATCATCTGTCCACTGGAGTGCCTCAGGGCTCAGTGCTGGGACCGCTTCTCTTCCACATCTACATGTCATCACACGGATCTGTCATTCAGAAACATGGCTTTTCCTATCACTGCTACACTGATGACACACAACTCTACCTCTCACTCCAGATGATCCGATGGTAGCTGTCACGGTCCCTGCTGGAGGAATGACCTGCTGAACTCAACCTGAGTCTTTAGCCACTGAAAGAAACTGATGAAGACGCATCTTTTTCCTCCACATTTGAACCATTAATACTAACATTTACTATTCTATATATCTATTTAAAAAAACCTTGCTAAGTGTCCTGCGATAGTCTAACTGACTCGTCACAGCACTTGCATATTGTTTCCCTATTGTTGGTTTGCTTCTATTGTTCTCCTCATTTGTAAGTCACTTTGGACAAAAGCGTCTGCCAAATGATTAAATGTAAATGTAAACGTAACAACTCACAAGCATGTATGCAGGGCCTGTGGCTCCAAGGGCATACATGAAATGTGTGTGTGAGTGTGTGAGTGAGTGTGAGTGTGTGTGTGTGTGTGTGTGTGTGTGTGTGTGTGTGTAACTGCACGTCCTTGACAATCATATCTCTCTGTTTCCCTCCAAACTCTTTTCCTCCTGACTGAGACGATGTTTGGCAGCAGAAGGGAGAGAGATGGCAGCAGAACTCGGGCTGAGGGATTGAACTGAAACTGCAGATGTCAAAGGCTCTGTTACAACCTTGAGGTAGAACTTAATGAAGATAAAAATAATTACTGCCCCAAA
>NC_139971.1:935000-957500 GCF_963993115.1 Abramis brama
AGAAAATACTATATCAGTCTTTCTACTTTGAAATGTCTGCTTCAACTCAATGTGTTACTTTGTAATTACTTGTGAAATTTACTAGCAGTTGCTGAGTGAAAATTGTTGAGTACCGGAGCAGTTCAGTCGCACTTCATCAATAAAAAGGGGTAACACTTTATTTTACAGTGTCCTTGTTACATATGTTACATGTAGTTACTATAATAATAACAGTAAATTATGCATAATTACATGCAACTAACCCTCAACTAAACCCTACCCTAACCCTATAGTAAGTACATGTAGTTAATTAATATTACTCAGTACTTAAATATATAATTACACTGTAACAATGACACCTTAAAATAAAGTGTGACACCTAAAAAGGAGGTTTTTGGGGAGTTTTACTTCAGCAGGAAATATATGAAAGAGCAATTAAACAAGTAAAAATGTGCTTAATGTGAAAAAGAGTCTAACAATAACCACTCAATCAAAAGGGAATTTCACTGTGAAAAAATATTTTTGGAGATTGTTTTACAAGAAAATACTATTTCAGTCTTTCAGCTTTGAAATGTCAGCTTCAACTAATTGTGTTACTTTGTAATTACTTGTGTGAAATTTACTAGCAGTTGCTGAGTGAAAATTGTTTCATTGTTTCATTGTTTCAATGTTTCAATGTTTTTTTTTTTTTTCTCGCTGGTGAAGGGAATAATTGCAGGTGGCCAGTGTTTTTTGCACTGGAAAAGTGTCTGAAATGCATTTCAAATGCAAAAAAAGTGTTTCAAATGCATTTCATTGCAGGTATGATGCACAATCCCAGTTTCTGCGTTTGAAAATAGATTCAGCTCTGTACATGCGAGCGAGATGCTCGTGTGTGTGTTTATGTAACTGAGTGCAAGTATTGATGTGAAGTCGAACTGCTCTCTTCCACTTTCCTCCGTTCTTCAGTGCCGTCTGTGTGATCCCGGCGCTCGCGTGTGGGCGGATTATCCGGAGGCCAAAACCGCTAGATTCGCACAAATAACTCAACAAGAGCACAACAGGTGCAGAGAATATGAGAGAAAATCAGATCAACAAATTACATGTAACTGTAGAATCTAAACAATCACACTTTGCCAATATAACTCTGCAGTTTAAAACTAAAGAGGAGCGCCGCAGGTTTCTGTCTTGGGTAAATCTACTCACAGTATTACTAGCAGTTTTTCAGAGTCCGAGAGCCTTGGTTTGTGATGTTTCTGAAGACTGCTCTTTGTGTCAGAACAGAAGCGTGAGGTCTTGTGTTCTCCGCTTTATCTTTCTCATCCAGACCTGTGAGATCTGCAGGGACGTGTTCGCACTCGACACACACACGAGCCGAGCGCCGGCGTCTTTGTGTGTTCGGGGGTCGTGAGGATTCTGGGGGATTAATGGGGATGGAAGGGCTGAAAGACAAAGAGAAGAAGCCAAAGTGCTGCACATTTATAGAGTGTCAACATCCGGGAAATAAATACAGAAATAATCATGAAGAAGATGGACTGAGCGAGACAGACAGAAATGCAATTACACTCCGTAATAACATGAATTAGTGTGACTGATAATATCTTCATAAGGCATGATAGAGTTTCAGTATTTGAAGGCGTTTCTCCAGTTTTGATATGAACTGTCCCTGAAGGCTGTACGGACTCGCATGAGTTCTGAGACTCGGACAAAATCAAAGTCAAAGTTTATTTCTCAAATTCTTGCTTGTTCACAGTGAAATGAAGCCTGTTAATATAGGAAAAAAGGTAAACAAGAAAGGCAAAAAGAATAAGACATGAAGGTAATATTGAAAACAAGCTGTGAAATGAGTACAGATGATTGACAGGTGAGAGAAGGCAGTGTGTATTATATGTACATGAGGTTAAACTTCAGCTTGATATGCGGATGAGAAGGAGCGGCTGCTGTGTTTCTGAGCGCGCTCTGAATATCTTTGCTGTAAAACTTGCCATGGTTCCCTCTGTGCGCTTTGCATGCTGGGCTTTTTAATGCGCACCTCCTCTTTTGACGAGCTTTACAATAGCGCACTGATGGCGAGCCACTCCAGAACCTCACGCTTCGACACGCTCCAGAGTCCCATGGGAAATCAGATCTACATTTCAGCAGGCTATATGTGCTTTTTGTGAATTGACATACTAAAGTGTGATTTCCATTCCTTTTTCACCATTTATCCACACGTCTGATTTATCTAGCACGCACTGCTACATCCCAGGCCTTTTTTACACACAGATGATGGAATCAATAACTTGAAGCACATATTCAAGACTCTGTACTTTGTAGAAATAAAGGGTTTTTAATGTACCATGGGTGCCATGAAAACACTGGTGTATTTTGAATAGGAGTTCATTCCCTCATTTTCTCTCCCTCATGTTGATCCAAGCCTGTATGAAATGGGTTTTTTTTGCTATCTTTGGAACGCAAATGAAGATATTTTTTATATTGTTTAATCATTTTTGTCCAAGCAGTTTGAGCTTCCATTTAATGAGCTCTATATATGAATAAAAGCCTATAAATCTGTTAAATGTGTGTTTCGAAGACGAATGAAAGTCAGGATCAAAAAAGTAAATGATGACATAGGCTACTTTTCATTTTTTGGGGGTGAACTATCCATTTAAGTGTAACTTCTCCATAGACAACATTATTTTGATTGTTTTCTCTATCGTAGACGCGCTGATAGTAGAGATTCTTGGAATCTGCAACTAATTATCAATTTGATCATTGATTAATCTGTAATCGATTATGTCTTCTATTGATCAGAGAAACAAAGCTACATTTATTTTCAGTATTTTAGTATTTTATTTATAATAGGGTTAGGTACAATGATTTTGCTAAAAGTAATCAGTTTAATTCAGACTCGCGCACTCCGTCCGGTGCTCGTTCACTGAAGCCTGAAGATGGAAAAACTCTGACATTACAGGTAATGATATAACCGTCAAATATAAGTTATAGGAAGGGAAACAAACACTTTAAACAGTACACGCGACGGTCAAAGCACCTGACAGGGCTAGTCGCGTTAAATGAATGGTAATATGAAGCTTTCTCATGTTTTGGACTACACTTTCCCACACCAGCTCATTCTGCGCCCGCTGAAACGCGTAATTCACTGTAAAGTGACGCGACTGGCGGATGTTTTCAACACACGCGATTAATCGATAATGAAATTCGTTGCCGGTTATAGACTATTATCGAATTTATAGATTAGCCTTTGCACCTCGTTAATAAATTAATAAATAAATGGTAATAGGCTAATAACTCCTGCGCTGGCTTGTTAGATTGAACATCCTCGAGACAAGAAAACTTTCTGAATTGCTTGTTCGGCATCTGTCAACAAGGCTTTGTTTACAAGCAATATTAAAGTCCCCATGATATCAAAAGGGAATTCCTGTTTTTAATAGAAAATTGTAGTGTTTATTCTAAATGATTTATTGGTGTACATAATTTTTGTTTTAAATAATCTTGAATCAGAATAACAGCAGCATCTCATCTCTTCTCTGCACTGTAAAAATAAATTACATCCCCAAGTCAAAAATTTCAAGTGACCGATAACATCTAAATTTTTCAATTAGTCTGACGTATTATTTCTCATTGAGCCAATGTTAACAGACTATTGCAACAAGAATTTCACTTGGGCCAATTGAAAAATTTAGATGTTATCGGTCACTTTTGGGAGGGTTAGAATTTTTTTACAGTGTGATGTCGAGGGCGGGGCAACCTGTCACTCACATGAGATCAGCCAATAGCAAACCACAACCATCCAACCAGCCAATCAATTCCCCACAGACACAATCAAGCCCCGCCCACATCTGTTCTTGTTCCAGAAGCGTTTCACTCGATAAACGACACAATGGAGAAAAGTCCAACACAACTTCACTTTCATGACTTTAACATGCAATGATCTGATTTAATTGAGGGCTCTGGTTTCATAAGTGCGTCACTCAAAAGGTTTTGTACCATTTGTGCATTCGTATTCTGTGATTGGATCGCCTGAGGATGATGTTAATACCAGATGAAAGCAGTTCTGATTTTATAAAATGCATTTTAGATTACAAAGCCCGTTCTCTGACATTGGACAAGTTCAGAATGCACATTTGCGAGGCATTAAATAAAGAATAATGACTCCTCTCAGTGGAACCAAATGAATTCACTCGAGATACTTTCCAAAGCTACGAAGCGATAATTCATGAATTGTTTTGCAGCCCATTGTGATGGTTTTCTGCATAATGTGATCGCTGGCTAATGGGCAGGGCTGCTGACGGCTGCCTGTTTGGCTCCCGATGTGACAGTGAAACACGGCTCAGAATTAATCCGTTGCATCTGGCCACGGGCTTCACCCCGGATAGTGATGATGGCAGTCGAACATGCCAGAGAGATGCCAATGCTGTGCCAGGTAGTCATTAAACTCAATACAAAATGGCCCACAATGATGCCAGTGTGCACAAACCTGCAGCCATCTGTAAGCGGCTCCTCGACGCAGCCATTTCAGTCTCTTGCATTTAGAAATGAAATGATCCAGCAGTCTCTAATGAGCGAGTGCTCTTGAGGGTCCTTGAACACAGGCTGATTCACGGGTTTATTTGGTTTTCATTGGTTTGTTTGTGCTTGAGTGAAGTTGGGGAAGTTCCTCTACTGCAGTTTATGAATTACTTCTCTGTCATACTTTAAATCAAGCCATTTATTGTGATTGTAACAAGATTACTGAGTATTTGATGGAAAATTAATCATGTTACTAATGACTTTTTTTAGTTGCTTTCAAAAATCCCCTATAGAAATAAACACACTGTCATTCAGCATGAGTTACTCTGTGCAAGTCTTAATGAGTGAGTCATTGATTGATTGATTCACCTGATTCAAACGATTCATTCAGGAAAGAAGTGACTCACTGCATCTCAATTCCCAAATCGATTTGCTCTCTGTCGCTTAGTTACACGTATTCTGTCACCATCCTCGCCTGTCAATCATCTTGTCACAGTTAAAATCCTCCATATTTCATTTAATTTGAATTCCTAACGTACCATCCAGGGACTTCTGGCAAACTCTTTTCAACACACTATGCTTTGGGACACACTTATTTTAGTCTCACATATGATTTAGGATGGATAGTAAGGACATTGGGATGAGGGAATGTCTCTTTGAATGGGCAATTGAATCATTGACTCATCGGATTCATTCTAAACCTCAGATCCGTAATGAAACACGGCTGTGGTTCTGGTTTGTTTGGAACTATTTGAGAAATAGAGCGAAAACAGACAATAATGTGTCCAAAATGTAACTCACAATATTAACTTCTCGTTTATCTAACTTCTTTGTTGTATAAGTGGCTGAAAACAGCACTCTTGCTTGTGTAATATTGCTTAATTATAACATATGATATTAATATAAGACAAAAACTCACTGAAGCAAGTGAGTTAGAAAAGCTCAATCTAAATAATCAAAACTGCTATATGTTTTCCTAACGCACAATAGACTAAAGGTCAGGGCGATAACTATAAAGTTTTAATAGTCGCTCTAACTCTGAAAGAATACGCGAGTCCACAACTATAACGATAACGGCGCTGAGGAACGATGGAATCACGTTCAGAACGATGTTTTCCAGCTGATGGAGGAGAAACTCTGACAGCCAATCAGAATCCTGCTCTAAAGAGCTCGAGCATTTAAAGAGACAGACGCCAAACCGCAGCTCTTAATATAAACAGAAGGAGGCCGAGCGCTGCTGTGAACGCTGATAAACTATCATTATAGTTATGATCTTGGTGTGAACGGGCCTTAAATGTTATAAAAGTCCCAGTTGCCGAAGCGTTTGTGAATGTATGGGCAGAGTTCCAGTCGAGAAACGTGTAGTTTTATGGGAGGATTTGTAGAAGCATTTCACATGTTCCTCGTTCCTTCAGCGACTGTGATCGCAGCCTCGTGTCATTCAGGCATTTGAGTTTCACAGGCGGATTAACGCCGACTAAACCACAGCGAGAGACAGAACCGTGAAGCTGGGACCCGTTTAAAATCAGTAGATGCATTTCTTTCTTCTTCTTTTATTTCTGCTTTTGCCACTTTGACTGAGAGAACAGGGAAGAGGTCACCAGACATCAAGAAGAGAATGGAATCAGAAAGTGTGTTTAGATGACGACGGTTGCGTTTCTCACCCATAACTTCCCGAACCAGCTCCCAAAACCAGTTCAGACTCGTCAACATTACTCTGAGAGCTTTTGACCTCGAGGCCAAGCTCTTTGTGAAACAACAATGGTAGGAAATGCGAGTGGTTATTGTAATTTGCACTCCTACTTTTGTTTGTTTTATAGACAAAAATAGCTCAGATCATGTTATGGTCATTAAAACTGGTCTTATAGTGAGTTCAACCACATGTGTTGTTCTGTTATATGTAAACAGCACTACATTTACACACAGCCAAATAATCAGTTTATAATGTGACTGATTACAAGGCGAAGACGACAGCTCTGCTCACGGTGACATGTCCTGCATGATAAACTGAGTCTGACTGAGAGTTCAGGGTTTCGGCTCTCAAGCGTCTCTTGGCTGTTCCACACACACGTCTGCTCTTCTGTGACCCTGGACCACAAAACCAGTCACATGGGTCAATTTTATGAAATTAAGATTTATACATCATATAAAAGCTGAATAAATAAGCTTTCCACTGATGTATGATTTGTTATGATAGGACAATATTTGGCCGAACTATTGAACATCTGCAATCTGAGGGTGCAAAAAAATATTAAAACATTGAGAAAATCTCCTTTAAAGTTGTTCATTTATGTTGGCGATTGTGCTGCATTCACTCACAGAAATACATGTTTTATATATTTACAGTAGGAAATATACAAAATATCTTCATGGAACATGATCTTTACTTAATATCCTAATGATTTTTGGCATAAAAGAAAGATGGCTAATTGTGTGTATTGTCGGCTAGATAAACCCGTGCGACTCGAGGCTGGGTTCGTGATCCAGGGCCACATATTAAAGATGCACAAACTCTAAACATTTTTAAATCCAACCTAAAAACTCTTTGTCTTAAGGGTTTTAATTATTTTGTATTAGAGTGTGTTCTTGTACGCTTTGTATTTCTATCTGTGTATTTTTTACTTTTATTATTGTTTATTTTTCTCTTTGTATTTGTATTGTGTAAAGTGCCTTGAGAAGCTGCTTTACAGGCGCTATATATAAATTAAAATGAATAAGTTAATATGAACAGAACTATCAGAATCTCAAGTTCTGGATTCTTTCAGACTGATGTAATAGTGCATGTGGAGATATGTAGAGAAGGTTCAGTTATGGGCAAAACTTTGAAATATGAACTCTATGAATGCAGTGTTTTCATGCGTGTTCTCTGGAAGAGCAGAACAGCTGGAGCTTTGGGTCATAAGTTAACTTTAAACAGATATTACAGCGTTTGGACCCAGTCAGTGTACACTAGTGCTGTGGATGATGTCATGGTGATGGTGTGTGTGTGTGTGTGTGTGTGTGTGTCAGCCCATAGAGATTCTGCTGTACCATCAGGATACATACACGGCAGAACAAGGGAATTCAGAGTGATATGTGATTAATATTAAAAGAGCTGCAACTTCTGAGTGTATGTGTGTGTGTGTGTGTGTGTGTGTGTGTGTGTGTGTGTGTGTGTGTGTGTGTGTGTGAATGTGTGTGTGCTCTATGCTCTATGACGAGTGTTTACAGTAATGTTGATGTGAACCTGAACGCTTGAATCCTCTGAATCATCCACCGATAGCCAATAATCCAGAATGAAATCTGCTGATGCCGATACCAACAGTTTTTCTTTCGGAAAAAAACCTCTCCCAAATAATGCTGCACTATACAGGGAACCCTCTTATTTAGTACACTATAATATAATATTAGAGGTTATAATTAGCAACAGCGAACTGCTATTTATTTTCAGATAGACTATAATAATTACACTCAAGTAAAAACAACTGAAATGCTTGTATACAAACTCAGTTGCTCATAAGGCAGTTTCTTAAGCACTCTTGTGTTCATGGCAGATTTATTCAAATAAACATATATGTGTGTTCTTGAGAACCGGGCGAGTGTCAGTCGTCCTCAGCCTCTATGTATAGTTAACAGTAAATAAGTTCCTCTCTCATGTTTTAATCTGGTGATAACAGTGTTAATCTCTGTCCGCTGTAGAGGAGATCCCCTGGGATCCTCCTCAATGACAGTCTTTAGTGTGCTTTTCTCTGTTTGATAATGAGGATCCATGTAAATAATGGCAAACTAATCATGAAATCCAGTGGTGTGTAAGATGAAGCTGCAGATGCCGAAAACATGAATTATGCCAATATTAAAGTATGCATGTTTAATTCAAAGTCAAAATAGTTCTCATTATTTCTTCTAGAGCCTTTGGTTTAGTTTATCCCAGAATGTTAATGAATGCTTTAACGATATAGCATGTAATTATACGTTAAGGCTGTCGGCCCGTTATTCACGAATGAATCAATATGACTTCAGTCGTAGTTGTGTTGGTTCTTGATTAGTTCATACCTCGACTTACACACCGAATCACGTATGATTGCAGACATATTACATATGAAGCAGATTCAAAAGAATGAGTTACATTCAGGATTAGGCATATTAGATTTACAAAAATTGTAGTCAAAGTATACTGTAATGTAGTCTGTAATAAACACACTTATTCTTTAAAAATAAATGAAATGATGTCAAACAATAATGGGAGAAAAATAAATAAGCAAGGATTGTCTTTTGACTCTGAACTGAATGAAGAGTTCCTCAACGCTTGAGACTGAGTTCAGATCAGTGTTTCAGATTAAATCAGAACTTATGGTTTCCATATGCTGGAGGTTTTGGGAATAGTGTGGCAGAACTGGTGTTGGAGGATCTTGTTTCTTCTTTGGAGAAGAGTATAACTGAGCTGTGTTTGCATACTCTGTGAATGAGTAGAATATAGATAATGTGCTAATGTGCCGCGTTGAGCTCATAAAAACTGCAGTTTGAAATATCAGACCTAAGAAGGGCCGCGCCGAGAGCAAGGCAGGTGAAAGCTATTCACCATTCTCTTTCATCTCTGTGCTTTTGTTTCATACACAGATCCTTCTCTCTCAGGAATCACGTTTTTGAGATGCATGTGCTGAAAATGTTCCACTGCACTTTTATTTTAACTGAATATTTCCCAAGGTAGATCCTTTTGGAAAATTCCTAACATAGTTTGTGACAGTGAATGATGCATGTGTTATTAACCAATGAGTAATTGGAAAGATCTGGTTTACACTTAGTCTTAATGTATATTTCCGGCGGTCCATGGAACAGAATAAAGGAACGAGCTGAAAGACATTTCTGACCTCATAATCGAACAGCATCGAAGAACGATCTACTCATTCGTCAGTCTACCACTGCGCTTAAGCTAGGTTTCTAAACGCTGAACGCTTCCAGTTGTGAAAAAACTGACCAGTCAATGGAAGTTGAGTTAATGCCGGTGCTTCATTAAAATAACTGGGAATTCTTCCTAAAACATTGTCTGTGATCGTTTAACAGTGAAGTCAAGCCGGTGATGTTCATCGGATGTCCAGATCACACACTGAATCAGAGCGTTTCCCCTGAATACACAACAGGCACGAGGATAAAGAAAAACATGACACAACCCTGGGCTGAGTTTCTCCATGTTTCACAACACAATTCCCCGAAGTTTCCTCAGCGGTTTGGAGGGTGTTTATGGAACAGATTTTGAACGTGTTCTGGGTGTTTAGTGAGTTTATCTGTCCGTGAGGAATAGATGGAGCTCTGGAGAAGTAAATGTTCTGGCTTGTGTAAAGGTCTATCTATCTATCTATCTATCTATCTATCTATCTATCTATCTATCTATCTATCTATCTATCTATCTATCTATCTATCTATCTATCTATCTATCTATCTATCTATCTATCTATCTATCCATCCTTCCATTCATCCTTCTATCCATCCTTCTACCCCTCCGTCTGTCGTCATTGCACTGAATGTTTTGACTGTAATCTGTTGCAGTGTTTCGGCACATGGAAGTGATTACAGTCATCTTGCTGACTTCAGGCATTCAAGCTTTTGCTGGCAGAGATCCTGAACCAAATAATCCTGAAAACTGTCATTTTTTCCCCTCTCATAAATAGTTGTTAGTTTTGCAATTTTCAGTCACGAGAAAAGAGAAACGGAACATAGCAGTGCAAATGGATTGGGTGGTTTTCTAAAGGAGAGATTTATTTGCATAGTTCATCTCTAACGCAGTGAGCTGTCTGCTCATCACTGTCCCAGAATCCCTTTCCCGCAGCGTCATGCTGTGGGAGCGTAAACACACGGAAAATCTCACAGTGACTAAAGACTGTCACTGACTCGAGTAGCTCACACACCGGATCAATGCGTTTGTGCTCTCACACACTCCACACAGAAGACAGTTCACCTTCAGTTCAGGATTTTAACTTCCCAATGTGCATCTGTGCACTTTCACAAATAAATGATGGTCATTGGTCAGAATGTTTCTTATTGACTTGACCTTTCAGTTTAGACATTAAACCTCACTGATGCTCTTGTTTATGAATGGGAGCAAATCCCTGCGTTCCCAGTGTTCAACTCATAGTGGAAGGAGCAGGGACGGATTCATGCTTTTTGTCATGCTTCTGAAATTAAATATTGAAGATGCAAGAGCATCAGTCGGGTCAGGCACCGACCTGTTCACTCTCAGGAAGAAATGTGCAAAGATTGTACCTTTCTGGACATAACAGCTGTCACTGAGGTCTTTGTACCTGATCTATCCCTGAAAGGTTTATAGCAGTGCCCTAAAGGTACATGTTACTCAGTACAAGTACTGAAATGCACCTTTTATGGGTAGATAAGGTGTTTCCAGTGACTTCTGCTCTATAACTAAAACTAATCCTGCACAATTGTTTCTCACAGTGTGTCTTAACTTGTGTCCATTCACCAGCACTATACAATTCTCAATGTAGACTATGAGGTGTAAATGCATAGGAAAGATTACCATTATTAATTTCTGCAAAGCTGCTTTGAAACAATGTTGATGATGGTTGTGCACAAGGTCATTGACATGCTAGAAAAGAACAAAAAGAATAAACTCCACAAACAGAGTCTGAAGCACAACATCCTCTAGAATGACTGAAAGAGCCAAACTAGAAGGGAGTTTCCACATACTTTCGGCCATCAAGAGTTGAAGAAACAGAGAACAAGTTGCTTACATATTATTGCAAGCCATTAGATAACAAGACTCCCAGTAGTCAATCAAATGGTCTCTAACTCAGTGCTGTTATCTCGGCTCTGAGGAAGTGTCTTATTCTAGTTCTCATTAGTGTCATGTGTACAGAATCCTGCTCTGTTTGCAGTGAGACATTAGCCAGGAGTGTGTTGCCCGAAAGCATCGTTAGCCAACTATAGTCGCAAGTTCTGTCGTTATCAGTAGTTCAACGAGTCGGTGTTTCCCGAAACCATCGTTCCAATGAACATCCGCAAACAGCATCGCACAGTTGTGTGTGTGAGCGACAGATCTCGACCTGTGGTTAGAAGCAGAGTTTCTTGTTTGCATGACATGTGGACTCAATAAATCCTGATCTTGAGCAAAATAAGCAAGCTGACATTCAGTACAATCTATATCTTTTATTTAAAATACATACAAATGTAATTTACGTCTTTTTGTTTGTCAAGAGATTTAAAGCGTAGTTTTTTGAAGAGTGCACATGTGTGAACGAGCTCTAGTGCGTAAGAACGAGACTATGATTGAATCTGGAAATAAAGCAAAATAACCGAGAAAAATGAGAAATAGTCCTCAGGTGTCCGTAATTTATAGCAAAAAATCAGGCATTAATTCGATCTCAAACAGATTCATTAAAAGTAGCTATTACTCCAACACCTGCGTGACGTCATTATCCAACGTGGTTGAACGACCAATTTGTGACAATACGGTTTTGAGAAACAGTCGTGACGAGCTAGTTGATTTCTTCAACGATGCATCGCACTGTGGACGTGACGTTACGTCACTGTACGAGAAACACACCCCAAAACAGAGCTTGCACAATTTAAAACTGCAGTGTTTTATCTATATCGAGCTCTATTATGGCATCAGCAAACCTCAGAATAACACTTCCGCATTGTGTTTTGTTTTGGAGGAAGTTTGAAGAAAGGTTAGCTTGTATTAAGAGGCTAGGAGGATCATTAAAAGAAGATGTTCCTCAGGAAGCCGACCTGTTAATGTGTGTGAGCGCGATGGAGTGTGTTTGACAGCAGATGAGCCGACCTGTTAATGTGTGTGAGCGCGATGGAGTGTGTTTGACAGCAGATGGCGTGGCCAGCAGGGCAGAGAGGCAAGAGAGGGTTACGCAAGAGAATCATCACAGTGTGATCAGTGTTATCCAGCTGTCATCGACACACGTAACCTCATCACACACTCCTGATGACACGGCAAAGGCCCGGTGTCTTCAGTCTCACGGCGCAGGTTCAGCAACACTCAGCCTGAGACTGAGAAACGTCTGATTCTGGCCCGGTCGGGGAACAGATGGCCCGAGCCTCTCCCGGTTTCCGGCTTCTCAAGGGCACACGGGGTTTCCAGTGGGATGTCAAACACAGATCAGATGGCCACGGATGGTTACGCTTCCTTCATATTGCGAGCGTCTGACCTACACAGAGGTGGAAGAATCGCACTGGGGTTTGATGGCTGGAACTACAATATCCTAAAACCGTCGAGGAACCGGAGAAACGTTTTAAAAAATGAAAGGGTTTTCACAGCGATGCCATTGAACTGTTTCCCAACCCTGTTCCTGCAGGAACACCAACACTAGATTAGACGTCTTCTTATCTGACCCTTAACTTCGTGTCTTGGAGTCTCTTCTAACGAGCTGATGAGTTTAATCCGCTGTGTTTGATTGGAAAGAGTTAGTGAATGTGTGGCGTCGGTTCGACTCCAGGAACGCGGTTGGGAAACACTGCCATAGGAAGAACCATTTCTGGTTCCCCAAAGAACCTTTGGGTGATCAGTTCTTAAAAGATTTTTATTTCTTAGTTCGAAGAAAATCTGAATGATCTAAACAACCTTTTTCCATTATGAAGTATGGAAGCTTGTTTCCACCACAGAATAAAACATTTTAAAAGATAATTGTGACTTTTTATCTCAGAACTGCGATATATACAGACAAGTTATTAAGTCCAATTCTAAGAAAAAAAGACTTTCCCTCCGAATTGCGAGGTTATATCTCACAATTCTGACTTTATAACATGGTATTGCAACTTTATATAACGTAATTGTGAAAAAAAAAGTCAGAATTGTGAGATAAAATGTTACAATTAACTTTTTAATTTTTTATTCTGTGTCAGAAACAAGCTTCCATAATAAAGAACATTTTGTGTGATGGAAGTGTTAATGGTTCTCCATTGAACCATCAATGTCAATAAAGAACCTTTATTTTTAAGAATGTTTATGATGTACAGAAACGGGAGTTTAAATAGCCATTTCATTTCCAGCACTCTCCTGTCTGATCTCATGACTGGGAACCAGAATCACCAGCGGGTTTCGGACAGAATCCTCTGGTTCCAGACTACACTCTTCAATGGGTTCTCTATAGAACTCAGGGGTTCTCGACTCAATTTTAAAGAACTCCAAAAGATTCTACATAAGGAGAAATGTCTTAAATGATTGGATAATACTTTCGTGTTTAACAGGTTATTTAATTTTTCCAACTAGTGATAAAGTATGTTGACAAGTTGTTAATTCATAAAATGTAATTAAAGTTCAAACTAAGTCCATCAGATGATCCAAAGAGGGAACCTCTATAAGGTTGTATATATGAAGCGCCAGACGGAGGAGTGTAGGTTTCTCTCTCCTTCTCTGTTTTTTCTTCTTCTGTCCCGTAGCCTCACAGGAAGCAGCTGCTTTGAAACTAAATATATTATAAGCGTTGTACAAGTAAAACTTGCTGAAACGGAAAGGACCGGACTATTGCAAGCATGAAGGTTTGATGTATTCATTGCACACTGGCAGGCGTTGTTCCTCTGCCATGCTGTTAACTAAGAGTGAGGTAATACTCAGGCCTGCCAACTCTCTGGCTTCAGTCTTCAGCTCGTCATCTGGCGTTCAGGATTCGGCAGGAGCTGATCCGATGACGGAAACACACACCAGAGTCTGAACCGGCTGAATCTCATGATCTCCCGTTAAACCAACACTGTTCCTGCACCTCGTCCCAATACAGCCGTTCCTCTTCTGTTTGCTATTCTTTTAAAACAGAAAACAGCTCCTCATGTTAGTGTCAGTGTGTCCAGGGACACTCCCAGACCCGAGGTTTATCAATACTTGAGTAGGAGCGTGGCGGTGAGTGTTGGTAATGAGGCGAACCACATCGCAGCATCTATATTGCATGATGTGCGGAGACACAGAGAGATGAGGAGATCTCACCGAAGACATGGCAGGCACGTTTACTATGTTCCTATCTCTCTCTCCCAACGGCACGTCGAGTCTCTCTCTGCTAAAGACAGTCAGATATTGCTCATCGGGAGAGTTGTGTGAGTGTGTGCGGGTGTGGAGTGAATGCTAAGAGTTCTCATCAAAGCGCATGCAAACCCCCGCAGGTGAATACGTCTGTTTTTATGAGTTACTCTCTCCAGGTTCTCCTCTTTTCTCCTCCCTTCCCCCGCTTTCAGATGGATTTCTGAATTATTTACGTATTTCATTTTCATCGATCACTCTTTTTCTTCCACTGGCCTCTCCAGATATCCCTCCATCCCTGTTCTCTCCCTCCTCCACCGCTCTGTTTGTTGCTCATAATAACCTCTTGGCCCGTTCACTCCCACCGTCTTCAAACGCTTCTCCTGCTGGAAAAGCGCTCGCTCCTGAGGGACTGATGCTCTCAGCCTCGGGTGTCTCGTGTGAGGAGAGCAAACGCTGAATTTGACAACATGCCGTTGCGTTTTCTTGAATAGTTGACGATTCTGCCAATATTGATTCCCTTGTTAATTACTCACTCTATTTGCATAAATATTTTACATCTTTTAAGCTCCATAAAGGATAAAAATACCTTGAAAGCAGCTTATATGTCTATTTGAGCTATATTTCATGTCTTCTGAAACTGTATGAGGAAAAGGCAGAAATTGTCCTTCATTGACAATCAGCCTTTACTATGCATTTCTCTCATTGATATCATGAATTGATAATTGTGAGATAACTGGATGTAAAGCCAGCACTCTTCTGGTCTGATCCGTACATTCTGAGCTGCTCTTGTTCAGAAGGCGAGGTGAAGGAATAATGTAGTTAAAAACAAAAAGAGGGAGAGTGAGAGGACTAGATATTACACTGGCAGTAAGAGGATGAATTATTGAAGCTGGCATGTGGGGAGAGAGGCGGGAACGAGGGATATGTTTTTAATCCAGAGTGTATCCACGTCTAGACCAACTACACACACACACACACACACACACACACACACGTGCACGCACACACTACTCTCTCTCTCTCTCTCTCTCACACACACACACACACACACACACATATGCACACACACACACACACACGTGCACACACACACTCACACATATGCACACACAGACACACACACACTCTTTCTCTCTCTCTCTCACACACACACACACACACAAAATCTCTCTCTCTCTCTTAATTTCCCTTAAGCACTCATAAGAAAAAAATGGTGAGCATCTCTAGTCATTTGTTTTTATCAAATAGTAATCATACTAGAACTAATATTATTAATAATAAAGATGGTTATCTTTCACTCTTTCATGATCCATCTGCCTGAGATCGTGTCAAACAGTTGGTTAAACCAGCAGCAGACATTCAGACCGGATCTGCTGTTGGCTTGTGGTTTTCTACCACATTTCTTGTCAGAAAAATGTTTGTCTCACAATTACCAGCAAGCTTAAGGAGTCTATTCATGAAGAACTCTGAGTGAAGAAGCTTTTACTGCTCAAAAATCGTCTCTGGTTATGACTGTAACCCTTGTTCCCTGAGAAGGGAACGAGACACTGCGTCGATGACGACACTTTGGGGAACGCTCTTAGCGTAACACATCTGAAGTATGAATGAAACTAATCCAATCCCGATTGGTGTTGCGTCATGACATATTGTGTGACGGCATACACGGAAGCTACAAAGGGACGCCGGCACACGATAGAGTTAGCTTCTGCGAGGCAGGGGGAGGCGTGGCAAAGGGACGCAGTGTTTCGTTCCCTTCACAATGTAACAAGGGTTACATTTGTAACCCGAGACGTTCCCTTTCGAGGGAACTCGCACTGCGTCGATGACGACACTTACCCATGCCACAACGAGCCCTGCCTGTCCCAGTGTGAAGCTGCGCACAGACACACTTAGGATGAGAGCACTAGAGTGCCTGGCGTAGAAGGAATGTCCAGGCTATAGAATTTGATGAAAGTATGAGGGGTGGCCCGTCCTGCTGCATTGCACACTTCTTGGATCAGGGCCCCTGAAAGGAGGGATCTAGAGGACGCCATGCCTCTGGTTGAATGAGCCATCTTGGCCAAAGGTGAAGGCAAGCTGCGCACCTGATCGGCCATAGAGATAACCTGAACGGCCGGCCTCTGGGTACTGTGCCCCCTCTGGGGCCAGACCCACAATTTCCATAGCTCTGGCCGAGGGTGAAATATTGAGCTCTCTGCCTGCGTCAGCAGGTCCCTCCTGATGGGGATCTCCCATGGACGGCCATCCAGGAGCGATATTATGTCTGAGAGCCATACTCGGGCCGGCCACAAAGGAGCTACTAGAAGTAGACTGACCTTGTCGCAATGGACCCTCTCCAGAACTGATGATTTAGATAGGACACCCCTGACATATTGTCTGTTCTGACAAAAACGAGGTGACCCTTGAGGTCTGTCTCAGAGCTCAGAAGACCGGCAGCATTTCCAGGCAATTTATGTGCCTAGGGGAATAATGGTCCTGCCATAGACCTCTCGTAAAGCGGCTGTCCATGACCGCGCCCCAGGCTACGAGGGAGGCGTCTGTCGAAACGGCTTCCCGGCGACATGGCGCTCCCAACACTGGGCCTTGAAACAGGAACCAAGGTTTCTTCCACATAGATAGTGAACAAAGGCATTCAGCTGCCATGAGCCCTAACAGCCTCTGAAACTGTTTAATAGTGATGGCTTGGCCTAGCTCTGTCCTGGTCACCATGGCCAGGATGGATTCGATCTGTGCAGGAGACAATTGTGCCCGCATCGTGACCGAATCCCACACCACTCCCAGGAACGTGGTTCTCTGGGCTGGCGCCAACACACTTTTCTTTGTGTTGAGTCTCAACCCCAAGCTCTGGATGTGGGCAAGGACAACATCTTGATGCCGAATTGCCAGCTCTTGTGACTGGGCCATAATAAGCCAGTCGTCTATACAGTTCAGCACCCTGATACCCTGAAGCCTCAGCGGAGCTACAGCTGCATCCATGCATCTGGTAAACGTGCGAGGTTGAGAGAGCTAGCCCGAATGGAAGAACCCGATATTGGAACGCTTTGCCCCCGAAAGCGAACCTCAGGAACTTCCTGTGAGATGGAAGGATGGAAATGTGAGAAGCATGTGTCCTTCAGATCTATCGTGACAAACCAATCCTCGGATTTGATTTGGCTCACGATGATGGGAATAGTGAGCATCTTGCACCTGAATCTCCTCAGAGACTGATTCAAGTGCCTTAGATCTAGAATTGGACGCAACCACATCCTTCTTAGGAACTATGAAGTAGTGGCTGTAAAACCCGGACTTCCTGTCCGGCGGAAGAAGACGTTCTATTGTCTACTTTGCCAGTAAGGAGTTCACTTCCTGTTCCAATACCCGACCCTGCACTGGGTCGACTGCAGTCCAAACCACCCCGTTCTTCCTATTGAAATTCGGTGGGCGGAAACCGAACTGCAGCCTGTACCCCTTCTGAATGGTACGCAGGACCCAAGGAGAAATATTCGGCAGGTTTTGCAATACTTTGAAATATTCTACTAAGGGAACCAGCCTTTCGAAATTCGTTCACGATCTCCTGAAGCGGCTTTCCGGCAGGGTTTGGTCGAAAACGATTCTCGATGTGCGGACGCGAGCGCTGCCAGGCCGCAGTCCTGTGGGGCAGACAGAGGTCGGGGGAAACGACCTCTCGGCGTCAGTGTGTGTTTGCTGGAAACCGATGTGTCCCGAAGCGCACTTGACGGCAGGATACAAACATTGATTTCCTAAGGGCTCCATGGAGAAGCGAGAACTTGACGCTCCCGAGGGGCACCTTCAGAGGTCTGCGCATAGCGTCAGGACCTTTTACCCGAAGCCGCCTTCGAGAATAACAGTCCAATATTCCTATAACAGACCTGTTTTCTCTTTGGAAAGCGTCAGGCAAGAGTGTTGCTTTGACCCCCCAGGCTTTCTCGGCTGCATTCGCTGCTGCTTAAACTAGGAGCTCGGCTCTTAAAGGGATATTTCACCGCTGGAAAGATGAATGTGTTTTTAAATTGGGTCATTTCTGTAGTAGAAATGTGAAATTATTTTAGAAGTTGATGCCTTCTAGACTGAGAAAAGCCAGAAAATGTAGTTTTGGCTCATGTGGATGAAAGACAACAACTCCCAGAATGCACTTGCTTCGCTGCCCTACGAGGCCACTCCCAAGCCACGCCTACCGGTTAGTTGACTCGAAACTGAAAAGACGCTGTTTTATCGTGAGATCCCCCTATGGGCGGGTTGAAAACATGCGGAACGAGGTCCTCCTACTGGCTGTAGTCTCTCGCCTCTGGCCAAAAAAGCCTCCGATGACACAAAATGACGATTTTTGCATCATCTGAGGTTTTTTTCCAGACACACAATACAAAAATCTCTCGTCTCAGGGGGACATGAGGGAGGGAAGCACGGTCATTCGAAAATACTACCGGGTTTCTACTGATACAAAGCTTAATGCTATGCTCCGCTTAGTCAGGTGATTATTTCACCTTTTTAATTGTCCATTCTCTCGAAAGGGAACTCCTTCAACCTAATCATGAACTCTTAACTACCTACAGAACAAATACAATATAACACACCTCAACATTTATTCTCCTAATCCAAAAATAAAAATCCTCTGCCCAGTTTTAGCAAAGTTAAATTATAATGCCAAAAGAAACTAAAAAACATTGCATAGAGTGAAATGTGAAGTGAGCAAGAAGGTGGCACACTGGAATCAGTACAGACTACAGACTATCAAAACATTTATTTTTTATTTTCTGGATTACAAAGTGCAAAAAGTGCAAAGTGGATACAATGAAATGTGAAAATGCATCATTGGCTCTTTGTAACTTTTCAGCTCAATTAAACTGACCTAGCTGCTCTTGAATTTGCTGTTGTATGTTTTACTACAGACTGACAGAATGTCAAGGTAGTTTATCCCACATTTCCTGTCAATCTCACTCTCTTTTAACTCTTTCCCCGCCATTGATGGAATTTTCCGGCTATCCGTGTTTTCACTGTTGTACAGAAGGGGGTGCTGTTTCTTCTGAAAGAGTTCAGAATCTCCTGATCAAAACAAAGGCGAAGAAGAAGCAGAAACGAGCGATAGAAGCATGGCTGACGCAGATGTAAAATATACTATCATCAATATTAAACAGCACATAAACCAAAACTCGACATGACTGAATGAAATGTTGAACCATGAAGAGGAAACGACTGAAGCTTTGAGAGTGTTGATGGACTCGATCGACTCTATCTGTGTTTGATCATCATTCTGAATCGCTCTGAAGTCTTTGACAAATTTTGTTTTTAATGAAACTTGCCCACATTCAAGTGTTGATAAAAAAGAATGTATGATTTTTCTTTTTATTAAAAGCTGAGGCTCTGTTCTATCTTTTGATATATTGATGTTTACATATTCGTACAACAAAATATTTTGGAGGCCATGAACATTTTGTGAATACAATCAAAAAAGCTGGCGACCTAAAAATAAAGTGCTGTTGTTGAAAGAGTTAATAAGCATTTCTCACAGTGTTTAGTGACATCTTCACCATGCTAACATGGCTCTTTTGATAGTCTGTGCTGTGAGGTGTTGCATTCGTTCATTCGTTCGTTCGTTCGCCCCCGCCGCCGCCTGCACTCACATCTGCTCTCTCTCTCTCTCTCTCTCTCTCTCTCTCTCTCCCTGCTCAAGGAATATTCTGGGTTATTTTCCATTCAGCGTCTCTGGTCCACATCTGTGCCAGCCTGTTGATCACTGCACACAATGGTTCTGTCTCGTCCCTCAGTTTGCACAAAGTGATGAGAAACACACGTAAAGTAAAGCGTTCACTGTGGAAGTGTGAGTGTGAGTGAGTGTGAGTGTGTTTGTGTGTGTGTGTGAGTGTGTGTGTGTGTGTGTGTGTGTGTGTGTGTGTGTGAGTGAGTGTGTGTGTGTGTGTGTGTGTGTGTGTGTGTGTGTGTGTGTGTGTTTGTGTGTGTGTGTGTGTGTGTGTGTGTTTGTGTTTGTGTTTGTGTTTGTGTGTGTGTGTGTTTGTGTGTTTGTGTGTTTGGGTGAGGGTGTGTTTGTGTGTGTGTGTGTGTGTTTGTGTGTGTGTGTGTGAGGGTGTGTTTGTGTGTGTGTGTTTGTGTGTTTGTGTTTGTGTGTGTGTGTGTTTGTGTGTTTGTGATTATTACACATCCATCTGTGCTTCTGACTGACTGAGAGCGAGGGTCCATTACTATGGTGAATGCTGGACGTTTTTAGACCCGATTCATTTTCCATTTGATGCTCTTTGTGTCGATTTGCAGGTCATTTGTGTGCATGATAGGAGACATATTGCATCAACACATTAATGAGCCAATCGTGATTGAGACGTTGCTTTCTCTCATGTGACATTCACCTGTATTCTTTCACTATAATAATTTTTGCTTGGTTTATTTGCGTAAATCTGGATTTCTTTGGGGCAGAGGCACCGCTTCTCTTTCCTTCCAGGACAAAATGCACTTTTTTCCCAAAAGAAGCTTCATTTTCATATTTGTTGACTGATTTTTTTACCCCATTGGTGATTTGGTGGAGCAGCATGTAGCCCAAATGTTTCATTGTTTGAATCTTGTACAGCATAATTTTGTCTGTGTGGGAATCTGTCCAAATATCACCCAGTGCTCTTGTATCGAGTTCAGCCAGAGTAGACGTTTTAGATGGGAAACAATGATGGGAACCCAGACAGCAACATAGTGTCGGCCCAGATCCGGCCCACATCTGGCAAGCGTTGAATCCACACATGCCAGATGTGGGCTGGATCTGGGCCGACACTATGTTGCTGTCTGGGAAACTTTAGATGTTTTCTTTCTATGAGTGCCAAGCGCTTCTATTCCAACAGGCCACTCACAATTAACATCATCCCAACTAACAAAACATTTCCCGAACATTCTGTTCTCTGAATGTTTAAAACATCCTGTTTTTAAAAAAATGTTTTAGAAATGTTTATTGTTGATGATGTAAACGCTTAAGGGAACATTACATTGTATCATTCTTCAAACATTATGGGAACGTTACTTTTGAATTAGACGAACATTAGACGAACGTCCAGCTGAATTGTTTCAGAAAAAATCATTCCATGAACGATGTATAAATAATTTTCTTTTTTGCTCATGTTTGACAACATTATTAAAGACCAGATAACTTTGAACGAACGTTCTATTAACATTACTGGATCATAACTTCATACTTTCTCTCCAGAAGGTTCCCTGTTAGCTGGGATTGTGATGATTGTGATCCTTCATTATGTCATGAGTGTTTGGTGGTCAGATGTCTAACACTGTCTCTCGTGTGTCTGCAGTGACGATCTCCACCAGCACGTACTTCGATGGGCTTCTGGTTACGGGTCTCTACACCTCCACCAGTGTCCAGTCCTCTCCCATCCCAGCGTCTCCCGCTTTCGGCTTCGGTGAGTCTTCAGGGAGAAACAGAGCAAGTCACATTCTATCAATGAACACTCATAACCGGGTCGAGTCCACTTGAGTCTCATTATCTGTTAGATAAGAGCAGAATCTGTGGGAGGAGGACAGCTTGATGGACTGGAGAATTGTTTGAGAGCTTGCTTAATGTTTCTGAGAATTCATGAAGGACTGATATTCTCCTCTGTGTCTGTAAGAGAGCTTGTGTGATGAGAACATCGACATAATGCACACTGTTCCCAATCTCTCTTACTGAGAACAGCATTCAATACGCGAGTTTAGGGCTGGTTATGAAATCATGTCATGGACTCATGAATATTAATTATGTGACGTTGTTTGGTAACCTTTCTGAAACATCCACCTACGTAATCTATTAATATTCATAAGCCAAGCATTAACAGTAGTAGGTGAGGATCCAGGTGACTATCAACGTCATTCAGCTGAATGCAGTCTTTATGCCAAATGTGTAGATTTAACTCCATAATGTTTTAATGAATCCGGGTCCAGTACGGTTGCTCTACCAGTCTGATTAAACCATTTAAATATGAGGAAAATATTTAATATTTTTTTCAATGTTCTTAATATGAGGGAAGAAAAAAAACCCCACTAAACTTGATTAAAGTATTTATCTGACAAAATTATTTGGCAAAAAAAAGGCAAACTAC
>NC_139971.1:962500-965000 GCF_963993115.1 Abramis brama
CTCTTCCAGCCCTCGTCCACCCCTCTTCCACCCCTCTTCCAGCCCTCGTCCACCCCTCTTCCACCCCTCGTCCAGCCCTCGTCCACCCCTCGTCCAGCCCTCGTCCAGCCCTCGTCCAGCCCTCGTCCACCCCTCTTCCAGCCCTCGTCCAGCCCTCGTCCAGCCCTCGTCCACCCCTCTTCCACCCCTCGTCCAGCCCTCGTCCACCCCTCTTCCAGCCCTCGTCCACCCCTCTTCCAGCCCTCGTCCAGCCCTCGTCCACCCCTCTTCCAGCCCTCGTCCACCCCTCTTCCAGCCCTCGTCCACCCCTCTTCCAGCCCTCGTCCAGCCCTCGTCCACCCCTCTTCCAGCCCTCGTCCAGCCCTCTTCCAGCCCTCGTCCACCCCTCGTCCACCCCTTGTCCAGCCCTCGTCCAGCCCTCGTCCAGCCCTCGTCCACCCCTCTTCCACCCCTCGTCCAGCCCTCGTCCACCCCTCGTCCAGCCCTCGTCCAGCCCTCGTCCAGCCCTCGTCCACCCCTCTTCCAGCCCTCGTCCAGCCCTCGTCCAGCCCTCGTCCACCCCTCTTCCACCCCTCGTCCAGCCCTCGTCCACCCCTCTTCCAGCCCTCGTCCACCCCTCTTCCAGCCCTCGTCCAGCCCTCGTCCACCCCTCTTCCAGCCCTCGTCCACCCCTCTTCCAGCCCTCGTCCACCCCTCTTCCAGCCCTCGTCCAGCCCTCTTCCAGCCCTCGTCCAGCCCTCGTCCACCCCTCTTCCAGCCCTCGTCCACCCCTCTTCCAGCCCTCGTCCAGCCCTCGTCCACCCCTCGTCCAGCCCTCGTCCACCCCTCGTCCAGCCCTCGTCCACCCCTCTTCCAGCCCTCGTCCACCCCTCTTCCATCCCTCATCCAGCCCTCGTCCACCCCTCTTCCAGCCCTCGTCCACCCCTCGTCCAGCCCTCATCCAGCCCTCGTCCAGCCCTCGTCCACCCCTCTTCCATCCCTCATCCAGCCCTCGTCCACCCCTCTTCCAGCCCTCGTCCAGCCCTCGTCCACCCCTCTTCCATCCCTCATCCAGCCCTCGTCCACCCCTCTTCCATCCCTCATCCAGCCCTCGTCCACCCCTCGTCCGGTCTTGTTCTCCCCCTCGGGGTCGTTTTAGTTTGTGTTTGTTTTATGTTTTATATCTAATAAAAGCTGATTCCTCCTCTACCTCACCCCGACAGACTCGTTCAGGTTTAGTTCTGGTCAGTTCTCGAGAACACCGCAATCCCTCTTCCACCTCCTGTGATTCTCCATTGTCGTGAAGACCTGCATGTTTTCTAGGTTGCACTTTCACTCTCTGATCAATTTTTAAAGGTTCTCTGAGGATAAGAGAAGCAGAGCTTCTAATGGAGAGCTGCACTCTCAGAAAGCTTTAAATGGCTCCGTTGAAAGCAAAACCGTCCTAAAACTTCTCCTTCTAAAAGCCCTTGCGTCGCAGGCGTGCCCTTTACATAAAGCCTCCATCGGGGCACTACTGACCCAAATGTTGTTGGGAAAAACACTTTCAGTTATTGGCAGCATCGTCCTGATTTGTTAATTATACGGCGCTGTAGGGATGAATCTGTCACAAGCGTGAGTGTGTGTGTGTGTGTGTGAGATCTCGAGGCCTGCCCGCGTCCCACCTGTCTCTTCTCCTTCGACTCCTGTTTGTTTTCCTCCTCCGAAGGGAACGCCGCGCTGTGGCCGTCGCAAATTAGCACAAGTCAAGTCAGATTAATTAATTTCAAGCTCGCACGATTAGCCGAGGAGTCACGTCAAATTAAACTTCAAATTAGTGCTAATGCCTCCCAGGAGAGCTGGTGAACACGAGCCTCAGCGTCAGTGAGGAACAGGCCTCGGGCGCGCAGACCTCTGACATTGTGTCTGTCTTTCATCACAACTTTATTCTGCTATTCGCGATTCCTTCCTGAAGTCCCTGAACCGGCAGTGCTGGATCTTCCTGAGCCGTGCATGAGGGAACGCTAATTAGCGGAGAGCATGAAGAAGTGTATTAATACTCTAACGAGAGGTAGTTGACATGTGGGTGCAAAGTTACTTATACAGTCAAACCAAGATTAATTCAGACTTTTATCACATTATCACAGTTTATTCGCTATAGTTTAGAGAATGGTAATAAAATATGAGCAGAACTCAGTTGATATTTGACTGGTTTTGTCCGTCCTTCTGTTAGACTGTCTCACACATGAATTATGTTGAATATCTGTCAGCTGTTAAATTTAACTACACAATTAGATAATACCAGTTTAGCTCAACCAATCACCAAGCAATGCTTCATTGTGTTCAGTCTGTGTGTAAAAAGAGCATTAGCAATTAAAGACAAAACACACTTCAGCAAAACATGATCAGCTCAAAGTGTCCGAATCATTTTTGGGCCCAAATGGTTATAAATGTCACTGGTAGTCTCTGAATGAAGAGTTTCTGGGTGTAATATCTCAGTTTACTTTATTCTGCTCTCCTCACTCACATTAATGAACTATAG
>NC_139971.1:975000-992500 GCF_963993115.1 Abramis brama
ACACACTCTAGATTTACTTATCAGTAAGGGTCTAAACATTTCACTGATTGTTATTAAGGATGTAGCACTGTCTGATCATTACTGTATTTTCTTTTATATATTGATCTCTCCTGCCACTGAAGCTAGATCTGTGTCTGTCATGAAGAGATGCTTAAATGAGAACACTAGTGTACTATTTATGAAGGCTATATCCTTAACACCAAGCATATCTGCTGACTCTGTTGATTCTCTCCTCGAGTCCTTTAACTCAAAAGTTAAAAGTGTAATTGATGATATTGCTCCTGTGAAAGTCAGGAAGAAGAGTGGCAGACAAAAAGCACCTTGGAGAAACTCAACAGCAGTGCAAAATATGAAAAGACAATGCAGAAAAGCAGAGCGCATGTGGCGGAAGACACAACTTGTAGTCCATTATAACATCTACAAAGACAGCCTTCATGCTTTCAATATGGAACTAGGCAAAGCTAGACAGACTTTCTTCTCAAATATTATAAACAGCAATTTAAACAACACACGCACTCTTTTTGCTACTGTAGAGAGACTGACAACCCCCCCAAGCCAGATTCCCAGTGAAATGCTTTCAGACAACAAGTGCAGTGAGTTTGCTTCTTTCTTCTCTGAGAAAATCAATAATATCAGAAAGGTGATCAGCACATCCTTGAGTTGCCCTGGGGTCAGACAGATCAAACCGCCTGAGAAAGTAGTTGCTATGTCTGATTTCGAAGAAATTGATGGCAAAATTTTGGAAGAAACCGTACAGCACCTTAAAACATCAACCTGCGCTCTTGACACACTTCCCACATCTTTTTTCAAAAGTGTGTTAAACAGTTTAGAAGCAGATCTTCTAGAAGTGGTAAATGCCTCACTTCTCTCTGGGAGTTTTCCAAACTCCCTGAAAACTGCAGTTGTCAAGCCCCTCCTGAAAAAGAGCAATCTGGATAAGACCATATTAAGCAACTATAGACCGATCTCAAATCTTCCTTTCATAGGCAAGATCATTGAAAAAGTTGTCTTCAATCAGCTGAACAAATTCTTAAGCTTGAATGGATACTTTGACGATTTTCAATCTGGTTTCCGACCGCACCACAGCACAGAGACAGCGCTCATAAAGATAATAAACGATATTCGCTTAAAAACTGATACAGGCAAATTATCAGTGCTGGTACTACTCGACCTCAGTGCTGCATTTGACACTGTCGATCATAACATACTTCTTGACAGGCTGGAAAACTGGGTGGGGCTTTCTGGGATAGTCCTAAAATTGTTCAGGTCATACTTAGGAAGGAGAGGTTATGTGAGTATAGGAGACCATAAGTCTGAGTGGACATCCATGACATGCGGAGTCCCTCAAGGCTCAATTCTTGCGCCACTCCTGTTCAACCTGTATATGCTCCCAATGAGCCAAATAATGAGAAAGAACCAAATCTCTTACCACAGCTATGCAGACGACACACAGATCTACCACAGCTATGCAGACGACACACAGATTTACTTAGCCCTATCGCCTAACGATTACAGCCCCACTGACTTCCTGTGCCAATGCATTGATGAAGTCAACAGTTGGATGTGCCAAAACTTTCTTCAGTTAAACAAAGACAAGATTGAAGTCATTGCGTTTGGAAACAAAGATGAAGTTCTCAAGGTGAATGCATACCTTCACTCTAGGGGTCAAACAACTAAACATCAAGTCAGGAATCTTGGTGTGACACTAGAGTCAGGCCTTAGCTTCAGTAGTCATGTCAAAGCAATAACTAAATCAGCATACTATCATCTGAAAAATATTGCAAGAATTAGATGCTTTGTTTCCAGACAAGACTTAGAGAAACTTGTGCATGCTTTCATCACCAGCAGGGTGGATTATTGTAATGGACTCCTCGCTGGCCTTCCCAAAAACACCATAAGACAGTGTCAGCTCATACAGAACGCTGAGCAAAACCAGAACATATGAACACATCACACCAGTCCTCAGGTCTTTACACTGGCTCCCAGTTACATGTAGGATTGATTTTAAAGTATTATTACTGGTATATAAATCACTCAATGGCCCTCAATACATTGCAGATATGCTCACTGAATATAAACCCAACAGATCACTCAGATCATTAATATCATATCAGCTAGAAACACCAAGGGTTCACTCTAAGCATGGCGAGTCCGCTTTAGCTATTATGCTGGAACAGCTTCCAGAAGAGATCAGATGTGCTCCTACAGTATCACATTCACATCCAGACTCAAAACACTTCTGTTTAGCTGTGCATTTACTGAATGAGCACTGTGCCTCTGTTCATCCGAACTGTTTGTACTGTATTTTCTTTTCTTTTTTATTCTAAACTGTTTTAATTATTCTTATTTCTTTTGATTATTGTAATTTCTTCTATGTAAAGCACTTTGAATTACCATTGTGTATGAAATGTGCTATATAAATAAACTTGCCTTGCCTTGCCTATTAAAACCGGAATTTGATCCTACAGAATTAGTCAATTAGAAGCCGATCACGAATCTACCTTTTCTGTCAAAGATACTAAAGGCAGTAAGCTCTACAAAGCTCCAGTTTTTCTCTATATCAGTGTCAGTGTTTCTGAACTCCTGAAAAGCCTCCATTGTAGTCTTGAGTTTCTTCCGGGAATGAACACATCACAATATTCCTCATTATAATAATTAATGCGCAGAATAAAGGGGCGGGGCCTGGTTGAGTTAGTTAGTAGTGTGTTAATCTGCCGGTTATGGTAAGGGGCGGGACATTTCCCAAACACACTCGAAGCTTTCGACCAATCACAACACACTGCTCCAGCCGACCAATCAGAGCACAGTGTGCTTTTCAGAAGGAGGGGCTTCATAGAGACTGGAAGTAAACAAAGCGTTACTGACAGACTGGGAAGAGAGGAGCCGCAACAATGGAGAATATGAGGAAAATAATGTGTTTTTGAACATTCAAGCATGACAACCATGTTATATTATATTGATAACATTGAGGTTTTATCTCACTAAGGATGAGCTGACGTCACAGATATTGTTGTTGTGTGTGTGTGTGTGTGTGTGTGTTTCCAGGCGTGATGTCAGACAGACAGTTCGGGACTCAGTTCGTGTGCAGTGTGGTGGCGTCTCACGTCAGTCATCTTCCCTCCACCAGCCTGAGCTTCATCTGGATCGCTCCTCCACCCGGCACAGGCTGCGTCAACTTCATGTGAGTCACTCACACAACAACCTCAGCTCATGCATGTGAGAAAAACAAAACCTCATGGCGTGAGGAAATCTCTGAACACATCTGACACAAGGCAGATTCTTCACGAGTGAGTGAGTCCTGAAAGGGTCGTCACACTGTGTTTGCATAAAACATGCGAAGCTTCCAGAACCCAAACATGCATCAGTTTCAGATCAACAGAAGGGCCAGTTCTTGCCTCTCAGAAATGCAAAGCAGACAAAAGACCTTATCAAAAGCGTATTCAAAAGCTCCACACATTTAGATGTCACTGTTTCAATTCTGAGAGCAAAAGTCTAGAATGAGGTGAGGAAACAGCTCAGGTGTGAATGATTATGTTGCCCTTCATGTGCTATCAGAATTATTATAAATACATAGACATGAATGACCTCTCAAGTCATATTTAGGACTAGGAAATGGGGTGATAATTTTGATACCAGAGTTTCTGTGTTGGGCGACCTTTCATGCTGAAAGAGAGAGCGCTGTAGTGACGGTGAAGTTGTATTCATTTGCCCACAACTAGTTACAGACTTATATATTTACATACTGCATATAAATAACCATTAATTTTGATGCATATTGTATGTAATTTACATAGCATGTTTTGGCCTGGAATTCCAGAATAGCCGTAGTAAAATGTTTATTGTGCAGATGCACTACAACCTGATATCAAGGATAAATCTGTTGATTTCCAGCTCATATGGAGGCCGACAGTCAGTAATAATAGCAGAGATGTTGTTTGCTGTGAACTAAAGGCGTGCGCTCAGAGAACACAGACGGCGTCAGATCGTATACATGTCAATTATGTCAGGACAAGCTTTCAGATCGAAACCCTTGAGAGCAGACAGTCATTTAAAGAGCCGTTTTCAGCACTCATGACTTCACAGTTTTCCCCGTGTGTGTCAGGCTCACAAATCTGTGTGTGTGTGTGTGTGTGTGTGTGTGTCCGCGGGTCAGCAGAAGATCTGTGCGTGTGTGTGTGTGTGTGTGTCCGCGGGTCAGCAGAAGATCTGTGCACGTGTGTGTGTGTGTGTCCATGTCTCTCCGCCGTTTGTCACTTTCAGAGTTTATGTCGGGCGTTTCTGAGCATTCAAGGCCAAATGTTTAGTCATTCATAACCCTGCCATGAAGCCATGATGGGAAAAAGCCACTTTGCTTCTGAGGCGGCAAGTGTTTAGGCATTTCTCTTATTACGATTAATTGACATTGAATGGAGTCCGGGCTGTTTTGTGATGGACCATCTGTTCAGGGCAGGCTGTGTTTCTGGATCATACAAAACACTTTCGTTCTGTGTGCGTATTGTTATTTTCTTTTCCTGGAAAGAGTCGATCATATATACTGTCTTTGGCTATATAAACAAATGCCATATGAGTGAACTGGGGCAAGATGAAATAACTGAAGAAGTGAGATTGATCGAATGAAAGACACAAAGAGAGTTTCCATTGTTTAATTCTGGAAGTTGAGCTTGACAGCCAGTGAACATTTATGTAACTGTGAAATTCACAAACAGCTGAAAAGTTGACGACAATGTCAAATTTTGCAATAAAGGCTTTATAATACAGAAATATATTCCTAAATGATGTATAGACAGACAGTATGTATTCCTCTGTGAGAAAAGAAGTGCATGTTAAATGTGCTCTTGTAGTGTACTTCAAATATTAAAAGTATATTTAAAAAAAATGGAACTTATATTAATGGAATAAAAGGAACTTAAAGACAGCACACTTTCATGGCTGTTTCTTAACACACGAGTATAATTTTAAAAGTGCACTTTGTAATAATGTCAAATTAAAAGATTTACTTTAAAGCACATTTCAAATCATTATGTTTGAACTCTTTCCCCGGCATTAACTGAATTTTCAGGCTATCCATGTTTTGACAGTTGTACAGTAGGGGGCGCTATTACTTATGATAGAACTCAGAATCTCCTGATCAAAACACAGGTGAAGAAGAAGCAGAAACAAGCGACAGAAGCATTGCTGACGCACATGTAAAATAACACGATCATCAAATATTAAACAGCATATAAATCAAAACTCAACGTTACTGAATGAAATGTTGAACCCATGAAGACCCATGACTCGATCTTCTCCGTCTGTGCTTGATCATCGCTCTGAATCCCATCTGGATGAAGATTTTGATAAAAACGTGTACTAAAACATTGTGTTCACGTTTAAGTTCAATATAAAGTATTGAACTTTAGTTCAACCGTGTGCAAACACACAACAGTCACTTCCGACGCTCAGTGAAGCCAGACTGCCTTAATGCTCTTGTTTGTAATGAGCTCTTAACTGTTGTCAAGGTCATTTCATTCTCACCTTTACTTAAATGACTTCCAATGACCCAGTATAATGAGCAGGTAATTTGCCAACAGCTCCCTGGAAGCCTCTTCTAAACGCTCATTAAATCTGCATGCGCCGAGGGAGCGCTTCCTCGCGACAACAAACACTTCCTCGTCCTCTATTCATTTGACAACACGCGTAATCTGATCAGCGGAGGCTGAGACTCTCACGTCTCTCAGACTAAATGAGATAAGAGGAGAGGAAAAGAGGCTAAATATTGTTTTCCCTCTTGCTGATTGATTACTCGTCAGCCGTCGCAGCTGGAGCTCAGCAGAGCAGATCAATCAGACAATTAAACCATTATTTTAAACGCTAAATCCAAACGTGCAGAATGAGTGTGTGTAACTCTGGCTGTGATTCCCGTTATTAATCATGATTAGAGAGCTGTGCGATGATGTTCAGGGTTTTCAGCAGCAGATGTTCTGCGGATGTTCGAGCGATAGGCTGTGTGTGACTGTGCGTCAGTTCCACACGCGTGTGTGTGATCGTATGTGACGGGGTCAGAGGTCACAGCAGGTTTGGATGGTCTAGCTGTCAGACGTGTGCTGCGGGCCGGAAACATGTAATCACACTACAGCATTCAGCATAATAACCTGTTTCTGATGTGTGTGTGTGTGTGTGTGTGTGTGTGTGTGTAAGAGCATTCAGCATGATAACCTGTTTCTGATGTGTGTGTGTGTGTGTGTGTGTGTGTGTAAGAGCATTCAGCATAATAACCTGTTTCTGATGTGTGTGTGTGTGTGTGTGTGTGTGTGTGTAAGAGCATTCAGCATGATAACCTGTTTCTGATGTGTGTGGAGTATATTACTCCTTTATACTCCTATATACTCCTTCACCTATATACACCTTCACCTATATACTCCTATATACTCCTTCCCCTATATACACCTTCACCTATATACTCCTATATACTCCTTCACCTATAAACACCTTCATCTATATACTCCTATATACTCCTTCCCCTATATACACCTTCACCTATATACACCTATATACTCCTTCACCTATATACACCTTCACCTATATACTCCTATATACCCCTTCACCTATATACACCTTCACCTATATACTCCTATATACTCCTATATACTCCTTCCCCTATATACACCTTCACCTATATACACCTTAACCTATATACTCCTATATACTCCTTCACCTATATACACCTTCACCTATATACTCCTATATACTCCAACACCTATATACACCTTCACCTTTATACTCCTTCCCCTATATATACCTTCACCTATATACTCCTATATACTCCTTCACCTATACACCTTCACCTATATACTCCTATATACTCCAACACCTATATACACCTTCACCTTTATACTCCTTCCCCTATATACACCTTCACCTATATACACCTTCACCTATATACTCCTATATATTCCTTCACCTATATACTCCTATATACTCCTTCACCTATATACTCCTATATACACCTTCACCTATATACTCCTATATACTCCTTCACCTATATACTCCTATATACTCCAACACCTATATACACCTTCACCTTTATACTCCTTCCCCTATATACACCTTCACCTGTATACACCTTCACCTATATACTCCTCTATACTCCTTCACCTATATACACCTTCACCTATATACTCCTATATACTCCAACACCTATATACACCTTCACCTTTATACTCCTTCCCCTATATACACCTTCACCTATATACACCTTCACCTATATACTCCTATATATTCCTTCACCTATATACTCCTATATACTCCTTCACCTATATACACCTTCACCCTATATACTCCTATATACTCCTTCACCTATATACTCCTATATACACCTTCACCTATATACTCCTATATACTCCTTCACCTATATACTCCTATATACTCCTTCACCTTTATACAACTTCACCTATATACTCCTTCACCTATACACTCCTATATACTCCTTCACCTATATACTCCTATATACACCTTCACCTATATACTCCTATATACTCCTTCACCTTTATACAACTTCACCTATATACTCCTATATACTCCTTCATCTATATACTCCTATATACACCTTCACCTATATACTCCTTCACCTATATACTCCTATATACTCCTTCACCTATATACTCCTATATACTCCTTCACCTTTATACAACCTCACCTATATACTCCTTCACCTATATACTCCTATATACTCCTTCACCTATATACACCTTCACCTATATACTCCTATATACTCCTTCACCTATATACTCCTATATACTCCTTCACCTTTATACAACTTCACCTATATACTCCTTCACCTATATACTCCTATATACTCCTTCACCTTTATACAACTTCACCTATATACTCCTATATACTCCTTCACCTATATACTCCTATATACTCCTTCACCTATATACTCCTATATACTCCTTCACCTTTATACAACTTCACCTATATACTCCTCAATGATAAACCATCGAGGAGAGACACATACACTGATTCACGTGTGCTGGTGTGACCACTGAGTTTCTCCACTCTACCTTTGAAAATCACATTTGCAGCAAGACATATAAACTCTCAGATCTGCCAGATGTCCTTGAGTCCCTTCAGTGATTTACTCAGTGTGAGGTTGGTTGTCAGTCCTGTAAATGAATTAAGTGCCAAAGTCAGCTAGTGTTTGAATGATTGCAGATGGAAATTATATCCTGACCTGAAATGATAAACGCACTAAACGTCAAACTCCATCTTCAGTGTTTGCAGCAGTGGAAACGGTCTACTTCTGTATGTTTCTATGACAATAGTAAGGCTGTTTGTAAATGTGTGATGCGAGAACAAACATGAATGCGTGAACATAACTAAAGACCAGACCAGTGTGAGTAAGAGCATGAAACATATTAAATGAACCGCATTACTGCATGTTTTTTCTCTAATGTTTCCATATTAGCGAACAAGCCGTCTGGGACTCGTTTCATAAATATTGAAGTGCCTTGCTCCGACGTAACCTCCTGCTCTTCATTATGCTCTATGTTTTATTCATAAATCCCATTTCCAAATTTGTCTTTACCAAGCCCTGAAAGATGAATGTGGTTTTGTTGTTTTGTTTTTTTTCCGTCAGCATCCTTCATCTCCCCCTTTTGCAGTTTATTATTTATTCATGAGATGTTGTTTGGTTATTCATGAGACCAGAAATGCCTCACAACCATAAATGCTTTCGGTGTCAGAGACTGAATCTGAAACAACAGTCCAGCCAAACTCCTCAAACATTTGCATTCTTTAACAGTTCACTATGATTAAAGCAATAGTTCATATTAGTATATGTACTGTATCTGTAAGCACTTCATATTCTCAGAGCTCATAAGGATGTAGATTTGTAAGTGTTTGCTGGGAGTTAGTTTGAACTCTTGTCCTCACTTTATTTTGTTCATGTCATGCATTTTGAATGTTCTTTATCAATATCACTAGGGCTGGATTGAAAATATTGATTTCTTTATTTTAATCGATTCTCATTTTGATGAACCGATATTGATTCTTAAATCACAGGAATCAATCTTTCAGTCTGCGCTGTGCCAATAATCACAATAATCTTTGTGCTTTCATACTTATGATATGAAACAAAGTCTCAGCTTTCACATTTTGTCCATTTTATAATGTGTGTTTATGTGACAGACGAAGCGATCATCTCTTCCTCTTTACTATGAGTTACAGCAGCAAATAAACATGATGAACATCAGAAGGAAAGTTGAAAGATACTGAACAACTTCCTGAAATCAATCATGTCTCATGTAATCCATCAATCAGTGTTTCAGCCGTCAATAAAACACCGTGAGAACAATAATGTTACGTAATTTACCTCAGGAAAGACATTCAACGACCATAAACTCGATAGTTGCTTGAAAAATAACTCTAGAGAGGAGCGTTTTGATAAATATATGCACTATATTACATATTCATTATATTTTTACTGAACCTGTTGCTCAATATTTAATGCAAGTTTGAATAATCCGTCAGGAATACAAGTTTTATCTCAGCCACCATTTAAATGATTATTTTTCGAAAACAAATTGGAGTAGATAATTATGTCATTGAAAAGTTATTATAATAACTTTATTATTATAAAAACTGCCTTATGTGTAATTTAAATCTTACAAATCAAATCAGTTGCTCATTTTAACCCTTAATATTACAGTGTAAAAAATGATTATTGGTTTAACTTTAAGTTAGTAATCTAGTTGCCTTTAAAATGTTGAGCTCACTGAAATACAAAGAAAGAGATTAGTTTAATCAAGTGAAATTCAAAATATTATGTTTACTGAAGAACATTGGTGAATCTAAGTTGATTTGATAAAAAAAAAAGTTGTGATAAATCATGATTTTTTTTTTTTTTTTTTTTGCATTGATAATGTAGCGACTGACAGGATTCCTGTATATTTTACAGCATTAGATGAAAGATATTTTATTCCCTGAGAAGAAATGACATGCACTGTGCCTGTTATACACCCAAACGAATCCGTGTTGAATTGAGCTGAATAGAGACTGGAACTGAATCGAGTGTGGAATGAGGTTGTGTGGGCGACGACATGCGGATGAAAGCATCAACACCTCGACCTCTGCTGATCTCTGACCTGAAACCAACAGCTATTCACGTGTGTGAAGGAAAACAGCACAAAACCTCCATCAGCAGATCCGGGGTCAGTGTGTGTGAGAGTGTGTGAGAAAGCAGCGGGTCAAGGATCGAGCTTTAAGAGCTGCTGGTCTTCACCACTGATGACGTTCATCACACATGCTCCGCTCAAGCTCTTCTTTCAAACTATTTATTGTAGATTAATGCGTAATGCAATAAAAGGAAATGAAGATTGATGACAAACACAAGCGAGAGAGAATCATCACCGGACACATTAACATCTCTCTGGGTCTTTATTCTGACCGCTGTCTCAGAAAAGGAAAAGCGATGGATGGGAACGTAAAAAAATTAAAAGCATTTCAGATTTTTTCCCCCTCAAACAATAATGAAATATGATGAATGAAAAGAAGTCCACACTAGCCTGCCTCTCTTTGTGTGTTTGTGCATGTGCTTTCAACTCTTATTTCACACACTTTGCTCAAGGAAGCTTTTCGTCTGAACTGTAAAATCTCTCATTAACAGCTGTGTTCAATTAGAAGATTATGAGATCAAATGATTTTCACCCAATCCATGCTTACACACACAAGCTGAAAAATACATTCTTCATAAACACATAACATAATTAAAGTGTGAGTGAGTGTGTGTGTCTGAGTATTTGTGTGTGTGTGTGTGTGTGTGAGAGAGAGAGTATGAGTGTGTGCGTGCGTGTGTGTGTGAGAGAGTGACTGTGTGAGAGTGAGTGTGAGTGTGTGAGAGTGTATGTGTGTGAGAGAGAGAGTGTGTGTGTGTGTGTGAGTGTTTGTGTGTGTTAGAAAGTGTTAACGACGTTTAAGTTTACAGTAAAGCAAATGCACTGAATTAAAAAAAAATATTTTATACAAAGTATGTAATTTGCAAAATAATTTGGGTGTCTAAAATTGCTAGTCAAAGTCATCAAAGTCATGCATCTATCCAAGCTGTGCTCCACATCTGAATTTAGCCGCCTAAAGGTTTTAAAGTACCATTTTCATAGTAACACAATGTCCAGTTTGGAGTGTTTGAGCTTTTGAATGATGCCTGATTTATGATGATTACTAAAACATGTGACGGGGGAAAAGGCAATAAAAACAGTCTTTAAAAGGCTGTAACGTGAATCTATCGCAGATATATGTTCTCATCAGAAGCTCTTGAAGAGGTGCATGTCGTACGCCGAAGGTCTGCAGTATCAGTGTAAATCAGTGTGTGTGTAAAACACTCTCCTCCTCCTCCTGACCTCTTGACCTCTGATGGCGTCTCTGACATGAAGACCTACGGCCCGATCTCAAACTTTAATCCTCTTCATCTTCTGTGGGTTATGGCTAATATTTCTCTGTGTGTGTATGTGTGTGTGCGTGTGTGTGTGTGTGTGTGTGTGCGCGTCCCTCAGGGCCACAGCGACGCACCGAGGACAGATCATCTTCAAGGACGCTCTGGCGCAGCAGCTGTGTGAGCAGGGAGGTGAGGATAAAACACACACACACACACACACACACACACACACACACACACACACACACACACACACACACACACACACACACACACACACAGAGCAGTTCGAGAGGTAAGTGCAGCACATCCCGTCCAGGAACACACTGGGATTCAGAGACAGGAACCATAACTTACTAAAGCCTCTCCATCCAAACAATGGATCCAGACACTGAAGCTGTCAATCACAGCGTAGTGAAAACACACAATAGAAGAGCATGAAAGTTTTCAGCACTCACACATTAAGATTTTAAAGAAATCCATTTCAAGTTTCAAGGGCTTAAAGCTTTGAGTGGTTAAAGGAATTATAAATATCCCAGCAGGACTGAAGAACGGGGCGAATCTCCGTCAGCGATGAGACATGAGCAGATTATCACTCTAGAGTCGAGAGGAGATCTGAGACAGAGTGTGTGTGTGTGTGTGTGTGTGTGTGAGAGAGAGAAGAGAGAGAGAGAGAGAGAGTGTGTGAGACATGAGCAGATTATCACTCGAACTCGAGTCGAGACGAGATCTGAGACAGAGCTGGAGGTTTAGAGGAGAGTGAGGAGTGTGTGTGTGTGTGAGAGTGTGTGAGTGTTTGTAACAGAGAGAGTGTGAGACCCAGAGACCCAGCGAGGACGGTGTGTCAAGTCGGCCCGTATCCGGCTGACTACATCATGCATTGTGGTCATGTCTAGGCGCTGGTCCTCCATCAGATCTGGATCCGGTGGACTGCGTTAAACCTTTGTATAAACAGAGAGACTAATATTAGCGTAGACGCCATTCTTCTTATGATGTAACGAGTACATCAGGTTTTATGGGAAGTGTTCCCGGTTCCGGCTGATCTAATCTATGCAGCCTAACATTGAATTATAGAAGTCTATAATGTGTTATGTGAATGCTAGGTCAAAGAGATGTGTTTTTAGTCTAGCTTTGAACTGACAGAGTGTGTCTGCTTCCCGGACAATGGTAGGAAGACTGTTCCAGAGTTTTGGTGCTAAATAGGAGAAGGATCTACCGCCAGCAGTCGATTTAGATATTCTAGGTATTATCAACTGGCCGGAATTTTGAGATCGCAATAGACGTGAAGGACTATAATGCGTTAAGAGCTCGCTCAAGCACTGCAGAGCTAAACCATTTAGTGCTTTGTTAGTAATCAGCAATATTTTAAAATGTATGCGATGTTTAATAGGGAGCCAGTGCAGTGTTGACAGAACCGGGCTAATATGGTCATACTTCCTGGTTCTGGTAAGAAGTTACTAAGCACTAAATCCTGCTCCATTTTTACTAGGTGTGTGTGTGTGTGTGTGTGTGTGTGTGAGAGAGTGTGTGTGAGTGTTTGTGAGAGAGAGAGTGTGTGAGATGAGAGCTGGAGGTTTAGGGAGGAGAGCGAGGACGGTGTGTGTGTGTGTGTGAGTGTTTGTAAGAGAGAGAGAGAGTGTGAGACCCAGAGTTGGAGGTTTAGGGAGGAGAGCGAGGACGGTGTGTGTGTGTGTGTGTGTGAGAGAGAGAGAGAGAGAGCTGGAGATGACACTAGTATATCAGAGAGTGATATCTGTGACAGGTCAGGATGAGGGAAGGCGACTCTGAACTCTGCAATTTCCAGCCGCTCCATAAATTAGGTCTTTATGGGACACTGGACTCGCGTCCCTGAGGATTGATCATCGGAGAGCGAGTATAACTCACGGTGGGCGATCAGGAGAGGAGGCCGATCAGAACATGAGCAGATATACGACAGGCCTCTGGATGGAGATGAAATAATGTCCTGAGCTTCATAACATCCATCGCCAACTTTCCTCGGAGTGTCCGGCTTTGCATTAGAGAAGTTGGGAATGAACTGTTAAACTGTCAGTGTAAGCCGTCGCATTAGCACAGATCTACAGCCACAGCGCCGGAGGTAATTAAAGTTCTTAAGGAAACCAGCGAGGATTAAACTAAGCCTGAAACGATTGCGACTGTCTGCTGTGTGTGTGTGTGTGTGTGTGTGTGTGTGTGTGTGTGTGAGACTGTCTGCTAAGTGAACGAGAGACTGAGGAAGAGATCGACAGATCAACGGCAGAAAACCCTAGCAGAACTGTGTGTGTTTGTGTGTGACTGTCTGCTGTGAGTGTGTGTGTGTGTGTGTGTGTGTGTGTGTGTGTGTCAGGGAGAGACACAGATTCAGTTGCAGGTAACAGAAAAGGTTTTTTTGCTCTCAATGAGCCCAGGAAAAATAACAGGAATGCAAAGAGAAAAGATGAAGTCCAGATAAATGTCCACTGGGCCAGGAGAGCACTTCTCAAAAAGGACCAATTATAGCGTCAGCAGTGACGCAGTGTCCAAGTCACACTGAGTTCCCTAATGAAAAGTTGGTCACAGGCGATTGCATAACAATACATACAACAATGGTCTGACAAAAGACTGAACACA
Organism: Abramis brama; assembly: GCF_963993115.1. Lineage (NCBI taxonomy): Eukaryota > Metazoa > Chordata > Actinopteri > Cypriniformes > Leuciscidae > Abramis > Abramis brama. The sequence goes on from NC_139971.1 coordinate 989,018, forward strand.
AGAGGATCTAAAATAGGGTAGATTAATGAGGGATTAATTAGCAACAGGTTTGACGTGAACACAGCTGATAATTAAGGATAACGAGTGGGAGGGGAACTGCCACAATGACAGCGAAGCACATGGCGAGCTGTCAAAACAAAGCACATGTGCTTAAAAGACAACAAGTCACACAGACACAGCAGATCAGACCGAAGTCATGACAGTACCTGGGTGCCAGCTTACGAGAAGGCGTCCGGAGAGGCAGGTCCTTGGTGGCCATTCCTTCTGAGCGCACGGAGCCTGGGGAGCCGGAGTCCGGTGACGGTCAGCCGTCTGGAAGCCCGGGCCAAGGCCTCCTCAGCCCTCCTCCAGGTGCGACGACACTGACAGACAAAGGCCAAGGAAGACGGGACCGCGGCTTTGTGTTCCTGTGCAGGGAAAAGAGACGGTTGATATCTCACAGAACATTGAAAAGGAGACATACCCGTAGACGCTACCGGCAGGGAGTAGTGGGAATATTTCACCCAAGATAGATGCTGACTCCAGGAGCTCGGACTATGTGACGCCAGGCAGTGGAGAGCTCGCTTGAGACCCTGGTTGGCTCGCTCGGCCTGCCCGAAAACCTATACAACTCTCACACACTCTCTCTCTCGCACACGCTCACACACAGTCGCACACTCTTAAAAACCTGAAGACAGACTCATTGAGTCTGTCTACAGAACTCTTTCCAAAACCAGGAGACAAATTGGTGTCCTCTGTCAGAGACCACTTCCACTGGAAGACCATGGATCCGGAAGACGTGGTCCACCACCACCTGTGCTGTATCCTTGGCGGAGGGGAGCTTGGGTAAGTGGATATAATGGGCCGCCTTGGAGAAGAGGTCCACCACCGTCAGAATCACGGTGTTACCTCTCGATGGGGGAAGACCAGTGACGAAATCAAGGGCCAGGTGTGACCAAAGGCGAGAGGGAATGGGCAAAGGCTGCAACAGACAAACAGAAGAATGGTTAGACGTCTTATTTTGAGTGCATACTGAGGAAGCCAACACAAACTGCCTGACATCTTGGGCCATGGATGGCCACCAAAATCGCTGACGGATGGCAGCCAGCGACTCAGAACAAAACAGACGTGGCATGGAACACGCACTTCTCCACCTTGACGTAAAGCTGGTTCTCCAGCAGCCGGTTTAGCACCTGACGAACTTGTTGCATCCTTCACCAGGGTCAGGAAGACAGCTGGGGCGTTAGTGAGCCTGAAGAGTAGGACCCAGTATTCAAAGTGTCCCGTTGGGGTGTTGAAGGACTCGACCAAAGGACTTGTGAATATTTTAAAAATGACTCAAGTCTTTAATCCTTAACTACTGATACAATAAAAAAAAAGTGTTTTATTGGGATGGTTTTATAATATCTGCGTCAATATTCCCCTCTGTGTCGCGGTAGTTGGACTTCGGACCCTTGTCATAGAATTTGATTACGTATGTCCGTGTATTGCGCGTAAACTCAAGACAATGAAAGTCTCATGAAACATGACGGGAGAAACCGTGCCATATGTTCTTTCATTTGGGTTTATTAACATGTCAAATCGGCTAGATGCAAAGAATGTGGGAAAACAATTAAAGACACCGGAACAACATCACATTTTTATCGCATCCACAAAGGTTAAAAGTCACATTACATATTATACTGTGGCGCAGATGCATGGCTCCTTTGGATTGCAAGCCTGTTACAACATTAACAAATAAAATATAGCCTATATCTGTCAGGTTTTGGGGTTGAGGAGATGAAGCGAGGACTCAATTGCAGGAAGATGGGTTTTTATTAATCAAAAAATAAAACAAAAACAAACAAAAACTACCCCCAGGGGGAAAACATGACTTGACTTGACTTGATCACAGAAAGAACACACAAGGATAAATATACCATGTACAAATGACAACGAACCAGCACAGGACTGCAAACACAGGGAGAATAAATAGGAGAGCAAACAAAGCAGGTAACGAGGGAGCACAGGTGGGGAAAATTAATCAATAATCAGGTAACAAGGTGGGCGGGGTTAGACAATCAACAGGAGATCAACGGATGAGGCCGGCATTTAAGGATTCCTGAATATACTTGTCCATTGCCTCTCTCTCAGGACCAGATAGGGAATACAGACGACCCATGGGCGGAGAAGTGCCTGGGAGGAGATCGATGGTGCAGTCATATGGCCGATGAGGAGGCAAGGATGTGGCCTGGGACTTACTGAAGACCTGACAAAGATCGCGGTACTCCACCGGGACTCCGGCAAGATCGGTCTCCTCAACCTGAAAAACAGGAGACACAGAGCCAGGAGACTAGGCGGAACCCAAACATGGCGCAAGACAAGACTGACTCCAAGAGAACACAGAGTTGTCTCACCAATCCACGTGAGGATTGTGCTGCACCAACAACGGGTAGTAGTAAAGGCAAAGACCCAGAGTCAAACGATCCTGCTTCTCCTTAGGGATGAGACGAACACGCCCCACTTGCATGGGCTCAGGGTCAGCTGAAGGAGACGAGGAGGTGGGAGCAGCACTGGAGGCACCCTCATCCAGCCTCCAGGAGGACTGAGCTGTCCACCTCTGTTGTCGACGTTGAAGACGCCCCTCCACATGAAGCGCCAGTTCCACAAGGGTGTCAAAGTCATGAGGTAGCTCGTGAGTGACAATCTCATACTGGATGTTGTCATCCAGCCCCTCCCGAAACCTAGCACGTAATGCCGCCTCGTTCCAGTCACAGGTGACCGCCAGAGATCTGAACTGGATGGAGTATTCCGTAACAGAACAACCACCCTGGCTCAACCGCACCAGCTGGGAGGCCGCCTCATCGCCTCAAGTAGAGCAGTCAAAAGCTTAATCATCTCTGCTCTGAAGTCTTCGAATGTGGCACAGAATGGTGCACGAGGGCCCTTCCTTTCAGGAGTGTGATAACAAAGGCCACCTGGGACTCCTCTGTTACAACGGCGAGGCTGGAGTGCGAAGACAAGAAAGCACTGGGACAGGAAAGCACGGCAGGAGTTGGGATCTCCGTTGTGGGGCGGCGGAGTGTTGGCATGGGGTTCAGGCTCAGCATGAGGTAGAGAACCGAGTACACAGCAGCTGATCTACTGGCCAAGGCTTCCCACTGAAGTTCTTGGATCTGGAGATTGAGATCTGCTACTTGGGCGGACAGGCACTCAACCTCCCGTGAAGTGGCAGTTAACTGGCTGGAATGCTGTCCCAGAAGAATGCCCTGTTGACTTGGTCTGCACCTGCTGAATCCATTTCATGGTCAGACTGTTCTGTCAGGGAGAGACACGGATTCAGTTGCAGGTAATAGAAAAGTTTATTTTGCTCTGAATGAGCCCAGGAAAAATAACAGGAAGACAAAAAGAAAAGAGGAAGTCCAAATAAATGTCCACTGGGCCAGGAGAGCACTTCTCAAAAAGGACCAATTATAGCGTCAGCAGTGACGCAGTGTCCAAGTCACACTGAGTTCCCTAATGAAA
>NC_139971.1:997500-1035000 GCF_963993115.1 Abramis brama
TGTTCAGGTAAGCGTTCCCTGCGGTTCTGGCCCGAAGCTCCTAACGTGGGGATCGCAAATAGATCTCACGGTGGGGTTTGAGACGGCCCCGCCCTTTCTCAGCCTTTACCCATGGGATCCAGTGCTCTCTCTCCAGAGTCGAAAGCCCACACCACAGTTCCTTCCGATGAACTAGATGTGCTGAGCGTCAAAATGGTGGAAGATGAAACGGCAGAACTTTCCCCAGCGTATGAGGAGCTGGTGGAGGTATTGTCTCGTGCTGTGTCTAAGCTGAATATTGAATGGCCAGCCGAGAAACAATGTGCTAGTCCCAAAAGTCTATTAGACGAGCGCTTTTTAACATCAAGTTCAGTACCTCCACCAAGGGGACTTCCATTTGTCCATGACCTCCACAAAGAACTATCAAGGTCGTGGAATTAACCATATTCTTCAAGAGAATTTAGCCTGTAGGTCGACGTTTACTCTGATATAAGGGGGCTAAAAGAATATGGTTATGGGACGATGCCAAAAGTAGGACAGTCACTTGCTAGTTATCTGTCACCAGCATCGGCATCGTCCCTGAAGTCCCCAATGCTGCCCACTAAGCCTTTAAAGAAATCTTCCATGCTAGTGGGTAAAGCATATACGGCAGCAGGTCAGGCTGGTGCATGCATTCACACAATGGGTACATTACGGCATACCAGGCTGACCTGCTGAGGGATCTGGAGACTAGCGAGGGGGTTATATGGTTCGAGGCGACGTGGTTTGAGAACTGTGTCGGGCCACCGATCTGTCTCTCCGAGCCACTAAAGAGACCGCTTGTGCTATTGGGTGGTCGATGGCAGCGAATGTGGCATCGGAGAGGCATCTTTGGTTTAATCTGTGTGATATCAAAGATAAAGATAAATATTTTCTGCTTGACGCCCCCCTATCGCCTCCTGGCCTAACACCGTAGTCGAGAGATCTGAGGACCGTTCTGAAGAAGTTGGGGTTGAGATTGAATGCCAAGAAAAGTGTGCCTTCTCCAGCACAGAGAACCACCATTCTTGGTGTCATGTGGGATTCAGTGACAATGAGTTGTAAAAGAAATATAGCTAGGCCAGTCATTCACTGTAAAACAGTTTCAAAGGCTGTTGGGCCTGATGGCAGCCGCGTGCAACATTATACCGTTCGGCCTGCTGTACATGAGGCCCCTACAGTGGTGCTTCAAGACCAATGGGTTTTTCCCGAGGGAGAACCCACTTCGTATGATCAGGATAATACAATGGTGTCTCCGTGCCTTGGTTATATGGAGGAAACCTAAGTTTCTATCCCATGGTCCAGTGTTATGGCCCCAGACCTGAGGGGCCATCACATGCTTTTTCGCACAGACAACACGTCGGTGTTCTCCTATATAAATCCTCAAGGGGGTCTGCGTTCACATCCACTGTGCAAACTGGTGCACCAGATTCTCTAGTGGTCTCTAGGGAAATTGCTCTCCCTGAGAGCAGCCTATATTCCGGGACATCAGAATGTAGGAGCAGACATCCTATCAAGACAGGGGCTGAGGCCCGGGGGGAAATGGAGGCCCCACACTGAGGTGGTGGAGCACATTTGGGGAGTTTATGGCCAGGCACAGGTGGATCTGTTCGTGTCTCAGGATACAACGCACTGTCCTCTATGGTTCTCCCCAACCATAGTGGTATCATTACCACTCATCATCTTCACCATGATGGTATCATTCAGCCCCATTGGGAGTGGACACAATGGTGCAGACATGGCCGAGGCTGTTCGCATTTCCCCCGATTGCTCTGCTTCCAGGAGTTCTGGAGAAGGTCCGCCAGGATGGAGTAAGTGTTATGTTGGTAGCTCTGTACTGGCCAAGCTGAGGGTGGTTTTCGAACCTAATTTCCCTTCTCAACGGCTCTCCCCTGGAACTACCAGTCAGGAGGGACCTTCTATCTCAGGCGGGGGGAGCAATCCTCCATCCCTGCCCAGAAACATTCAAGCTGTGGGTCTGGCCCGACTCATAGACTCTGGTCTCTCAACCGAGGTTGTAGAGACCATATTGCACTCCAGAGCTCCGTCCACAAGGAAGTTATACGCCCTAAAATGTTGAGTTTTTACTTCTTGGTGTAGTCTACGACAATGCGATCCAGTTAATTGCCCTGTAGGTTCAATACTTGAGTTCCTTCAAGATCGTTTTCCTTGAGGGTTATCTCCGTCCACACTGAAGGTTTATGTTGCGGCCATTGCAACCTACCATGCCCCCCTGGGGGGTTTATCTGTTGGAAGAGATCCTCTGATAATACATTTTCTTCATGGCATCCTGAAGCTGAGGCCTGCAGTTCGTACCAGAGTTCCAGCTTGGGATCTGGCTCTTGTTCTAGAACGTTCATCGGTTGCTCCTTTCGAGCCTCTTGATTTCTGATTTTCTTGATTTTCTCAGAAAAGTTTCTGACACTCAAAACTGTGTTCCTTCTAGCCATTTCCTCTCTAAAAAGAGTAGGAGATCTTCAGACCCTATCGGTATCTCCTTTGTGTCTTGAGTTTGCACCCGGGATGGTCAAAATCTGAAACCAGGATATGTACCAGAGGTTCCAACCAATATACCACGGCCTATCGTACTGCAGACGTTCTGTCCTCCTCCCTTTAAAGATCAAGACCAGGAGAAATTGAACCTCATGTGTCCAGTCAGGGCACTGGACACTTACATCCACAGATCTGCCCTGTGGAGAAAGTCTGATCAACTGCTGGTGTTCTTTGGGTCTCCTAAGAAAGGCCTTCCTGCATCCAAACAGACTGTTAGCAAATGGATAGTCAAGGCTATCTCTATTGCAAAGTGTCTCGTTCCCTACTCAGGGAACTAGGGTTACAGTCGTAACCTAAGATGTTTTCCCTTTTGTTTAATTTGTTCTTGTTTTTTTTAACACTTTTTTTTTTTAGATGTAACAGATTATGGTAGTATATTACAACAATATAAAAAATCTAAATAGATTTCTTTAACATAATATTAATAATATAAATAATAATAATAATCAAGCGTAGCGTCAGTTCTGGCAGGTCACGTTAGTCAAGCTGACTCTCAGCTGATCCACGTCTACCTATAGGAATACGAAGCCTATCACTGTATACATATATAAGCTCCTTCAGTATTATCAGCAGCTATCGCGTTCTCAGGAGCTGATTACCCTCCTCCCTCCCCAGCTCTCTGATTCCCCTTGAATCAGAATAAATTCTCGAATTATGTTGTACTTTAAAATCTTGAATGAATGATATCTGCAATACATTCATGTTGGTTCTGTTCTGTTTACCCTAGGGAGGATTATTACTGCAGGGAGTTCTTGCCCAGAACAGAACCATACCGCCATTCCTTACTGCATGCTAATTGTCAATCGAATTTGTATCAAACACACCCAAAAAAAAAGAAAAAAGAAAAAAGGCACAGATCAATTAAATTCAGTTAGCTATACATTAAGAAGAGTTAGAAATACTCATGCATATAAGAGAAGCAAATCATGATATAAAAAGGGGTAATTTAGTTAAAAAATGTAAATGATTAAATGATGAATGGTTTGGTAGCAAGAAAATGAGAAAATAAGTTGGGAATCAAGCTATTTCATGTCCTTCTACCTTATTCATTATATTACTAAAATCAGAGTTTGAAAATAAAGGATATAAAAGGTTTCCAAATATTCTCAACATTTGTCTTGTTTTAAGCACAAACTCACTTCAATTTGATGCATTTTTCTAGAAAAAGAAGTCTTAATATCATCAGTCATGTTGCTTCTCCAGTAAATGTATCTTGATTTAAGTGTGTTTAGATGTTTGTGCTGGAAAACAGGATTTGTTCATGCAGCTGAATGTTTTCTGTATGTGGTTATGGAGCGGAGCAATGGTTCATGAGTTTGTGTTTGTGTTCCTCAGGATCTGGTTCATGTCGGTTCAGTTACTCAGACCCCAGTATCATCGTCTCCTGCGGTCTGAACACCTCTGATGACTGGATAACCTTGGAAAAGATCAGGTTTTTATCTTATTTTAGGACACGAATCCCACACACCAGAGGTGTAAAGAGTACCTGAAAACCATACTTGCGTAAAAGTACAGATACCTTAAATGACGAAAATGACTCCATTACAAGTTATAAGTCACCGATTTCAATACGATTTGAGTAAAAGTCTTAGAGTATCTGATTTTAACAGTACTTAAGTATTGTACTCATTCTGAATGTAGGCTCAAAGATGCACCTTGACACCTAAGAGACATGCCAGTGAAAATAACAAACAGTTGATTTGTAAGATGAGAAATCATGTTTATTTTCTAAAATAAAAATAAAACTGAACGCCTAAATATTGCAATAAATAAAGGTCGACACAACACCCTCTTAAACGTTTACAAACTCTCAAGTCTCAAGCTCAAGTGCACAAAAAGGACACAAGTAAACTAATATCCTTCAAAAAGGTATCATAAATACAGTGGATAAATAAAATAATGTTTAGTAAAATTAAATAATCAAAGTCTACTTGCACTTGATGTGCTGGTTTCGGCCTCATCTCATATATGAATCACCTTTGATTCACAACTACCTGCAAATGCACTCGCATCCATGTAAAGCAGCCTTGTTGACCTGTTTGGGAGAGTAAAGGCAAAACACACTTCAATGCCCTTAGAAATCGCTTCTTTATAGCAGAAAGAAACTTCTGCAGAAAAAGTTAAGTGCAGTGCAAAAGGTAATGTGTAATTGCATTACTCATCACAAATGTATTGGAGTAAAAAGTACATTTACTTATTCAAAAATGTAGTCAAGTAGAGAGTAAAAGTTGCTAATATATTTGATACGGAGTAAAACTACAAAGTAGCCAAAAAGATACTTAAGTACAGTAACTCCAATCCTTTACACCACTGCCACACACTCACAGCTCGAATGATTCACGCGTGTGTGAAAGACTGACAGTGTTTTTGTTCTGGTCTGGCAGGGCTCCCACTAACACCAGTACTGTGGTTCATCTGGTGCCGCTGGTCGCCGGCTGTCGAGGCGAGTCTGTGCATCTGCGCTGGAGCCAGGAGCCGGCCCCGGGGCCCGACGGATACGAGTCCTGCTGGGGTCTGGACAACATACTGGTTCTGAACGGCGCTGAGCGGCCGCCGCTGCTGGAGGACAACCTGGACCCGCTGGACACGGCCAACTGGCTCTTCTTCCCAGGAGCCACCGTCAAGGTCACAAAAGAGCTTGTTATGCCAATAATAACAGACTATATTTAAGTGTGAACTAGATGTAATGTTTTCAGACACTTAATTGACACTCATGTTAATTGCAATTAGATGAGAATGTATTATAGTCTGAATTCATACTGTCACGGCCTTCTCGTTCCCCACCGTAACATAAAGAGGATTACACATACAAACAAACGGTTTGCATTGCAAGATTATTTAATAAGAAAAAAAATGATTTGCAAAAATGAATGTTACAAAAATATAACACCATGTCTAAAATAATAGTCCAATGGGGTAATGAATGTTGGTAAATAATATATTTATAATTAAACATTTGTAATGATGATGTTGCTATTTTAGACATTTAAAATATTAACTTGAAATGTAAATATCGAAAAAGACACTAGTTTAAATTATAATCAAGTGCCTTACATGCCCTTCAGTATGTTAGGCAACACATCAAAAATAAGTGCATGTCTTTTTACGTAACAACGTAACAATTTAAAATGTTATTTAAAGTTCAACTTGATTTGACATTATTACAAAGTGCACTTTTTAAAGTGTGTTTAGAGACCGTTATGAAAGTGTGCTCTTTAAGTGGCCTTATATTTTATTAATATTGCATTATCTGCAAGTGCAGTTTTTAAAGATATACTTTTTAAGATTTGAAGTACACTACAAGTGCACATTCAGTGCGCCTCTTTTCACCAGGAGTGGCTTTGAATCGAGGCAGAGGCAGACGCTCATTTCTTCACCGTCGGCACTTTATTTATGCAGTTTTGTCAGAAACCTCTGTAACTCTTCCTCTCGATTCACTCAACAGCATGCGTGTCAGTCGGAGGGAAACTCCCTGTATTTCCATGGTGGAGAAGGACTGGAGCACAGCTTCGCCTCCACGCGTGACGTGGACCTGCACCGGGAAGAGGGCCGCAGTTACTGGGAGGAAGACTTCGAGAGTCCTCTGACTGGGTAAGGCTTATGATCCAATGCAAATAACACTGGCATTGCTTTGAGGCAAATCATTCCAAAATCACAGCCTATCAGAAGAGAGTGTGGGCGGAGTCTCTCCGCGAGCGCACTGCACTCGCAACCAAATCAATCACAAATCACAGCCAATCAGAAGAGCGTGTGGGCGGAGTCTCTCTGCAAACACACTGCACTCGCAACCAAATCAATCACAAATCACAGCCAATCAGAACAGCCCGTGGGCGGAGTCTCTGCAAACACACTGCACTCGCAACCAAATCAATCACAAATCACAGCCAATCAGAAGAGCGTGTGTAGTTCAGGTGTGGTGTGTGTTGATGAGGTGTGTGTTGATGAGGTGTGTGTTGATGAGGTGTCTATTGATGAGGAGTGTGTTGATGAGGTGTGTGTTGATGAGGAGTGTGTTGATGAGGTGTGTGTTGATGAGGTGTGTGTTGATGAGGTGTCTATTGATGAGGTGTGTGTTGATGAGGAGTGTGTTGATGAGGTGTGTGTTGATGAGGTGTGTGTTGATGAGGTGTCTATTGATGAGGTGTGTGTTGATGAGGAGTGTGTTGATGAGGTGTCTATTGATGAGGTGTGTGTTGATGAGGTGTGTGTTGATGAGGTGTCTGTTGATGAGGTGTGTGTTGATGAGGAGTGTGTTGATGAGGAGTGTGTTGATGAGGTGTGTGTTGATGAGGTGTGTGTTGATGAGGAGTGTGTTGATGAGGAGTGTGTTGATGAGGAGTGTGTTGATGAGGTGTGTGTTGATGAGGTGTGTGTTGATGAGGTGAGGAGTGTGTTGATGAGGTGAGGAGTGTGTTGATGAGGTGTGTGTTGATGAGGTGTGATGAGGTGTGTGTTGATGAGGTGTGTGTTGATGAGGAGTGTGTTGATGAGGTGTGTGTTGATGAGGTGTGTGTTGATGAGGTGTCTGTTGATGAGGTGTGTGTTGATGAGGAGTGTGTTGATGAGGTGTCTATTGATGAGGTGTGTGTTGATGAGGTGTGTGTTGATGAGGTGTGTGTTGATGAGGTGTCTATTGATGAGGTGTGTGTTGATGAGGAGTGTGTTGATGAGGAGTGTGTTGATGAGGAGTGTGTTGATGAGGTGTGTGTTGATGAGGTGTGTGTTGATGAGGTGAGGAGTGTGTTGATGAGGTGTGTGTTGATGAGGTGTGTGTTGATGAGGAGTGTGTTGATGAGGAGTGTGTTGATGAGGAGTGTGTTGATGAGGAGTGTGTTGAGGTGTCTATTGATGAGGTGTGTGTTGATGAGGTGTGTGTTGATGAGGTGTCTATTGATGAGGTGTGTGTTGATGAGGAGTGTGTTGATGAGGAGTGTGTTGATGAGGTGTGTGTTGTTGAGGAGTGTGTTGATGAGGAGTGTGTTGATGAGGTGTGTGTTGTTGAGGAGTGTGTTGATGAGGAGTGTGTTGATGAGGAGTGTGTTGATGAGGTGTGTGTTGTTGAGGAGTGTGTTGATGAGGAGTGTGTTGATGAGGAGTGTGTTGATGAGGTGTGTGTTGTTGAGGAGTGTGTTGATGAGGAGTGTGTTGATGAGGAGTGTGTTGATGAGGTGTGTGTTGTTGAGGAGTGTGTTGATGAGGAGTGTGTTGATGAGGAGTGTGTTGATGAGGTGTGTGTTGATGAGGTGTGTGTTGATGAGCTGTCTATTGATGAGGTGTGTGTTGATGAGGAGTGTGTTGATGAGGAGTGTGTTGATGAGGTGTGTGTTGTTGAGGAGTGTGTTGATGAGGAGTGTGTTGATGAGGAGTGTGTTGATGAGGTGTGTGTTGTTGAGGAGTGTGTTGATGAGGAGTGTGTTGATGAGGAGTGTGTTGATGAGGAGTGTGTTGATGAGGTGTGTGTTGTTGAGGAGTGTGTTGATGAGGAGTGTGTTGATGAGGAGTGTGTTGATGAGGTGTGTGTTGTTGAGGAGTGTGTTGATGAGGAGTGTGTTGTTGAGAAGTGTGTTGATGAGGAGTGTGTTGATGAGGTGTGTGTTGTTGAGGAGTGTGTTGATGAGGAGTGTGTTGTTGAGGAGTGTGTTGATGAGGTGTGTGTTGATGAGGTGTGTGTGCTGTTGATCTGCAGATGGGAGGTGTACGGAGCGGAGTACGGAGCTCAGTGTGGAGAGGTGGAGTCCGGATTAGCGCTCGTCTTTCTCGGAGATGGACAGAGGAAGGTTTGCACTCCATTCCTGAACACCAGCGCCTACGGAAACCTGCGATTCCACTTCACCATGGGTACGTCTTGCTCTGGCACTTGTTCATGCACATTATCTTCCTGCTGCCGTGTGTGTTCAGTGTCTGTGTGTTCAGTGTCTGTGTGTTCAGTGTCAAGTCACCTTCATTTATATAGGGCTTTTACCAACATAGATTGTTTCAAAGCAGCTTTACAGTGATAATAGGAGATTACTGTAACAGAGATTGTTTAGGCTTTACAGAAGCTCTAGAATAAAGTTATTGTCCAGCTAAAGATTGATTGATTGATTCACTTCCGTCGCAAAGATCATTAGTTATTAACTTAGGGGCCTCTAACACGACACCATTTCAACTGAAAACAGAAAACTTACCGTGTTCTGGCCGTTCATTTGCACAACAACAGTGTTTGATGGCTCGAGAATGCAAACCTTGAAACAGGTTCCAATTTTGAAAAACGTTATCATCTCTGCATAAACTTCTAAAACGTGACAGTGTGGACATGCATATTGCGCGTTTAGTCTATAGTATGCACATTTGAATATATACATCTTTCTTTACAAACAGACATCACCAAATTACTTGTCTGGCATGCATAATACAGAATGTTTAGTTAACTAGAATAATTTTGATTAGGTTTTATCTGTACAGAGGAAAAGGAAAGAAGGAGAGACTAGTTGACACTTCAGGACTGCGTTGTCGTCGCGTACAGGCGCAGGTCCTTCATCAGATCTGGAGTGTGTGTGTGTGTGTGTGTGTGTGTGTGTATGTGTGGGTGTGTCCAGGCGCAGGTCCTTCATCAGATCTGGATCCGGCGGACTGCGTTAAACCTTTGTATAAACAAAGAGACTAATATTAGCGTAGACGCCATTCTTCTTATGATGTAACGAGTACATCAGGATTTATGGGAAGTGTTCCCGGTTCCGGCTGACCTGATTTATGCAGCCTAACATTGAATTATAGAAGTCTATAATGTGTTATGTGTATGCTAGGTCAAAGAGATGTGTTTTTGAACTGACAGAGTGTGTCTGCTTCCCGGACAATGGTAGGAAGACTGTTCCAGAGTTTTGGTGCTAAATAGGAGAAGGATCTACCGCCAGCAGTCGATTTAGATATTCTAGGTATTATTAACTGGCTGGAATTTTGAGATTGCAATAGACGTGAAGGACTATAATGCGTTAAGAGCTCACTCAAGCACTGCGGAGCTAAAGCATTTAGTGCTTTGTACGTGATCAGCAATATTTTAACATATATGCGATGTTTAATAGGGAGCCAGTGCAGTGTTGACAGAACCGGGCTAATATGGTCATACTTCCTGGTTCTGGTAAGAACTCGAGCTGCTGCGTTTTGGACCAGCTGTAGTTTGTGCGTGCAGGGCAACCACCCAGTAGAGCACATGTGTCAATCTCAAGGCCCGCGGGCCTATTCCGGCCCGCCACATTATTTTATATGGTCAGCGAGAGCATATGGGTGTCTTAAAATTAGGGATGCAATGAAATTTAGGCTGCCGAAAATTTTCGGCCGGAAATAACATTTACTAAAAATACGAAAGATACTAAAAAGCCGCAGCGCCCCTCCGTGTTCGGCGATGGTTTGACTCTGGCTCAGCGTGTTTTATGACTTTGCGTGCGAGTCCGCTTCCGAAGATGCATAACTTCTAAGCGCACTCCGCTGTGTGTGCGCTGTGTTCTCAGCTCCGTGTTCACAGCGCGTTCTGCTCAATGTTCCGCAAGCAACCTCCGCGTGTGTGTGTGTGTGTGTTGCGAGCTCTGCTCACGCTCACCGGAAAGGCAAAGTCCGCTAAAAAAAACGTGCCGACATGAAATTTCTCTGGACTTGTTTCTGTTTGCAATAGCACTACTCTGCTGTTACATGGTGTGTATAGCCGTGCTGGGCAACACTGGTAAAATTACACGAATCACGATCCTCTCGTTCACTGGTCCTCTCCCTGCTCTGCTCATGCTCTGATAAAAATAGCTTTGTAGGACTATACTTTATTTTGACAATTGGTCAAAAAATAAATCTGTTAAATCTGATTCTGCTGCATAGAACTGATTGAAGAATAATATATTGATATTTTATATTATTTTAATATAGGTAGTAGGTACCAGTATTATTCACCATTTGTATCACTCTGCTTGTCTGTGTTTGCGTCACTTGCATCATTAAGCCAGTAGGTGGCGACAAGTGACTGTCTTTATGAGTGAACAATTGAACTTTAAACTTAGTGCCAAAAACATTGATTAACTCAGGAAAGAAACAAGTTGCTGAAACCAATCATTAATGCTAATATATAAATTGCTCATTTGCCTCTGGACACAAAAAGATTGCACTGGTTTTTGATTGAAATGTAAAATAATCCTTGAAAGATTTCTCATTTAAGGCCATTCCTGTTTTGAATATGTGATTGTGTATTGTCAACAATAAGCAGAAACATTCTGCATTTCCATGTTGAAGTGTGGATCATTCATTGCAACATTTATCCTCATTCTCATTTTTAAGAATCTGTTATCTTGACAAATAATGTATGCTACTGCCCACTGACGTGCTTTTAAAGCTATTGTTATCCAAATATTTTGGCCTTTAAACACCTTAAAATGCACATATGTAGGTCCGAGAAATCCAAATTTTATCGGGGGAGCATGTCCCCGAACACCCCTAACTACCTCACATTTGAATACGCATGACTGTAATGTGTGCTGGTGTGGCTACAGTGCCAGGGCTGAATTTTTGAGCTAGTTTGCCCCTGCATATATACAATATACATTATTCTCTTTATCAAATCATTATTACCCAGCCCCTGATGTTTTGGGCTCATACCCTGATGTTTTTAAAACCTAGAAACACCCCTGCAAATGCATATACAATATTTGTAACTTAAATAAGTAATAATCAAATAAAGAGACAATATATTAACATTTTAAAAGTCTTACAGTTACAACCGGCCCTTTGAGGGCAGCCATAATGCTGAAGTGGCCTTCAGTGAAAATGAGTTTGACACCCCTGCAGTAGAGCATTACAATAATCTAGCCTTGATGTCATGAACGCATGAACTAATTGTTCTGCATTTGTCATTGAGAGTGTCTTTGTGTTCAGTGTCTGTCTGTGTGTTCAGTATTGGGATCTGTGTGTTCAGTATTGGGATCTGTGTGTTCAGTATTGTGATCTGTGTGTTCACTGCAGGTGCTGGAGGCTGCGACCCTGGAGAATCCAGCAAGAATAACGTCGTCCTCTTTGGCCGCTCAGAGGGCAGGAAAGATCATGTGCTTCTGGACATTCTGCCATACTCCGCCTACAGGGTATAGATCTTATGTAGTGTATGTACAGATTTAGGTTAAAGACGACCTGTTCTGCTTTTTCCCATATTCATCTGTCTTTAGTGTGTAATGTTGCTGTATTCTATATATCAGTGTCAGTGTTTCTGAACTCCCTGAAACGCCTCCATTGTAGTCTTGAGTTTCTTCCGGGAACGAACACGTCACAATATTCCTCATTTAAATAATTCATATGCAGAATAAAGGGGCGGGGCCTGGTTGAGTTAGTTAGTAGTGTGTTAAACTGGCGGTTATGGTAAGGGGCGGGACATTTCCCAAACACACTTGAAGCGCTCGACCAATCACAACACACTGATCCAGCCAACCAATCAGAGCACAGTGTGCTTTTCAGAAGGAGGGGCTTCATAGAGACAGGAAGTAAACAGAGCGTTACTGACAGACTGGGAAGAGAGGAGCCGCAACAATGGAGAATATGAGGAGAATAATCAACATTCAAGCAGGAAAACCTGTTCTAGTAGAGCCTGAAACAACATCAAGACTCTGAGAAAGGGCATAACAGGTCCTGTTTAAAGTAACCATTTTCAACAGTTGCATGTTCTGTTTGGAATGTATGGTGTTTCTCTTTCCTCTGATATCACATTCATTCAGACGTCCTCGACATGTCTTTGCTCTTTCCAGACTCCCACAGTTGTGTCCGTTGGTTTGCCCACAGAGCTCCAGACTGCAGCCACTCAGTTCTGTCTGGAGCAGAAATCTCACGGCGGGGCGAAGCGTCATGTTTGGGCTCTGGACTTCCTTCAGCTGCTGCCGGTGCTGCCCGGCGCAAACACACACCTGGTGCAGTTCTCCATCAACCTCGGCTGCGGCGCGTATCAGCCGGCCAACAGGTGTGGCGCTCACACACACACAGACACACACACACACACACACACACACACACACACACACACACACACACACACACAGACCTGGTGCAGTTCTCCATCAACCTCGGCTGTGGCGCGTATCAGCCGGCCAACAGGTGCGGCGCTCACACACACACACACACACACACACACACCTGGTGCAGTTCTCCATCAACCTCGGCTGCGGCGCGTATCAGCCGGCCAACATGTGCGGCGCACACACACACACACACACCAACATTCTGTCATAATCTCTTCTGTAACAGTAGAGAATAAAATAGAACAGAAAAGAAAATAACAATAGAAGAAAATAGAAGAAAAAAGAATAGAATAGAATACAATAGAATACAATAGAATAGAAAAGAGAACAGAATATAATACACATAGAATATAACAGAACACCACAGAATAGAATAGGAATAATATAACAAAATAGAATAGAGTAGAATAGAAGACAATAGAATAGAAAATAACAGAATATAATTGAAAAGAAAAGAACAGAACAAAAGAAAAAATAACAAAACAGAACAGAATAGATTACATTGGAACAGAAAAGAAGAGAACAGAACAAAACAGAACAGAATAGAAAATAACAAAATAGAATAGAATAGAATAGAATAGAATAGAATAGAATAGAATAGAATAGAATAGAATAAGAATAGAATAGAATAGAATAGAAAGGTACAGAATGGAATAGAATAGAACAGAACAGAATATAAACATCAGAAAAGAATAGAATAGAATAGAACAACAGAATATAAACATATCAGAATAGAATAGAATAGAGTTGAATAGAATGCAAGAATACGAAAAGAGCAGAATAAAACAGAACAGACTAAATATATAGAATAAAAAAGGACAGAACAAAAAAGAACAGAATAGAAAATAACTAAATAGAATAGAATAGAATAGAAAAGTACAGAATGGAATAGAATAGAACAGAACAGAATAGAAACATCAGAAAAGTACAGAACAGAACAGAACAGAAAAGAACAGAACTAACCCTAACCCATAACAGAATATAATAAAGAGAATCTCTAAAAGAGAACAGAATACAAAAAAATAGAACAACACAGAATAGAATAGAATATATTAGAACAGAAAAGAAGAGAACAGAATACAATAGAATAAAACAGTACATCACAGAATAGAATAGAATAGAATAGAATAGAATAGAATAGAATAGAATAGAATAGAATAGAATAGAATAGAGTATAATAGAATGGAAGAGAACAAGGAGAGTAGAATAAAACTGAACAGACTAAAATAGAGTAGAATAGAAAAGGACAGAACAAAATAGAATAGAATAGAAAAGTAAAGAATGGAATAGAATAGAACAGAACAGAACAGAATATAAACATCAGAAAAGAATAGAATAGAATAGAACAGAACAGAATATAAACATCAAATATCAGAATGGAATAGAATAAAATATCCACACCCTTGTCTTGTGTGGACTTATGTTATTTCCTGTTCTGTGCCATGTTTTGTAGTCCTTTGTAGTTTTTCTTGTTGATTAGTCATTATGAGTTCATTTGTCCCAGCTGTGTCTCATTTCCCTGATCTGTTCTGTGTATTTAAGCCCTGTGTTTCAGTCTGTTCCTGGTCTGCCACTGTTGTGTTATGTTTGGTTGTTCTGTTCAGTTGTTCTGTTCTTGTTTCTCGTGATCCAGTTTATGATTGTTAGAGTTTGTTTAAATAAATCTGCTGCAAGTAGATCATGCATCCTTCCCTGCTTCAACCTGCAGGGTTACAAGACTAAAATAGAATAGCAAAGATAACAACTAGATAACAACAACTAAAATAGACAAGAAAAGAATAGAATAGAAAAGAGAAGAGAAGAATAGAACAGAACAGAACAGAACAGAACAGAACAGAACAGAACAGAACTAACCCTAACCCATAACGGAATATAATAGAAAACAGAATACAAAAAAATAGAACAGCACAGAATATAAATAGAATAGAATAGAATAGAATAGAATAGAATAGAACTAACCCTAACCCATAACGGAAAATAGAACAGAATATCACAGAATAGAATAGAAAATAACAGCAGAAGAAAAAATAATAGAATAGAAAAAAACAGCACAGAAAAACAGAAAATAACACAATAGAAAAGAATAAAAATAACGGAATATAGTAGAATAGAAAAGAGGACAGAATACAATACAAATAGAGCAGAACAGCACATAATAGAATAGAATAGAATAGAATAGAATAGAATAGAATAGAATAGAATAGAATAGAAAATTACAGAATAAAAAATTACAGAACAAAAGAACTCAGTAGAACAGATTAGAATAGAACAAAACAAAACAAAACAGAAAGTTAACAGCAACTAAAGCATTAAAGATGTTTGTTTCCCGTTCTTCATCACAGCATTAATCTGGAGTTCTCCACGAATCAGGGCCGCTCCTGGTCCCTCCTGCACACCGAGTGTCTCCCGGATCTGTGTGTCGGATCACACCTGCCGCACAGCAGCATCTACTCCTCAGAGAACTACAGCGGGTCCGTCACTGCGTCTGCTCACACACCTCTCACATCTGTCTGTCTCTTATCATGTGTTTAATCTGTGCGTGTGTGTGTGTGTGTGTGTAGCTGGACGAGGATCAGCATTCCTCTGCCCAACGCCGCGCTCACCGAGAGCACTCGCTTCCGCTGGAGACAGACCGCTGTGGGAACCAGCAACATGTGGGCCATCGACAACAGTAAGAGCCAGAACATTCAGCGAACACACACAGCTTCAGCTTAACTGATGGAGACATTGTTCACGCCTGTTGTGTGTGTGTTTTCCAGTCTATATCGGGCCGTCCTGTTTGCGCTTCTGCTCCGGTAGAGGACACTGTTCGCGCACCGGCTGCAAGTACGAATTCTCTTCCGTCCAGACACTCTTTTCACTGTGAAAAACAGCAACACCTCACCGGGAAGTGTGTGTTTTCCACATTTCCTCAGGTGTGACCCTGGTTTCAGCGGTCCTGCGTGTGAGTTGGCATCTCAGACCTTCCCTGCGTTCCTGTCGGAGAGTTTCTCGAGTGTGAGGCTGTCGTCCTATCACAGCTTCTCCTCGCTGCGGGGGTCAGAGGTCAGCTTCGCCTGCGGGGTGTTGGCCAGTGGGAAAGCGCTGGTGTTCAACAGAGACAGTAGAAGACACATTATTACAACTCCACTGGACAGCTCACAGGCCAGGTACACACACACACACGCGCGCACGCACACACACACACACACACACACACACGCACTCTCACACACACACACGCACACGCACTCTCACACACACACAAACACACTCTCACACACACACACACACACACACACACACACACACACACACTCACACAGGTACACACATCTTTGTGGGGACTCTCCATAGACTTAATTGGTTACAAACTGTATATTCTATCTCCTTACACTAACCCTACCCCTAAACCTACCCATCACAGAAAACTTTCTGCATTTTTACATTTTCAAAAAAATATAATTTAGTATGTTTATTAACCCATTTCCCTCATGGGGACCGCTGGCTGGTTCCCACAATGTAATATAAACCAAAACACACTCTCACACACACACAAACACACTCTCACACACACACACACACACACACCTGTCCTCTCTCTCTGCAGGTATCTTCAGTTCACCCTCAGGCTGGGCAGCCGCAGCACCTCACACACACACACACACACACACACACACACACACACACTCACACACACCTGTCCTCTCTCTCTGCAGGTATCTTCAGTTCACGCTCAGGCTGGGCAGCCGCAGCACCTCCAGCTCGTGTCCCGCTCCGGATCAGCCGGGAGAAGGAGTGCTGCTGCATTACTCCTCAGATAACGCCATCACCTGGACGCTCCTGCAGCATTACTCTTATCAGGGCTTCCACGAGCCCAGGTGTGGCACACTGAACACACCGGCTCAAAGCAGCCTCACAGAACCAGACAGGACAATAGCAGAATCATTGATCAAACTTCATCAAATATGAGACAAACTCACAGTACAGTCAGATCAACAATAATTCAGTTCAGATTTTCTAACTCTGAGTAACTGTGCAACTCCATGTCAACTATCAGTCATTAGAGTATTAGTAGACTGATGTTAATATCTGATAACTCTTTATTCTGATGCTCCTCAACAGATATTCTACTGACTATAAGTAACTTTACAACTACAGGTCAACTTATTCTCCTAACCTGAACCTAACAGTCTACTAATACTCTGATGAGAGCTAGTTGAAGCAGTACCTGAGTTGCAAAGTTACTTATAGTCAGTAGAGTGTCTAAAGTGGATTATTGAAATAAAGTGTTCCCTGAAAAAGCAGCCTGTATCTTTCACAGAGATAGAGATTTGTGTGATCGGCTCATCGACTGGTTTTGTTTGTTGATGGTTTGGTTGAATTGGACTCTCTTCTCTCAGGATTGTCTCGGTGGAACTTCCTCCCGGGGCCCGTAAGTTCGGGGTCCAGTTCCGCTGGTGGCAGCCGTACCACTCGGGCCGCGGGCAGGACGTCTGGGCTGTGGATGAGATCAGCATGACCTCGGTCCTCTTCAACATCATCAGCCTGGACTTCAGTAATGTGCTGGACGTGACTCAGAGCCTGGGCTTCTACCTGGGGAACGTGCAGCCATACTGTCAGCACGACTGGACTCTCAGGTACTGCTTCATGTGCACCACACACACACACACACACACACACACACATACACTCGCTCATCTGCATTCACAGGATTCTGGCTTTTAAAGTCGTTGAAGCCAGGGGTTTTCAGTCTCTCAGGCCACGGGCCAGAAATATCATCTTCATCATCATCATCATGCCAGGGACCTCATCCTAAAATTCGTAAAAATAGGTTCAATGGGGTTCTATATAAAACTCTCCTGACTCCATTTGAGCCCTCTGGGAATCTACAGTCATTTTTAAGCAAAAAATGTTACGTTTTATTTTTATTTTACTTCATCGGAATGGTACGAATCTTGGTAAAGATTTTGGCACTTGCTATGTGAACACACACAAAAAAAAATCATGGACATGAAAAGGTTAAATGGTCCTGAAAAAAATAGTCACACTTGTGTTTCTCGCGGTAAAAAATAAGCGTATTGGAAATAAATGGGAGACTAATTTCATCTAGTGTAAACTTTTGGTACTGCAGCAAAACAACATCTCACTGAAAGCTAATTTTCTGAGATTTCATGCTCAAATTTGGAACACAACTTTTAGATTTATGATTTAGTGTTTTTTGCATTTTTCATAACAATAAATGTAAAATTCTGTAACTTTTTAAAACTTTTTACACTTCAGCAAGAATTTGCCAAGTGTCGTCTTTAAAAATAGAAGTCTGTTGCTCTAAAGCATTCAAGATTTACGACAGTTTAAGTTGGAAATTTAACATGAATAAATGGATTATAACTACTCCGTAAATATAATGTAGTACCATAAAATCCCCTAAAAATACAAAATATTAAATAAAAAAACATAATCAAACTAAAATATAGTACATTCCTTTCATTGAAAAAAAAAAAAAAATCTGTGATTTTTGACTACCACGCGAAGAGCACCAAGCAAAGGGATGGAAAATTGCTTTTGTATGCAGTGCAAAAACAGAAAGAATATTTCTGCAATTAATAATGCATTGATATCCAACCAGTCCCAGCACTTCCTTCGGGCCAGTTCAGAATGACAGTGTAAGCCACAATGATGCAAATATTTGCTCAGTTTTTCAGGAGATCACGGCTCGGCCTCCAGCATTCGCTATGTGGAAACCCAGTCCATGCAGATCGGCGCGTCCTACATGATCCAGTTCTCGCTGGTCATGGGCTGCGGACGGGAGCCTTCACCGCACATCGACACGCAGGTTCGCCTGGAGTTTTCCACCAATCACGGCTTGACTTGGCATCTTGTCAAAGAGGTGAGAACACCAAGATATCCTCTAAAGCACCAGACCTAAATGCACCATGGTGTTGCCATGTTTTTGTGATTTGGAGTATGATGTAAAAACCATGATAATCACTGGTTACAGGACAGTAGTTCACTGAGTCTTGGTGCCTCCATGGCACTTTTCATAAGGATTGGAAAAGAATTATAACTCAGATTATAGATTATTCTTTGAGAAAACACTGTTTGTGCTGTCTGGCCCGTGTTTGAGGTGTGTTTTCTCATGGTTTGTTGGTGTAGGCCTGTCTGCCAGGCATGCCGAGCTGCTCTGAGTTCACTGCCTCCAGCGTCTACCATCCGTCTGAGTTCACTGACTGGAGACGGATCACGCTTCCTCTGCCTTACAAAACCTGGTGAGACACAAGCCACACACTGAGCTTGGACTTTACTACCTGTGCTTTGATTCATTGACTCCTGTGAGGATGATTTGATTAGATTATTAAAAGGATGAGCAAAGTTCCAAAGTCCCTCTAGTGGGAGTTCTTCTCTATATCAGTGTCAGTGTTTCTGAACTCCCTGAAACGCCTCCATTGTAGTCTTGAGTTTTCTTCCGGGAACGAACACGTCAAGATGTTCCTCATTTAAATAAATCTAATATTACATTAGAAAATATAAATAACAGTTGTTTCTCTGTATCGTCTGCATGAGCCGCTGGTCCTTTAATCCCGGTAATCATTGTTTGTGGCTATATTTCAGAAGAATATTTATTTTATGGGGTTTTTTTTCAGTTTCACTTCATTTTAATAGTCCACTTTAGACATTCTACTAATTTTAAGTAACTGTGCAAGTACAGGTCAATTTATTCTACTAACCCATACTAACAGTGTACTAATAATCTGAGAGTTAGTTGACATATAGTTGCAAAGTTACTTATAGTTAGTAGAATGTCTAAAGTGGACCATCGAAAATAAAGTGTATAAACCTTTTTTATTTTTTCAATGATTCTTTAATTTAAGTTGAATATATTAAGATGAATATTTATAGATGGTAAACACCATAGATGTTATCCCATGGCCAGTTTTGCTCATATTGAGCGGTGTACATTACAGAGAAGAGATGGTGGTATTTTTCCAGTGTTTGTGTCTCTTCATAGGCTCATATGCATTTGCAGTGTTTTCGTGTCATGTCTCACTCTGGTTTCATGCTGTTTTGCGGCTTCAGGTCGAGTGCGACACGCTTCCGATGGATCCAGAATTACTACCAGGAGCAGGACGAGTGGGCGCTAGACGATATTTACATCGGGCAGCAGTGTCCACAGATGTGCCGAGGACACGGCTGGTGCGACCACGGACACTGCAGGTCAGAGACAGACACTACAGCGGCTTGGAGAGAACAGTCAACAGCATTTACACACATGAAACACTTTTATTTACTCAAATAAAAGGCTTAGTTTTGGTCGCACCAGATACACGGGCCTGACCGCGTCTTGAGTTTCCTGATTGTGTTTTGGTTTTATCAAAGCCTTGCTCTATAAATAGCATTTAATTTCTTTTGAGTTCTGTTTATATGATACACTACTGAGTGTGTGCGGTGTGACCTGTGTGACGGTGTGGTTGTGTGTGACAACCAGGTCACATCGCACACACTCAACCACGTCACACAAAACCACACCGTTACACAGGTCACACCGCACACACTCAACCACACCGTCACACACAACCATACTGTCACACAGGTCACACCACACACTCAGCCACACAGCTGTCACACTCAACCACACTGTCACGCAGGTCACACCGTTACACACTCAACCACACCATCACACAGGTCACACCGTCACACACTCAACCACACGTCACACAGGTCACACAGCACACACTCAACCACACCATCACAAAGGTCACACAGCACATACTCAACCACACCGTCACACAGGTCACACCGTCACACACTCAACCACACCGTCACACAGGTCACACCGTCACACACTCAACCACACCGTCACACAAGTCACACCGCACATACTCAACCACACCGTCACACCGTCACACACTCAACCACACCGTCACACAAGTCACACCGCACATACTCAACCACACCGTCACACAGGTCACCCCGTCACACACTCAACCACACCATCACACAGGTCACCCCGTCACACTCAACCACACCGTCACACAGGTCACCCCGTCACACACTCAACCACACCATCACACAGGTCACACCGCACATACTCAACCACACCGTCACAGAGGTCACACCGCACACACTCAACCACACCGTCACACAGGTCACCCCGTCACACACTCAACCACACCGTCACACAGGTCACACCGCACATACTCAACCACACAGTCACAGAGGTCACACCGCACACACTCAACCACACAGCTGTCACACACAACCACACCGTCACACAGGTCACACCGCACACACTCAACCACACCGTCACACAGGTCACCCCGTCACACACTCAACCACACCGTCATACAGGTCACCCCGTCACACACTCAACCACACCATCACACAGGTCACACCGCACACACTCAACCACACCGTCACACAGGTCACACCGCACATACTCAACCACACCGTCACAGAGGTCACACCGCACACACTCAACCACACCGTCACACAGGTCACCCCGTCACACACTCAACCACACCGTCACACAGGTCACACCGCACATACTCAACCACACCGTCACAGAGGTCACACCGCACACACTCAACCACACAGCTGTCACACACAACCACACTGTCACACAGGTCACACCGCACATACTCAACCACACCGTCACACAGGTGTGGTTGTGTGTAACAGCTGTGGTTGAGTGTTTGCGGTGTGACCTGTGTGACGGTGTGGTTGAGTGTGTGACGGTGTGACCTCTGTGACGGTGTGGTTGAGTGTGTGCGGTGTGACCTGTGTGACGGTGTGGTTGAGTGTGTGCGGTGTGACCTGTGTGACGGTGTGGTTGAGTGTGACGGGGTGACCTGTGTGACGGTGTGGTTGAGTGTGTGCGGTGTGACCTGTGTGATGATGTGGTTGAGTGTGTGCGGTGTGACCTGTGTGACGGTGTGGTTGAGTGTGACGGGGTGACCTGTGTGACGGTGTGGTTGAGTGTGTGCGGTGTGACCTGTGTGACCTGTGTGACGGTGTGGTTGAGTGTGACGGGGTGACCTGTGTGATGGTGTGGTTGAGTGTGTGCGGTGTGACCTTTGTGACGGTGTGGTTGAGTGTGTGCGGTATGACCTGTGTGACGGTGTGGTTGAGTGTGTGACGGGGTGACCTGTGTGACGGTGTGGTTGAGTGTGTGACGGGGTGACCTGTGTAACGGTGTGGTTGTGTGTGTGAATCAGACTGAAGCTCATGGCTCTGCTCTGTTCTCAGGTGTGATGAAGGCTTCACAGGCTCAGACTGCCAGCCCTTCAACACTCTGGCCTCCAGTGTGCTCTCAGACTTCGAGTCGCAGGAATCCCTGATATCATCCTGGCGTGAGGTGACTGGAGGAGAGGTTGTGCCGCCTGACCAGGGCTGTGGTGTCGTTTCCTCAGGATCCTCTCTGTACTTCAGTCAGGTGCAATTACAGCTGTCACACAGTCTACTGTTTTACAGCACTGAGTCAGGGTTACAGCATGCAGTTCTCACCTTACCATCATAAAAAAAGATCATCAGTTAAAAGAACAAAGAGTACAATAAGCGGTAACACTTGACAGTACTTGACAGTTCAGATCTTCACTAATCATGAGTTCATGTTGAAGTAACTATTAACTCGGGTATTAGTACATGATTATTTATGTACCCTTCACAAGTTCCTTTGCCCATATAATCTTTAAACTAATAAGGCTAAGCATATTTGGCTTGCTGTCCGCAGTGGAGGGGCTCGAGGAAGCAGCTTCAACTCGAGCTTAGATAAACCCCCAGTGGGACTACTAATGCTTAGATGATGAGTATAGTAGCGAGATGATATTGGTGGAGCTGGTGAGGTGGAAGGACACCACAGCTGATGCCAGAGCGAGGTGAGCGGCTGCTTATATGCTCCAGCAGTTAATTGAAAGATTATATGGGTTCCCTCCTCCTGAAATTACGTTGTGAACTTCACTTATTGTAAAGTGTTACCCAATAAGCTTATTTCACAAGGTGATGTTTTGAGACCATTATTAAAGACCAGATAACTTTGAACTATTGTTCATTTAATGTCACTGGAGGAACGTTTGTTCATAACTTTGAGAGAATCTTGCCAGAACGTTCCCTGTGAGCTGAAAACACATCATCATTATACAGACCGAGGCACAGATGACATGCAGGTCTATGGTCATTGGCATGATGTCTCAGATGCTGCTGTATGTTGAAGTGTGTGTGTGTGGTCAGGCTGGGCTGCGGCAGCTGGTCAGCTGGGACCTGGACACGGAGTGGGCGGAGTTTGTGCAGTTTTACCTGCGTATGGGCGGAGCGGGAGCCGAGTGCAACCAGGCAGACAGCAGGGAGGAGGGGCTTCTGCTGCAGTTCAGCAACGATGGTGGGATCAGCTGGGGTCTAATCGCTGAGATGTACTTCACTGACTTCACCAAACCTCGGTGAGGATCAGTCATCAACAAATACACTAACATACACCTGTGCCAAACATCATACAAACACTGCAGTCACTGTGCCAAACAATTCACTGGAATATACGCTTGTTACTTGTTCTAAAAAGTGGCGGGGAGTTTAAAAATAAGGCTCTGTTTATCTAAGCTTTTTTACTTTAAAGGAATAGTTCACTTCAAAATGAAAATTCTGCCATCATTTACTCTCCCTCAAGTTGTTTCAAACCTGTATGAATTTCTTGAGGGTGAATTATAACAGAATTTTCATTTTGAAGTGAACTGTGTAATACATCCAAACAATTCTTTCTTTCTTTCTTTCTTTCTTTCTTTCTTTCTTTCTTTCTTTCTTTCTTTCTTTCTTTCTTTCTTTCTTTCTTTCTTTCTTTCTTTCTTTCTTTCCTGGAGTCATTTGATGTAAATATGCCGGCCCTACGCAGCCTATTCTGAGTGCAATATGTTAAATTATCAATAGAAAAGCCTATCCAAACAATGGATCCGTTCACGCAGAACATGTTCTGTTGTTTATAACGCAGCAGACACAGCCGAGTGGAATAGAAGTAGGATTGAATGCTTAGGTCATAACTGGGCCGTAATCACCATTCGAACCACTGTTACCCACCCGAAGAAGAGTGAATGCATGCATATTTTAAAATAAAACATTAATTGCAAATAGTTTAAATTGATTACTTCACAACGACAATTAGACCCAGAACTTTACATGAATAAATCTTTATATCTTTCTTTGAGTGTAATGTGAGAGTTTGTGACTGGCTGATGTTGTTTGTCCACAGGTTTGTTCATTATGAGCTTCCCCTGGCCTCTAAAACTCCGTGTACGCGCTTCCGCTGGTGGCAGCCGCTGCACTCCGGCGAGGGCTACGATCAGTGGGCCATCGATGACGTGATCATACTGTCCGAGCGAGAGAAGCATGTCATCCCGATGGCCGACCCCACGCTGCCTCAGGTCAGACTCTCCTCACGGATTAGAACTAAATTAAGCGTAGCGTCAGTTCTGGCAGGTCACGTTAGTCAGGCTCACATCAGCTGATCCACGTCTACCTATAGGAATACAACGCCTATCACTGTATTCATATATAAGCTCCTTCAGTATTATCAGCAGCTATCGCGTTCCCAGGAGCTGATTACCCTCCTCCCTCCCCAGCTCCACCTCTCGTCAGTCAGGATTTGGCATTCTGATTCCCCTTGAATCAGAATAAATTCTTGAATTATGTTGTACGTTAAAATCTTGAATTAATGATCTGCATACATTCATGTTGGTTCTGTTCTGTTCACCCTAAGGGGGTTATTGCTGCTCTTATCTAGGCTAGGCTGCATGGATGCGCAGGGAGTTCTTGCCCAGAACAGAACCATACCGCCAATCCAAATTGTATGCTTATTGTCAATCGTATTTGATGATAGTGGTCCTGACAGAACTGATTCTACTGCAGTGTTCATGAAGGGATGAGAGAGAAACTCTGGTGTCTCCCTGCAGAACTTCTATGAGAAACCGGCGTATGATCATCCGCTCAACCAGATGAGTGTGTGGCTGATGCTGGGAAATGAAGGAATGGACAAGGACCGTAACGGCAGCTTCTGTGCTCCCACTCCCTCTGCCATAGTGTTCGGGCGATCGGATGGCGACCGGATGGCGGTGACTCGAGATCTGTCTCTCCGTCCCGGATACACACTGCAGTTCAAGGTACTGATGTAAGGCTACGTGCAGGAATTCTTCTTTCTCTCTCTCACACATGCACTAATACCCTGCTCTGCAGGCCTCCAGCAATTGCTTGATGTGTGTACTGAATATGGTGAACGATATGACATCGTTTAATCCGAAAAAGACTGTTGTGATGATTGTGAGGACTAGAGAGCAGCGTAAGGCTGTATTTCCCATGTTTCATTTGTCAGGAGGGGATCTGGCAGTTGTGGAAAAAGTGAAGTACCTCGGTCACATTATAAGGAGTGACCTCTCTGATAATGATGACATCCAGAGGCAGTACTGTAAATTGTATGCATAAGCTAATATGCTGGCACGGAAATTTGGAATGTGTACAGAAAATGTAAAAATAGTCTTGTTTAAAGCCTACTGCACACCACTCTACACTGCCCACCTGTGGTGTTGCTACACAAAAACTGTATTTCACAAGCTACAAGTAGCATACAATGATGCTCTTAGGATTCTTTTGAAAGTCCCTCGCTGGACCAGTGCCAGCCAGTTGTTTGTGCAGAATGATGTGACCACACTAAATGCTGTAATAAGAAATGTTGTTTATAAATTTATGATGAGACTCATGGACTCGCAAAATGAAATTATAATTGTTTTTACATGGCCTGACCAGAGCAGTACTAGGTACAGCTCGCTGCTTTGGAGGCACTGGAGAAATTGTTTATATGGATTATAGTAATCCTTTGTTTTTATTTGTCTGTCTGTCTCTTTTACATGTTTTTTTATGGACCTTTTTGAGTCTGAAATAAAGAAATAATACGCACACACACACACACACACACACACATTCATCAACCCAATTAAACGAACCCATTAATCCAATTAATTTAAAATAATCACAAATATCCATTTGCTGAGAGAAGCTCCCAACTAAAAATGTAAGTTGTGGCTCGTCATCAAACACTGTCACACACACATGCGCTTGAGTTTTATCTGCGCTAGTTTTTAATATTGGCACATATTTTCTACATGTATGTTATAGATCTTACTGTGAACAGTTCATCCGTGCATATGTTTCTTTCTTTTTTAAATTGACCTCATAATGTTTAAAATGCCCCTATTATGCTTTTTGAGATATGACCTTTTTGAGATATATCCTATGAGGATATATCTCAAAAAGGTCATATCTCAAAAAGCATAATAGGGGCATTTTAAACATTCATGTGTATTTCATGTGTAATAAAGCTGTTTTTTTTATGTAAAAAAAAAGGTCTGCAACGTTTCACAGATCAAAGTGCAGATAAATGGAGTTTTTGTCTCCCAAAAGAAAGAAGTGATTCTGAACAGAAACGAGTCGTCAGTAATTCAGTCTCACTTCCTGCTGTAGGTTTGTAACTCATTTGCATAATGCCAGCCTGTGGTCCTGATTGGCTGAGCAGCGTCTCTTACCTCCGCCCTCAAACACTGTAGTTTATCTGAGACTGGAAGAGTTTGGTTCGTGTTGTTCATGTCGAGAAGACGCTGTTTTCTGCTGACAAATCAAATCCACTTTGATGAGATTGATATGGTAAAACCCACGCCATCGTTACTGTTCGTATCACTGTGATCAAGAGCTGAGATTCAGTGTTTGCTCTCTGACCAATCAGAGCAGAGCAGCTCTCAGAGAGGCGGTGTCATGAAATGATGGAAGGAAGCAAGATGCAAGTAAACTCTTTTATTGATATAAAACGTCCAGAGAACAGACTAGCGGCGCAGGGACCCCGATGGTCAGATGAACCCGGAGGTGAAGGTGCAGCAGTGCGATGCGGTGAGTCCAGAGGTGAGATAATCCAAAGTAAATCCACAGGAACACGAACAGGAACACGGAAGGCACAATACTCGAACGCAGACTGGAACACACACCGGGACACCACAAACAACGATCTGACAAAGGGGATGAGAAAGTGGTGAGTATATATAGGGTGATGAGATGAGCTGCAGCTGGTGATGGGAATAATGAGCTGGATTGCTGATGAGCACTAATGAGCCGGCACGCCCACACAATCAGCACTCACACACACACAACAACAGAACACGAGACAAGAAAGAGACATAGGATTTATGAACCGTGACAGTACCCCCCTCCCTAGGAACGCCTCCTGGCGTTCCCAGACTCCCTTACCTGCCGATTGTAATCATCGATAAGGGAGTGATCCAGGATGTCTCTAGCTGGTACCCAACTTCTCTCCTCCGGACCGTAACCTTCCCAGTCCACCAAGTACTGGAATCCGCGTCCCCTCCGTCTCGAGTCCAGAACACGATTGACCGAATAAGTAGGTTCCCCGTCTACGAGTCGCGGCGGGAGGGGGAACCGGGACTGGCGGATTAATGCGAGCAAAGAAAACGGGCTTAATTTTGGACACATGAAAAACGGGATGAATTCTCCTGTACACTGGAGGGAGATTGAGGCGGACTGTCACCGGACTAATGATTTTATTGACAGCGGGCCAATGAATTTAGGTGCAAGCTTATTCGAAACGGAGCGGAGAGGAATGTCCTTGGTAGAAAGCCACACTTTGGAACCGACGACGTATACGGGAGGCCTACACCGGTGGCGATCGGCTTTGGCCTTGGTGCGCGCCCCCACTTGGAGTAGAGTCTCACGGGCTCTAGTCCAAGTACGACGACACCTCTGGACGAAGGCGTGGGCGGAGGGGACCGCGACTTCGGATTCCAGACCAGGAAAAATTGGTGGCTGGTACCCTACACTACACTCAAATGGTGATAGGCCCGTGGATGACACTGGCAATGTGTTGTGGGCGTACTCCACCATAGACAGTTGCTGACTCCAAGAGGAAGGATTCTTGGACACTAAACATCGCTACGTTCTCTCCAAATCCTGGTTGGTTCGCTCAGTTTGACCATTGCTCTGGGGATGGAACCCAGAGGACAGACTGACAGTCGCCCCCAGGAGTTTACAAAATTCTCGCCAAAATTTGGACACAAATTGGGGTCCTCTGTCAGAAACCACGTCTGTCGGGAGGCCATGTAGCCGAAAGACGTGGTTAACGACAATCAACTCTGTCTCCTTGGCTGAGGGTAATTTGGGCAAGGGAACGAAATGGGCCGCCTTCGAGAACCGGTCCACCACGGTCAAAACTACCGTGTGACCCTGGGAGGGTGGGAGGGCGTTGATAAAATCTAGAGCGATATGGGACCAGGGTCTCGAAGGCACCGGCAGCAGTTGAAGTAACCCATCTGGAGGTCGATTAGAAGTCTTACCCGTGGCGCAAACTGAGCAAGCCAAGACAAAACTGTGAACGTCACGAGCCATAAGAGGCCACCAGAATCGTTGCTTGACTAAGAATTTAGTGCGATTAACTCCTGGATGGCAAGCCACATTGGAACAATGTCCCCACTGAATAGCGCTGGACCGTAAACCCTCAGGCACAAATAAACGATTCGGTGGACAACGAGCCGGAGGCGTTACCCCTTCTAAGGCCTTCTTGACCTTCGATTCGATCTCCCATGTGAGTGTAGAGATGAATAGAGTCTCTGGTAAAATGCACTCGGGAGTAGACGGGTGTTCGGAACGGTCAAAAATACGCGATAAAGAATCGGGTTTGATGTTTTTGGAACCCGGGCGGTACGAGAGAGTAAAATCAAAACGACCGAAAAAAAGAGCCCACCGAGCCTGCCTGGAGTTTAGTCTTTTAGCAGTCCGAATGTATTCCAAGTTCTTGTGATCAGTCCAGACGATAAAAGGTACCCCCGACCCTTCTAACCAGTGGCGCCACTCCTCCAATGCTAACTTGACCGCCAACAACTCTCTGTTGCCAATGTCATAATTGCGCTCGGCAGGGGATAAACGATGAGACAAAAACGCGCAAGGATGCATCTTGTCGTCTGAAGGAGAACGCTGGGATAACACTGCACCTACCCCCACCTCTGACGCATCGACCTCCACCACGAACTGACGTGATGGATCAGGGGTTATCAGGATGGGGGCTGAAACGAAGCAACCCTTCAGTTTTGCAAACGCAGCCTCGGCTGCGTCTGACCACCTGAACGTCGTTCTGGGGGAGGTCAAGGCGGTCAGAGGTGCGGCTAGTTGGCTGAAATTGCGAATGAAACGCCGGTAGAAATTGGCGAACCCCAGAAACCTCAGTAGGGCCTTACGGGAATCTGGACTTGGCCAATCCACCACAGCCTTGATCTTCTCAGGATCCATGCGCATTCCCTCATCCGAAATGATGTAACCTAGAAAAGGAACAGACTGTGCATGAAAAGCGCATTTCTCCGCCTTGACAAAAAGCCCATTCTCTAGCAACCTCTGAAGCACTTGTCGGACGTGTTGCACGTGTTCCTGGAGAGACGATGAAAAAATCAATATGTCATCCAGGTAGACATATATGAACTGTCTCGTAACACGTCATTGACAAGTGCCTGGAAGACCGCTGGGGAGTTGGAAAGGCCGAAAGGCATAACCAAGTATTCAAAGTGCCCCCTGGGGGTGTTAAAAGCGGTCTTCCACTCATCCCCCTCCCTGATGCGGACCAAATGATAAGCATTCCGTAAATCCAATTTTGTGAAGATAGATGCTCCCTGCAACCTCTCGAAGGCTGAAGACATCAACGGTAAAGGATAAGTATTCTTTACCGTGATGCTGTTCAGCCCCCAGTAATCAATACAAGGTTGCAACGATCCATCCTTCTTCCCCACAAAAAAGAACCCCGCCCCCGCTGGAGAAGAGGAAGGGCGGATGAACCCCGTTGCTAGAGAATCAGAAATGTATGTCTCCATGGCCTCTCTCTCCGGGACAGAGACTTGCCCTTAGGCGGAGACGTACCTGGCAATAACTCTATCAAAAGTCAAAAATGTCAAAAATGACTCCACGCCGACACAGACTTTAACTGCCAGTCCACTTTGGGGTTGTGACGGGTGAGCCAGGGGTGACCAAGGACGATGGGTGCAAGAGGAGTGTCCAGAATGTAAAAGGAGATGGTCTCAGTATGATTGCCTGATGTGATGAGGGTGATGTGAGGGTGATGTGGCCAGTGAAATGGTGGGGAGTTTTTGACCATTGAGGGCGTGTACTGCAATCTGGTGCGTGAGGGGTCTGAGGGGAACTTGAAACTTGTGTGCAAAAGTGTGGTCCATGAAATTGGCTTCAGCCCCTGAATCCAGAAGTGCCCGACAGTCGTGGAGGTGAGTTGACCATCGGAGTCTTACCGGAAGGAGAGTAGATGTTGATGAGGTCTTCTCGGCAGAGATCCCACCCGACAGTAGCCTCATACTTACTGTCAGGCTGGGCCTTTTTAACGGACAACTGTAAGCGAAATGTCCAGTTCCTCCACAGTACATGCAAAGGCCCAGGGATCTCCGCCTCTCCTTCTCCTCCCGGGAAAGCCGGGCTCGACCCACCTGCATGGGCTTGTGATCGTAGATGGGGCTGACCGCGTCCCCGCCTCCGGAACGCTGTCCCTCGATCCCTCTAGAAGGACGGTTAGGTTGACAACGTCGATCTACATGAGAAAGCCATGCGTCCACTCTCAGGGCCAGAGCAATGAGGTCATTGAGCTTGGTGGGAAGGTCCATGGCGTAGATCTCCTTTTGGACGCGGTCAGCCAGCCCATGCAGGAACATGTCCCACTGCGCCTCCTCGTTCCATTGGCTCTCTGCTGCAAGGGTTCGAAACTCAATCGAAAAATCCGACACGGATCTCTCACCTTGTCGGAAATCTGCCAGCACTCTAGCAGCCTCTCTTCCTGCAACAGCGCGATCAAATACCCGCCTCATTTCGTCGGAGAGCCTCTGGAACGAGGAGCAGCATTCGTCCTGATTCTCCCACACCGCCGTTCCCCATAGCGCCGCTTTTCCAGTCAGAAGCGTCAATACGAACGCGACCTTGGTTCGCTCATCATGGAATGTCCTGGGCTGAAGAGAGAAATGCATCGAGCACCTGGTTAGGAAAGCTCGACAGTAATTAGGTTCACCTGAATAGGCTTCAGGAACCGGCAGGCGGGGCTCCGACTGGGAGGGCTGTACTGGTGGTGGGGGAATCGGTGGCGTGGGTGGTGCAGTGGGAACGCGAAGCTGTTGAATCTGCTGGGTGAGCCCGGACACCTGCGCCACTAACGCCTGAACAGCGCAAGCTGTATCGTTGAGGTTTTTCTCTTGATCGTCCATTCTCTGTATGCTGTTGCTCACAAACGTTTCCAGTGAACTTGAAGAGCCACTCGCTGCTTCCATGGTTGGGTCAGATCGTTCTGTCATGAAATGATGGAAGGAAGCAAGATGCAAGTAAACTCTTTTATTGATATAAATGACGTAACGTCCAGAGAAAAGACTTCTAAACTGCTTATGTGAAGTTTATATATCCGACTTTATAGAGCTGCGGCGCAGGGACCCCGATGATCAGATGAACCCGGAGGTGAAGGTGCAGCAGTGCGATGAGGTGAGTCCAGAGGTGAGATAATCCAAAGTAAATTCACAGGAACACGAACAGGAACACGGAAGGCACAATACTCGAACGCAGACTGGAACACACACCGGGACACCACAAACAACGATCTGACAAAGGGGATGAGAAAGTGGTGAGTATATATAGGGTGATGAGATGAGCTGCAGCTGGTGATGGGAATGATGAGCTGGATTGCTGATGAGCACTAATGAGCCGGCACGCCCACACAATCAGCACTCACACACACACAACAACAGAACACGAGACAAGAAAGAGACATAGGATTTATGAACCGTGACAGGCGGGGCTTAGAGAGACTGAATCCTTGATCGAAGCGTTTCAGACACTGAGAGAAAAGAGCTGACGCTGCAGTGGAGATTATGAGGACGTTAGAGTGTTTTTGATCTTGGATGAATGTGAATCTGTTGTAGGAGAAAAAACTAAATTTACAACATTTACAATAGCATAATAGCATGTTAAAAGCGCAGACTTTGTATTTTGATGGTACTGAAAGCTTAAATTTTTCTGCTTACATACAGGTCAAAGGATGATTATTTTCACTTTTTTACCGTAGTGAATGACCTGTTTGTACATGTCAGTGTGTGTTTCTCCAGTGTAGAGACCTGTGCTGTGCTTCTCCTTCAGCTGAACATCGGATGTGAGTCGGCCTTCAGTGCATCGGCGCCGGTCCTGCTCCAGTTCTCTCACGACGCGGGCCGTTCGTGGGCTCTGGTGCGCGAGGGCTGTTACCCAGCATCCCCTGGGGCCGCCAGCTGTGAGGGCAGCGGCCGAGAACTCAGAGAGCCCACTGTTTACAACACAGGAGACTACGAGCGCTGGACCAGAATCACGGTTGTACTACCTCGAAATGTGGCTGCCAGGTAACCGGACACTGGGATTGTTCTCAATTTTCGAGATGTTTAATAGAAAACAAGACCAAAATACCAAGCAAGAAGAACATTGTTGGCAGTGCTTGGTTGATTATTCTAGCCACAGTTTTGATGAACTCATCTCTACATTCCCGTGTGGTTTTCAGCAAGACGCGCTTCCGCTGGTTCCAGGAGAGCAGTGTGTATCGGGACGCCCCGGCGTTCGCCCTGGACGGCGTCTACATCTCTGAGCCCTGTCCCAATCACTGCGGGGGTCACGGAGACTGTGTCTCAGGCGTCTGCTTCTGCGACATGGGATATACAGGTAACGCTCACATTCAGACTTGGTCATTAGCCATTAGCCATTCATAGCCGGTCTAATCTAGCTTTTACTCTTTGCTTGACATGGTGTTATGGCGTGAGTTGACAGAAGCTGAATCAATGTATGTTGATCATCATATCTGTATGTCAGTAAATCACAACCACTGCACATGTCGAACACCTCTTTGTCTGACATTTCAGGTCTTGGAGTCTCTACTAATGAACTGGAGTCAGCTGCATAAACACAGCTGTCATGTTAAAGTCACTGAATTCAAAATGAACAATTCTCATTTTTTATTGCAGTGTTTATTCTAAATGATTTATCGGTGCACATCATTATTGTTTCAAAAATTCATGTCTCATAATCTTGAATCAGAATAACAGCAGCATCTCTTCTCTTCTCTGATGACGAAGGCGGGGCAACCTGTCACTCACATGAGATCAGCCAATAGCAAACCACAACCATCCAATTATCCAATCAATTCCCCACAGACACAATCAGGCCCCACCCACATTTGTTCTTGTTCCTGAAGCGTTTCACTCGGATAGGGAGGAAAAGACGAGCACAACTTCCCTTTCATGATGACTTTAAAAGCTAGTCTGACCAAATATCAATTAGTTGGAGATAATCATAATATTTCTTTTCAGATTAAATCCGTCCAATCTATAAAATGAGATGATTAAGTTGTAAGACTAGCCTAGCCGAGTCAGGTGTGTGACCAGGAGCTTCTGCTGTGTGTGATGTGGTGTGTTTGTGTTCAGTGGAGGTGGATGGGTCGAGCTGTGTCCCGTCGGCAGCGAGTCCCACTGAGCTCTCGGAGGACTTCGAGGGCAAGCTGAGCTCACTGTGGCAAAGCCTGAGCGGAGGACAGATTGGGGACGGCTGTGGGACCATCAGCGAAGGCAAAGCGCTGTACTTCAGCAGTCTAGGCCGACGAGAGGCTCGCACCACACTGCTGGACACCACCAACACCCGGTCAGAACCACTCCAACAATAAGGCTTCAGAACGCCCTCATTTCTCTACTTATAACCTACTCTTTTCTCTTTCTGTACAGTTTGGTTCAGTTCTACATTCGGATTGGAGGGAAAAACATGGGCTCCACTTGTACTCGCCCCCGTTCCCGAAATGAAGGTGAATGTCAAGTCAAGTCTCCTTCATTTATACAGCGCTTTTAACAATATAGATTGTTTCAAAGCAGCTTTACAGTGATAATAGGAGATTACAGTAACAGATTGTTTAGGCTTTACAGCAGCTCTAGAATAAAGTTATTGTCCAGATAAAGTTAGTTTTTGATTGATTCACTTCCGTTGCAAAGATCATTAGTTATTAACTTAGGGGCCGCTAACACGACACTTTTAACTGAAAACAGAAAGCTTTTAATGTTTTCTGGCTGTTCATTTGCACGACAACAGTGTTTGGTGTTCGAGAACGCAAACTTTAAAACAGGTTCCAAGGTGCAAGTTTTGAAATTTTTTGAAAACTTTATAATCTCTGTGTAAACTTCAAAAATGTGAATCTGAGAAAACGGTCATATTACGTGTTTATTCTATAGGTATGTGCGTTTGAATATGTATTTGTGCAGGCGCATAGTTTTATTTTTTTAATTGTCCTCACCAAATTACTTGTCTGGCCTACAAAATACAGAATTTTTAGTCGTTTCCACGGATCCATGCGAACTGGAATCATTTTAATAACGTATTATCTGTACAGAGGTAAAGGGAAGGGAAGTGGAAATGTGGAGATCATTAACTGCAGATCTGGTGTGAATTGTGAATTGTACAAAAACATATGATTATTGGACAAAAGTAAGCGTGAAGGTCCACCCCTAAACATACCCGTCACTGGGGTGTGTGCAGATCGTATGAAAACATACGAATTATCCATCAATTCGCCAAAACTTAAAATAATTACAAATTGCCATGAGATTTTGTCAGTTGTACAGTATTATGAAATAGAAATAAAGTGCTTGATCACACAAAGCTCATCAGAAACGGTGATCAAATGTTTTAGATGTTCAATCTCAATATATTCTATTATAATAATCCTCACATCATCTTTGGAAAGAACAGCGGTTTCAGCGGCTGGATGAGGCGATCAGGCACTAAAAATACCGCAGTTATTCATGACTTACCCTGCTTGTATTTCTTTGTCAGGTGTGGTTGTCCAGTTTTCCATCAACAATGGCGTGCAGTGGCAGCTCTTACGCGAGCTGGACTTTGGGTCGTTCCTCGAGCCTCAGGTGGTCACCATCGAGCTGCCGCCCGCAGCGAAGACATCACACACCGTGTTCCGCTGGTGGCAGCCTCAGCAGGGTCAGAACCGTTATAAACACACTATTCTACAGTGAGAACATCATAACCTACAAAACATGTGTTGAGATGCAGTCATCTATCTCTGGTTTCTCAGGTAAACACGCAGCCCAGTGGGGCCTGGATAATATTCTGATTGGAATGAACGACAGCGCTAGAAGTGGATTTTTCGACACGTTTGATGGCACTTCCCCTTTAAGACACAACTGGTATCGAGTTGTAGGCGGAGAGGTGACCGCAGACTGCCTGAGTCGAGACTCAGTGTTGAACTTCAACTCTGAGCTCATGGACAGTGAGTTATCGTTAACATATAAGTTTTCATTCATCATCCAGACATTTAAATGAGCATTTTCAGCTGGCCATTTTCAGGCCTTCTCGCTCTGGTCTTTTATAATATTTACACGGGTCCTAAAGCTCTTGTCTGATCATAACCCTTTTTTTCCAGTGATATTCCTCTGAGTTTTTCTCTTTTGTAATGTCTCTCAGCCATCTCTCTTTCTACAGTCTTTCAGCAAAACTCCCTTTTGCTCACTCTCTCTCTCCTCCCCTATCATGAGTGGACACACCCCCTACTGCTGATTGGCTTACTCTCTCTCCTCCCTTATCATGAGTGGACACACCCCCTACTGCTGATTGGCTTACTCTCTCTCCTCCCCCATCATGAGTGGACATGCCCCCTACTGCTGATTGTCTATCTCTCTCTCCTCCCCTGTCATGAATGGGAACACCCCCTACTGCTGATTGGCTTACTCCCTCTCCTCCGCCATCATGAATGGACACACCCCCTACTGCTGATTGACTCACTCTCTCCCTCTCCTCCCCTATCATGAATGGGAACACCCCCTACTGCTGATTGGCTTACTCCCTCTCCTCCCCCATCATGAATGGACACACCCCCTACTGCTGATTGACTCACTCTCTCCCTCTCCTCCCCCTTCATGAATGGACACACCCCCTACTGCTGATTGACTCACTCTCTCTCCTCCCCTATCATGAATGGGAACACCCCCTACTGCTGATTGGCTTACTCCCTCTCCTCCCCCATCATGAATGGACACACCCCCTACTGCTGATTGACTCACTCTCTCCCTCTCCTCCCCCATCATGAGTGGACACACCCCCTACTGCTGATTGACTCACTCTCTCCCTCTCCTCCCCCATCATGAGTAGACACACCCCCTACTGCTGATTGACTCACTCTCTCCCCCTCCTCCCCCATCATGAGTGGACAAGACCCCTACTGCTGATTGACTCACTCTCTCCCTCTCCTCCCCCATCATGAGTGGACAAGACCCCTACTGCTGATTGACTCACTCTCTATCTCTCCTCCCCCATCATGAGTGGACACACCCCCTACTGCTGATTGTCTATCTCTCTCTCCTCCCCCATAATAAGTGGGCACGCCCCCTACTGCTGATTGGATCACTCTCTCTCCTCCCCCATCATGAGTGGACACGCCCCCTACTGCTGATTGGATCACTCTCTCTCTCTCTCCTCCCCCATCATGATTGGACACCCCCCCTACTGCTGATTGGATCTCTCTCTCTCTCTCTCCTCCCCCATCATGATTGGACACGCCCCCTACTGCTGATTGGCTCTCTCTCTCTCTCTCTCCTCCCTCATCATGAGTGGACACACCCTCTATTGCTGATTGGCTCACTCTCTCTCCTCCCCCATCATGAGTGGACACGCCCCCTTGCTGATTGGCTACAAGTGTGTTGTGCTGCTCAGTCCGATCCACTTTCAACAGCATTTCTCAGAATCGCTTACTGCACCTATAAGCAGATGGTCTACTAATACTCTACTGATACTTTAATGAGAGCTAGTGGACCATCAAAATAAAGTGCTACCAAATAATTTAGTTCTGAACTTGCCCTTTGATACTCACAGAGCTGAATGAAGCATGTATTATAGAGTGTATCTGTTATCAATGCACATGTATTTATAGGGTGTGTCTGATATGAATGCACATGTTTTGAGGGTGTGTCTGATATGAACTGTCCCCCAGAGAGGCCTCGGTACGCTGAGAGCTGGGACTTCGAGGTGTCCGGCTCCTCCTTCCTTCAGTTTGATCTGAGCATGGGTTGCAGTAAGGCCGCTTCTCCATCTCACGGCGTCCGACTCGAGTTCTCCACAGACTGCGGGCGCCGCTGGAACCTGGTCACGCCGGAGTGTGTGCCGCCCGCCATCGGCTGCTCCGGGTACAGCCAGCGCTCGGTGTACAGTGCTCCTCAGTACCTGCAGTGGAGGAGAGTCACTGTCTACCTGCCCAGCACTGCCATGTATGACTCTATACAGATGAGTTTATACACACACCTCAGTCCCATCACTACACCTTTATACTGCCCTCGCTGTGGCAGCAACAGAGTCAAGCCTCATTTCTATAGCACTTTATACAGTAGAGATTGTTTCAGAGCAGATTCACAGTTGACAGCGAACATTCTGGCAAGGTTACGAACAAACGTTCTTCCAAGCTTTATAATGGCAGTGAATGGCTGTTTCTGTTTTGAAGTCCATAAAAGTGCATTTCTGTCAGGACCACTATCATAAAATACGATTGACAATTAGCATACAGTATGGAATGGCGGTATGCTTCTGTTCTGGGCAAGAACTCCCTGCACATCAATGTAGCCTAGCATGGATAAGAGCAGCAACAATCCTCCCTAGGGTAAACAGAACAGAACCAACATGAATGTATTGCAGATATCATTAATTCAAGATTTTAAAGTACAACATAATTCGAGAATTTATTCTGATTCAAGGGGAATCAGAATGCCAAATCCTGACTGACGAGAGGTGGAGCTGGGGAGGGAGGAGGGTAATCAGCTCCTGAGAACGCGATAGCTGCTGATAATACTGAAGGAGCTTATATATGTATACAGTGATAGGCGTCATATTCCTATAGGTA
>NC_139971.1:1040000-1205000 GCF_963993115.1 Abramis brama
AACAACATTTCCGGAACATTCTTATGATGTTATTTGTATTAGGAATATTTCAAATAAACCTTCAAAGAATGTTATATTGTGAGTAGAAATAATTTCAGGAGAATGTTGTACTAACATGATCATTACCTTTTAAACAATGCTGTAATCCCGACCATAAAGCTGGACATTTAGTGTTTTAGAAATTCACTGTTCCCACAATGTTCTTCAGCATAAATGTGTTAGCTGTGTTCAGTGTTGTTCTCAATCCTCCAGGTAAGAAGGAGGAGGTGTGGGTGATTGACGACCTGATCATCGACGGCAACAGCGTCAGTAGTTTGCCGGTGATATTAGAGAGCTTTGAGTCGGGACCGCAGGAGGGGAACTGGCTGTTTTATCCCGGAGGAAACACTGGATTCTACTGTCCGTATCAGAGAGGAGGCCTGTGAGTATCTCACTCCTGTAGATAAACCAGAGAGGACTCAACACACACCTCGAGCTGGATCACGATTCCAACGCTAGTTAAACCTGTCGATGGAGTCATGTGACCCTCTGTGCTTGCAGGGAAGAGGACTCGGCCATGGTGTTCATGTCCAGTGATCTGGGCGAACACTCAATCACCACCAGAGACATCGATGTCAACGAGAACACCATCGTCCAGTTCGAGGTAGAGCTCTGAGAGATCAACGCTGGCGTTTAAAGGGAATGTTCACTCAAAAATGAATGTTTAATTATTTCTGTCATCATTTCCTCGCCCTCATGTCGTTCCAAACCCGGAAGACTTTCATTCATCTTCAGGACACAAATGAAGATATTTTGAATGAAATCTGAGAGATTTCTGTGCCTCCATTGAAGGTCTATTCACTCAAAACTGAGACGCTTCAAAACATCCAAGAGATTGTGTAATAAATCCACACACTGCAAGAAATACTTAGTATTTTGGTTTTATTTTCCAGTACAGACATTCTGAAATCAAGACATTTTTACTTTAGATGTTAAGTCTTGTTTTCTGAAAAATGTTGATATCTGCCAATGGAGTCAGAAAATAATCGTTTTTTTCCCTTTGAATTCAGTTTATTTTTCTGACCCCATTGGCAGATACTGTATTTGTTCTTGTTTTAAGAACAAACTCATTTAATTTTGAAGATTTCTTCAGACTTAATATCTTCAGTCATTTTGCTTCTCCAGTAAATGTATCTCGATTTAAGAAAGTTTAGATATTTGTGCTGGAAAACAAGACAGAAAAACTGAGCAATGTATGAATCGAGCGGTTTAATCCAAGTCTTCTGAAGAGAGTCGATCGCGTTGTATGATGAACAGATTTAATTTAGGCTTTTATTCACAAATAAACATTAATCAGTGAACATAGAGCTGGTGAACAGAAGCTTTGACACGTTCGAGCTTCTGTTTTCCGTATTTGATGCGCTCTATGTACATTCGCTGATTTATGAATATTTTGAAGCGTCAGAGTTTTGGGTGAATAGACTTCACTGCAAAAAATGCTTTTCTTGCTTAGTATTTTTGTCTTGTTTCCAGGCCAAATACCTAAAACTTCTTAAATCAAGGAGCATTTACTAGAGAAGTAAAATTACATAAGAAATGAAATCTTGGAAAATGAATTAGGCGAGTTTTTGCTTAAAACAAGCGAAATTATCTGCCTATGGGGTAAAAAAATAATAATCTTAATGCAAAAGGGAAAACAAGAAAAATAATATTAATTCAAATGGAAAAGCATTTTTGCAGTGTTTAAATGGAGGGACAGAAATCTCTCAGATTTTGTTAAAATTATCTTAATTTGTGTTCTGAAGATGAAAGAAAGTCTCATGGGTTTGGGACGAGTAAATGATGACAGAACATCATTCTTTGGTTGAACTAACCCTTTGACTGTAAAGTTAAAGGCCTATCACTGTAATATTGACCTGTGGTTCGTCTCGGTTACGTCATGACTTTGGCTCCTGCTGTAGATCAATGTGGGCTGCACGACCGAAAGCTCCTCCCTGAACCCCGTGCGCCTGGAGTTCTCCAGGGACTTCGGATCCACATGGCATCTGCTGGTTCCTCTGTGTGCCGGCGGCCCTCGGCTCAGCTCGCTCTGCTCCACCCAACTCCACCCGGCCAGCGTCTACTATCCTGGAACCTCACAGGGATGGAGGAGAGAAGTGATCCATTTCGGGAAGCTGAGACTCTGCGGGTGAGTGGGACAGGAGTTCAGAAACTAGCAGAAACAGTTAACCCTTGTGTGCTGTTCGTGTGCGCTTTACACTGCAGAGAACCCAGACAACATTTGTAACAAAATAATAGTGTTTTTTTTATATATATAAATGTAATTTTACTCTATTTATTAATGTTTTTAGCTTATTAGTTTATTCCTCAGTTTATTTTATTTTTTATTTTTTGGAGGATTTATTATATTTTTTAAATTTATATAAATAAGAAATATATATATTTTTTTTAAATAGGTATTTATAAAAATAAAAATAAAAAGCTTTTTATGTAAAATCTACTTTATAAAAGACCCACATTTCATTCATGGAGATAACATGGATAATTTGACATGATTTAGTGTAAGATTTTTGCCCATCTTTTGGAAAATGCAGTTTTAAAAGTAAAAAATTATCACTGTTAGACATCTTTTCACAAGTTTTTCAAGTTGGATTCATATATACATATTATGAAATCACAATTATAAAAATATACATATTATGAAATCACAATTATAAAAATAAAAGTTACTTTTTGTCAAAGTTTAGCATTTTTTGTACTGGAAAAAATCTGTTTTTCAATAATGTTACATTATAATGAATTTTAAATAAAAAGCTGTTTTTGTATAAAAAAAACAAAAACATATTTTTTTTTATAAATTAAAAAAATAGTAATAAATCCTCCAAATACTGCACAAATGTGGAATAATAACATCAATAAACAGAGTAAAATTAAATTTGTTTAATATATATATATATATATATATATATATATATATATATATATATATATATATATATTTTGTTACAAACTTACATTTTGTTGGCTGGGGTCTGTTGCCTCTGGAGACCCCCAACAGCACAAGTGTGACTTTTTCCCCCAAACTAAAATAAAAAAAAGATATCATTCCAATTATTTTTTTTTATTTGTAGATCTAGAAAGTGTTGACAACTGTAAAAAGTAAAAGTTTCATGCCATTTGGACAAAGAAACCTTTTTTTATTTCAGCAAACGTCATTTGGGGTCCAAAAAGACCCCGAACAATGCACAAGACACATGAACAGTGTATAAATAATGTTTTTGAGAGCGTTCTGTCAGCGTGACTGGAGGAGCGGTTGTTCATGTTCTGTGAGCTGGGCTGCTGTTTGCTATGACAGTCGACCGTTGCGTGTT
This sequence comes from Abramis brama, assembly GCF_963993115.1. Lineage (NCBI taxonomy): Eukaryota > Metazoa > Chordata > Actinopteri > Cypriniformes > Leuciscidae > Abramis > Abramis brama. The sequence goes on from NC_139971.1 coordinate 1,043,351, forward strand.
CAGTCTCAGTGTTTCTGTGCTTCAGATCGGTGCGGTTCCGCTGGTTCCAAGGGTTTTACCCGGCCGGCGCGGCTCCGCCCACATGGGCCCTGGACAGCGTGTACATCGGCCCACAGTGCCAGAACATGTGTCACGGCCACGGTGTGTGTGTTCGAGGCACTCACTGCATCTGTGATCCAGGATACTCCGGCTCCGACTGCTCCGTTCCAGATGTGCCAAATCCAGATTTCCTGAAGGAGGATTTTGAAGGTACGGAAGCAAACAGATGTTGCACAGTATTTTAGTTGTTATATGAATGTGGTTCGGTGAGTAACACAAAGATGTGTTTGCATTTGAAAAACGTTTGTAAGAATAGAGTCATAATCAGTGTTAGGGGAAGTTACTTTTAAAAGTAATGTGTTACAATATTGCGTTACTCCCTAATAAAGGAACTAATTGTGCTACTTAATTTTTATTGAAAGTAAGGCATTACTCTACTTTTGCATTACTTTTTCTCACCTGGGCTGGACTCGCTTGTTTGTTTTTTAAAAGGAAAAAAAAAACAAAGTAAAATGTTCAATGTAAAGGCCTTTTCACAAGTAACATTACTTATTCTTATTAATGTGTTACTTTGCTTGTTAAAAAAGTAATCTGATTATGTAACTCACGTTACTTCTAACAGAGAACGTTCTTGCAAGATTCTCTCAAAGTTATGAACAAACTCACTTCTAATAATGTTAATAGAATGTTTGTTCAAAGTTATCTGGTCTTTAATAATGTTCTCAAAACGTTAGAACAAAAACATTACGTAAAAATCGTTCATGATTTTATTTTATTTTTAAGTTCCCCTGTAGTCAATAATTGTATCCCTTAAAACTCGTCTTTGATCACCAAAATGACATATTTAAACTTTTTTACCTTGAAAAAATGTTTTAATGCCTTAAAACAGCTTAAATGTAACTCGACACCCTTGCCTCATTTAGTATGCGCGGTTCTATGAATATGCAAATGAGCCCCGCCACCACTCACTCACTCAGCTCAGAGATCCACTGGTTGACGATCACACGTTGATCTGATTGGTTACAAGGTAGTTTGTGACGTCAGAAACACCAAACGTGTTTTTGAGACTGTCTTTGGTTCACTGCAGTTTTAAGGAGGAAATACTCAGCAATGGAGTCGACTTATGAACTTACACATGCTTTGTCTTAAAGCATATTAAAAACACCACATAGACACATAACAACATTACAAGCTGGATTTTCAACACAGGGGGACTTTTAAGTTTCATTTGGACGTTCATCTAATATGTTACTACTTGTTTCAGAACATTCAAAAGTAATGTTTGCAGAAAGATACAACTGAATCTTCCCTTTCAGACAGGGTATCTTTCTCAAGAATAGATCTTCTGAAGAAGCTTGACTATAGCAGATGTAACTGTGTTGATTGTCTCATAGGTGGAGTTTTGGAGTCTGAACATTTCAAGTTGATGAGTGGAGGAAAGCCTTCCCGAAAGTGTGGCATCACGACCAGCGGGAACCACCTGTTCTTCAGTGAGGACGGCTTGCGGATGCTGGAGACGCTGGATCTGGACCTGTCTAATGCTAGGTATCACACCCAACAGAACCGAGCGTAATGGACAATGAAAATTGGCAAATTGGCAACATGCAGTATCACAGACCAAAGCAAAAACAGACATTCCAGCCTGGAAACGCATATTTCAAAGTAAAATAACGGCTGTAGAAGTGTTTTTCAGAGAAACGAGTATGTGAACTTAGCATGTTTCCTCAATATATGCAAACAGATTATGGTATTTTTATGCTTTAGTAGAGTGAAAAAGTTACATCTTTAATGTTCAAATGTGTCCCCACCACAGGTTCATCCAGTTCTTCCTGAGGCTGGGCTGTGGGAAGGCGTCCCCGGACCCGCGCTCGCAGCCGGTGCTCCTGCAGTTCTCCACGGATGGAGGGCTCACCTGGACTCTGCTTCAGGAGTTCCTCTACAGTAACAGCAGTAACCAGGCTCACCTGGTGGCCCTCGAGATCCCTCTGAGGGCCCGGAGCCCAGAGACACGCCTGCGCTGGTGGCAGCCCTCTGAGAACGGACACTTCCACAGTCCCTGGGTTATTGATAAAGTAAAGAGCCAAGACAGAACGGCAACACACTCATTTACACTGTATTAAAAATTGCAAAGGCATTCAGACCATTTTTCTCATTTTACTCCATTATACACTACCGGTCAAAAGTCTGAAATTATTACGATTTTGATCATTTGTTTGATTAAAAATGCAGTAAAAAATTAAATATTATTCAAATGTAAATCTGATTTTTTCTATGTGAATATATAGTAAAGTGTAATGTATTCCTGTGATCAAAGCTGAATTTTCAGCATCATTACTCCAGTCTTCAGTGTCACATGATCCTTCAGAAATCACTCTAATATGATGATTTGATGATCAAGAAACATTTATGATTATTATCAGTGTTGAAATATTTCAGTGGATATCAGTTCATATTTCTGTGGAATCTGTGATACATTTTATTTTTCAGGATTCTTTGATGAATAGAAAGTAAAAACAAAACAATATTTGTTAGAATATAATCTTTGTAACATTATAAATGTCTTTAATGTCACTTTTGATCTTTTTTTTCTTTTTAACCCCAAATCTTTGAATAGAAATGCATCACAAAAATGTTTCCACATGTTTTCCAACTGTTTTCAACACTGATAATAATCATAAATGTTTCATGAGCATCAAATCATCATATTAGAGTGATTTCTGAAGGATCATGTGACACTGAAGACTGGAGTAATGATGCTGAAAATTCAGCTTTGATCACAGGAATAAATTACACTTTACTACAGTAGTCAAAATTTGAAGTGGATTAAAAAGTTCATCACAGTTGTCCTAAGACAAGAACAGATATTGTTCAAAATTCATGTATAACTTTGATGAAAGGTTTTGATCCACTTCAAACGTTGACTACTGTATATATTCACATAGAAAACAGCTGTTTTAAATTGCAATAATATTTCACTTTTTACTGTTTTGTTGATGATTGTGCAAGGCGCCGCCAGTAAACGTGTGCTCAGGCTGGCCTGCTGGCTGTGTGTCGTGTGTATCAGCAGCATGTTGTGACGTGTGTGTGTGTGTGTGTGCAGCTGGTGGTGGGTGGCAGTGCCAGTGGTTGGGGGCCGCTGGAGGACGACTTCTCCTCCACTAACACCCGCTCGTGGCTGCTTCACCCGGGTGGCACGCGGATGCCAGTGTGTGGATCTGACGGAGAAGCCTTCGCCTTCATCGAGAAATCAAACACTCGCTACGGCATCACCACCGACATCAGTGTGGGCCCCGATGCCTTCGTCCAGTTCGACTTCTCTGCCTCCTGCTCGGTCACCTCGTCCTGCTACAGTAGGTCACTGACGCGAGCGAGTCCTGTGTGTGTGTCGTGAAGAGGGCTTTGCTCTGACGGGTGTGTGTGTGTTCATGTGTTTGCAGCGGTCGAGCTCGAGTACTCTCTGGATCTGGGTCTCACGTGGCTGCCGCTGGTCCGGGATTGTTTACCCACAAGTCCAGATTGCTCTTCTTACACACTGCAGAGGTTGTTGGTGTCAGATACATACAACAAGTGGGGCAGAGTTACTTTACCCATACCACACTACGCCAGGTAAACACACACACACACACTTGCTCTTACATCAATGATAGCACTGCGTCCTAACCAGATGCGACGCGACTATGAGATGTGAAAAGATCAATCCAAAATCAACCAATCAGAAGAGCGTGTGGGCGGAGTCTCTCTGCAAACACACTGCACTCGCAACCAAATCAATCCAAAATCACAGCCAATCAGAAGAGCTTGTGGGCGGAGTCTCTCTGCAAATGCACTGCACTCGCAACCAAATCGATCACAGATCACAGCCAATCAGAAGAGAGTGTGGGCGGAGTCTCTCTGCAAACGCACTGCACTCGCAACCAAATTGATCACAAATCACAGCAAATCATATTTTATATAAAATAAAAAATGTTTTGTTCAGTGCATTTGCTTTACAGTAATTAATAACTTTTTTACACTTTCATTTTCTGACATGCTTTCACAAGTTCTCCAATAATATGTTGAGTGTCTCTTTGAAAAACACTCATGAATTACAACTAATTAGTTTGTTAATTATGGGTGACAGTTCACGGGTCAGTCCCTGAGATTATCATTGTCATATTTGTATGTTGTTGTTCCAGCCGCAATCGACGTCGCAGAAATAGAAACATTTCTAAAATAGAATCCGCTGTGGCTTGTTTCGTATCGTGGATGGAGAAAAACTCTTAATGATTAACATGGAAAAAAAGACTTTTAACGAGTCTGGTTAGTAAAGGGTGTAAGAAAGAAAACACTTGAACTAAGAGTTTGTTGATCTTCTTTTGTGGCGAATGCTCAGGTCCACAGCCACTCGCTTCCGCTGGTTCCAGCCGGCGCCCTTCGATAAGCAGCAGACGTGGGCTCTGGATAACCTGTACATCGGAGACGGCTGTGCCGACATGTGCTCTGGACACGGCCGGTGTAGACAGAGCTCCTGTGTGTAAGTCCATCTCAATCTCAGAGTCAGTCTCTGTCTCTGTCTCTGTCTCGTCTCAGAGTCAGGCTCAGTTTCAGAGTCAGGCTCAGTCTCAGAGTCAGTCTCAGTCTCAGCTCACTCTCAGAGTCAGGCTCAGTTTCAGAGTCAGGCTCAGTCTCAGAGTCAGTCTAAGTCTCAGCTCACTCTCAGAGTCAGGCTCAGTTTCAGAGTCAGTCTCAGTCTCAGAGTCAGGCTCAGTCTCTGTATCTGTCTCTGTCTCTGTCTCGTCTCGTCTCGTCTCAGTCTCAGTCTCAGTCTCAGTCTCAGTCTCAGTCTCAGTCTCAGAGTCAGTCTCAATCTCAGAGTCAGGCTCAGTCTCTGTATCTGTCTCTGTCTCTGTCTCGTCTCAGTCTCAGTCTCAGAGTCAGTCTCAGTCTCAGAGTCAGGCTCAGGCTCAGTCTCTGTCTCTGTCTCGTCTCGTCTCAGTCTCAGTCTCAGTCTCAGTCTCAGTCTCAGTCTCAGAGTCAGTCTCAATCTCAGAGTCAGGCTCAGTCTCTGTATCTGTCTCTGTCTCTGTCTCGTCTCAGTCTCAGTTTCAGAGTCAGTCTCAGTCTCAGAGTCAGGCTCAGTCTCTGTATCTGTCTCTGTCTCTGTCTCGTCTCGTCTCAGTCTCAGTCTCAGTCTCAGTCTCAGAGTCAGTCTCAATCTCAGAGTCAGGCTCAGTCTCTGTATCTGTCTCTGTCTCTGTCTCGTCTCAGTCTCAGTCTCAGAGTCAGTCTCAGTCTCAGAGTCAGGCTCAGTCTCTGTCTCTGTCTCTGTCTCTGTCTCTGTCTCAGTCTCAGCTCAGTCTCAGGTCTCTTCTCTTTCAGATGTGACCCCGAGTGGGGAGGCGAGTTCTGCGATGAGCCGCTGGTGTCTCTCCCCATCCAGCTGAAGGACAGTTTCAGTCGAGCCCCGGCGCTCAATCACTGGCACCTGCTGACCGGCGGCAAGATCAGCAGCGTCTGTGGAGCTGTGGCCTCAGGGTCAGCCCTGCACTTCAGCGGGGTAAAGCCCTCCCTCCATCTCTCCATCCCTCAGTCCTTCCCTCCCTCCCTCCATCCGTCAATCTCCTTCAGTCTGAATAAATTCAAACTGAAGTTTCTCACATTCACAGTCCACACAAAATAACTGTGGGCCCTATTTTACCAATCTATGCGCATGGTCTAAAGCGCATGGCGCAAGTGCACTTAGTGCGTCTGAATCCACTTTTGGTTGTGTAATGATGCGAAAAATGGTTGGTGCTCCCGGCGCATGGTCTAAAAGGGTTGATCCTATTCTCTTAATGAGTAATGGGTGTGTTTGGGTATAACGTGCAATAAACCAATCAGAGTCTCATCTCCCATTCGCTTTAAAAGCCAGTTGCGCTCGCGCCATGGCTGATTCGCTATTTACATGGACAGCTCAGTCTATTTCAGTTTCCTCAAAATAGCAACGGTCCAACAATACGCCTGAACACACACCCGGTTCTCAGACCAGCAGCTCATGGGCCACAGATGGGCGTAAATGCATTTCCTATTTAAACAACATGGCGCAGGACATGAAAATGAAAACTGCGTCGGGCTGAAACTAGCAAAACACACTTGCGCCGCACCTGGTGCTGCACTGGTCCACATGTATGATAGGGCCCTATATCTTACAGGGAACGTTCTGGCAAGGTTCTCTCAAAGTTATGAACAAGAAAGAACATATCTAAAAACTGGACATTATAAACATTCAGAAATAACATTTTCATAAATTAATGGGAAAGTTATCAAAACGTTGTTTTTGTTAGCTGGGTCATGAAGTGAGAATTTGGCAATTTACCAAGTATAGATGAAAACTAAAAACAAAACACAGACTTCACGAGTATTCCAGCTCCCGCATTTCAACCATCAGCGAAGACCTTATTTTCCTGAAGATTGTGTCCCAGGAGTCTTGTGGATTGCTGCTTGTTTTCCTCTAAGGCTTTTTATAGTTTACTCCATCCATTTTTCATTGTCTCTTTATGAGTTCCGAATCCCTGCTGTCCTTCTCCGTAGGGACGATGTTCTTGAGCTTCACAATGAGGCACAAAAGCTCAATTTTACTTTCATCAGAGCGTGAAATCTTCCTGCAGACAGTCGTGTCTCTCAAATGCCTCTGAGCAACTCCATCTCAGATATCATGAGTTTATTCAGAAAAACTTCACCCTGCCAGCTTTCCATAAAAATCTGTCTGTCTGTCTAACTGTCTATCTCAAGTATCAAGTCTAGTTTATTCATAGAGCCTTTTACAACCACACTGTAAACCGAAGGACTGTCCCAGCTGACAAAAATATGTTCTAAGAATGTTCAAAACATCCAGTTCTTTAAACATGTTTTTCTTAGTTATGTGAACGTTAAGGGAACGATACGTTGTATAATTCTTCAAACATTACTGGAACATTACTTTTGTCCTCTGAATGTTCTGAAACTAGTAGTTACATTTAAAAATGTTTCACGAACATCAACTAAAACATTTCAACAACAACATTTCATGAACAATGTATAAACAAATGTTTTTGTTCTAACGTTTTGAGAACATTATTAAAGACCAGATAACTGTGAACGAATATTGTATTAATGTTACTGGAAGAACGTTTGATCATAGCTTTGAAAGAACATTGACAGAACGTTCCCTGTTAGCTGAGATACAGTCTGTAAAAATACAGATTAATACAGACAGTGTAAAACATCAAATACAAATATCAAACACTGAGATAAAATCCAGCTCCAAATATCAACAATTAAACAAATTTTATCAACAATTTTTTTCTGGTGAGAATGAAACATGTCGTTCTTCCTGTCTGTTGGACTAATGTTTCAGCACACTGCCAGTGTTGCGCTGATGAAGTGTGTTTCTCACTGCTGTTGTTTGTCTGATGGCCAGAGCTGCTCTCGTCAGCTGGTGACGGTGGATCTGAATCTGACCAGTGCTGAATTCATCCAGTTCTACTTCATGTACGGCTGTATGATCGCGCCGAGCGGCCGAAACCAGGGCGTTCTGCTGGAGTTCAGTGGGAACGCTGGGATCAGCTGGAGTCTGCTGACCGAGATCTTCTACGACCAGTACAGCAAGCCTGAGTGAGTCTTGTTCTGAATCAAGCCAATGTCCATTGTTAAAATCCCAAGCTCAGTCTTGATCTTACTAAACGGAAAATGAATAAGCTCATATGCCAACAGTTTAGCGCACTGCTGCTTGAGAGAGTTATCTTACATACTGCACACTGTTTCACATGCTAGTTTTATACTAGCTTTATACTTATTTTTTTTAAAGAAATTAATACTTTTATCCATCATGGATGTATAAATTTGATCAAAAGTGACAGTAAAGACATTTATAATGTTACAAAAGATTCTATTTCAAATAAATGCTGTTCTTTGGAACTTTCTATTCATCAAAGACTCCTGAAAAATAAAATGCATCACCGTTTCCACAGAAATCGGAAGCAGCACAACTGTTTTGAACACTGATAATAATCATAAATGTTTCTTGAGCATCGAATCATTAGTATGCTTACTAGGACTAGATGGTAGAATCCCTTGATAATCAGCAAGCGCTGTTGTTGGAGATGTCCTCTTGGGTGGGGTTGGATTGGGGGATGACCGTCTGGTGCCTCCAAAACGACACATCATCAGTTGACACATCACCGGAGGCTCCATGAGGTCACTAGCAGCCAGGCACTTCAGCACTTGGTTGTGGTGCCAGGTGTATCTGCCTTGCGTAAGGCTGGTCTTGCAGCCCACCAGGATGTGTTTCAGGGTTGCTGGGGCAAGACACTGGAGGCAGGCTGGATCCTCTCCAAACCAGAGATGTAGGTTGGTTGGAGAGGGCAGGACATCATATGTGGCTCTGATGGTAAAGCTCAGCATATTGGACTCCATGTTCCACAGCTTGCTCCAAGTGATCTTCCTCCTCTCCACACCTTCCCACCTCATCCAGCGGCCTTGCTTGGCTTGAGACACCGCTCTGGCACACCTGTCCGCTTCCTCCAGGTGGAGGCACCTCCTCAAACACCAGGTGCCGGTGTTCAGCTGGAGTAGCCTTATGCCATGTGGGTGTTGTTGCTCCAAGCCCTAGGCCCCCTTTGCCTTGTGTGCCACTGCTACACCTGGCCTCCCCCTCCTCCCTGTGGCTAAGGCGGGAGCAGCCCCTCTGACGAAGGGATCCCGGGATTCTGTGAGGGTCATTTCGAGCCTTGCTTTAGAGCATTTGTACTCCTCCACCAGGCTTGAGATTGGCAGAGAGAGGGCTCCATTGCTGTACAGTCCTATGCTGCTGAGGCATCTGGGTAGTCCAAGCCACTTTCTCACCTGCACATTCACCAATCGCTCCAACCGATTGGCATGGGATTAGGGTAACCTCATAGATAGAAATTGGCGACATGAGGCGGGGCAGCAGTCCGAACTGAAGGCTCCAGAGCTTCAGCTTCCCTTGGAAGGCAGTGCTGTTGATCTGCTTCAGACCACTGATGGTATCCTGCTTTAGTTGTTCCACCTGTTTGGCGTCTCTGAGATCTATGTTGTACCACCGACCATGGCTTTTGATGGGCTTCTCCAGGATAGTTGGTATCGGCTCGTCATTGATGTGGAACCTCTCATTTACGATCTTTTCCTTGACAATGGAGATACTGCGGGATTTGCTGGGTTTAATCTCTATTTGTGCCCATCTGATGTTTCCCTGGAGTTTGTACAGCAGGCGTTTGGTGCATGCATTAGTCGTTGTTATGGTCATCATGTCATCCATATATGCCCTGATTGGAGGAAGCTGCAGCCCACTCTTCAGACGTTCCCCTCCAACCACCCATCGAGATGCCCGAATTATTAACTCCATTGCCATGGTGAAGGTCAGTGGGTAGATGATGCAGTCCGCCATTATGCCTATCTCCAAGTGCTGCCAGGCAGTTGTACTAGCCTGAGTTGTAACGCAGAACTGGAGGTCCTGGAAATAGGCTTTGACCAACCTTGTGATACCCTCTGGGACTTGGAAGAAGTTGAAGGCTGCCCACAGCACCTCATGAGGCACTGACCTGAATGCATTGGCAAGGTCTAAGAAAACCAACCATGCAAGTCTTTCTTTTCCTTCTTATCTGTTTGTACCTGGTGCCAGATGACATTTGCGTGTTCCAAGCATCCTGAGAAACCACTTATCCCTGCCTTCAGCATTGAGGTGTCTACATAATTGTTCTTTAACAGGAATGCAGAGAGTCTTTGGGCCACAACACTGAAGAAATTTTTTCCTTACACATTCAGTAAGCTGATCTGGTGGAATTGATGGATGGTTGAGGAGTTCTTCTCTTTGGGAATCAGGATCCCTCCTGCCCTTCGCCATGCCTTAGGTATGATGCCTTTTTCCCTTGTTACCTTCATTAGCATCCAGAGGACCTTCAAGACGCCTGGTGTGTTCTTACAGAGCCTATATGGAACACCGTTGGGCCCAGGGGCTGATGCTGTTCTTGCCCGTTTTACTGTGTTCTCAACTTCTCTCCATGTTGGGGGTCTTGTATCCAACTGGTGCTCAGGTGGTTGGATTGGTGGCATGTCATCGGAGATGGTGGCTGGCAAATGCCTCTGATTGTTGGAGTAGGTCTTTCTCAGGTGCTCCTCCAGTTCTCTCACAGGTACTTTGAGAGTCCCGGTTTTCTCCTTGACAAAGAGGTCTTCGGCGAACTTGTAGGGATCTCTATAGAAGGCAGTCCTTGTTCGATCTTTCTTCTTACATTGCTTTCTCAAGCATTCTGCTCTTCGCAGCGTTGCAAGGCGCTGCTTGCTGTCACCCTGTAACACCTCAATTCCTTCCCTTCCCACTTCTTTGGCCTTCTTCCACTGTCTTCTCAGGCATCTTATCTCTTTCACAAGTTGCTCAATCTCTTGCTGCCTCCTGGACTTAAGATGGGCTGAAGGTTCTTTCTGAGTACTGTGGCCCTTGCATTTCTCTCCGAATCTCTCTGTGCCGTAGCTGTATATGATCTCTCCTATCTTCTCCAATTTTCTTTCGACACCCCCTTTCAGACCTTCTAGGAGATGGAGCATGGAGCAGTCTCTTCAGGCTGTCACCAGGTCTTTCCTGGGTTGTCAACTGCCCTTTCACAGTAGTCACTGGTTCCAAACCAGAGTTCAGTATGCTTACTAGGACTAGATGTTAGAATCCCTTGATAATCAGCAAGCGCTGTTGTTGGAGATGTCCTCTTGGGTGGGGTTGGATTGGGGGATGACCGCCTGGTGCCTCCAATACGACACATCATCAGTTGTGCACCCCGGCCTCATCATATCATGTGACATTGAAGACTGGAGTAATGATGCTGAAAATTCAGCTTTGATCACAGGAATAAATTACACTTTACTATGTATTCACATAGAAAACAGCTGCTTTACATTCTAATAATATTTCACTGTTTTTACTGTATTTTTGATCAAATAAATGCAGCCTAGGTGAGCAATAGAGACTTCTTTAAAAAAAAAAAACTAAAAAAAAAACCCATAAAAAATCTTGCAGACCCCAAACTTTTAATCGGTAGCATAATTTAAAATTTGGTTTCTTTTCCGACCATTTCAAGTTGTGAAGGAAAATCTCCCAAAAATAATTAAGAAATTAATAATAAAAACCAGATCTTTGTCATGGTATTGAAAGCAGAGTGAAATATGAAAGATTATTATGTGATGAGATGTGTTGTATGATCTGTGATGTGGTGAATGTGATGTGTTGTATGATCTGTGATGTGGTGAATGTGATGTGTTGTATGATCTGTTCTCCCGCAGGTTTGTGAATGTTCTGCTTCCGGCTGAGGCTCGGGTCGAGGGCGTTCGGATCCGCTGGTGGCAGCCTCAGCACGACGGGGCCGATCGCAGCGACTGGGCTCTGGATAATGTGCTGATCTCCGGCTCAGACGCTCACGCTCAGATCTCAGACACGTTTGGAGGAGTAGCTCTGCCCAGTCACGAGCGAGCGCCGGCCGATGGCACACACACCAGCGCTACACCCCATCACGAGGAGACCATCGGTACGAAACATGGCAGATTACTCTGGAGGACAGAGACAAGTGTCCTAACGTTTTACTACGAAGGGCCAAAAATCAAACTCCGTGGGCAGAAAGTAAAAGTTGCATTATATCAAACATCTATATTAAATTTAAAGTGGTTAGACTTGGTTCCCCTGATTTATGATTTCTTAATTTTAAAACATTAAGCAATCTGCTCAACTAATCCAGTTTTATTTTCAAAGTTTTAACAATGAAACTGTATTGCCATTTTTTATGTTTTAGTTACCTTTTAAACACCAACTGGCATTTTAGAAAAATTAAATAATAAAGAAAAGAATCTTGAACATTTAAGAAACTAAATTAACATTTAAATTAATCCAAACATAAATAATGGTTTATAAACATGCAATTAGACAGAGTATATTTGTATTTCATAATTAAAATAAAAATTAAGTCTATTAATAATAAGGGAATAATATCCTTCTTTAAGCACAATAATTAAATAAACAGCGAAATGATGTTTATTACATGGCTTATAGTTACATATTATTGTAGTGTTAAACAGCCCATAAGGGTTGCGTAGAGCGTTCTGAATCTTCGTTAGGTGATGGAAATTAAACTTCTGTAAGTTCAGAGAAATTAAAAAAGTTAAGCAGTTAAAATGTTATCTAGAATTATTCACAGTGTTTTGAAGTGCCCACGGCAACAATATTGTGCATAGCAATTGCCACGATTAACAGTATTACAGAATAAACGGCACACGTCTACTTCAATGACAGATTATTTTATATTTTTCCCCTCATGACATGGCAGGCCAAATCAAAGTTCATCACAGGTGTTTGGGCATCTCTGATCTAGATGATAGAGAGGTTACCTCCGGCTGGAGGGACGAGAGCTTGTTCATGCTCAAACAGCAAAGATGAGCATGTGAAAAAAGCAGAATAGCTCCTCTTTAAATTACTTGTTGATCTGAATCAGTTGCACATGAGCAGGTCGTGGGGTCACGGGGTCACAGGGTCACAGGGCGTAACTCTCACTTCTTCTCTGTAGACAGCACACATGTTCACTTGAATCTGTTTCCTTTCAGTGAGTGATCACTGGCTGTTTTCTGAAGACTGCTCCGTCAAGCGCTTCTGCAGTTCTCCAGACGGAGTCATGGTGTGTGGAAACACTGACGGACAGGAAGTTTACGCCGTCACACACGACATACTTCCTGCCAAAGGCTGGGTCATGCAGTTCAAGGTAAATGCTCAGTAACACACACCTGCTGTCGTTGGTTTACACACCGATTTCCAGTGGTGGACTTAAGTTGACTTAAGTTCCACTGCGCTTAAGTTGACTTAAGTTAACTTTATCTGAGTATTTTTATTTTGGAAAACTTTTACTTCACGACATTCCATTGAGGAGAGATCCCCTGACTGGAATGTAAAGCGCTTTGGGTGAACAGTAGTACATATAAAAAAAGCACTATATAAATGCCTCATTCATTCATTCATTAAATATAATAGTCAAGTCAAGTCAAGTCATCTTCATTTATATAGCGCTTTTAACAATGTAGATTGTTCCAAAGTGGCTTTACAGAGATACAAGGATAGTTTAAAGTAACAGAGATTGTTTTGGCTTTATAGCAGTTCTTGAATAAAGTTATTTTCCAGCTAAAGTTAGTTTGATTGATTCACTTCGGTCACAGCGATCATTAGTTATTAACTTAGGGGCCGCTAACACAACACCGGTTAAACAGGAAACTCTACACAGACTTTAAACGTGAAACCTGTGAGAACGCTGATGGCGTGCACATGCGTATTACGAGTTCAGTCTATTGGTATGCGCGTTTGAATATATGTGCGCAGGTTTGTAATTCCCTACAAACCAAGCCTTAAAAAACTACTTGTCTGGCCTTAACATTTTGATACAGAATTGTATCACTTCGGGGTAGATACGCAAACTGAATTTTCCCGACAACGCTTTATCTGTAGAGTGGTAAAGGGATCCTCCATAAGGAGAAACTAGTTGACACTTAAGCACCCTGCTATGACATCGGGTCCAGGCGCAGGTCCTTCATCAGATCTGGATACGGCCTGGATCCGGCAGGCTGCGGGAAAACCTCGGGATAAACAAAAACACTAAAATTAACGTAGATGCCATTCTTCTTATGATGTAACCAGTACATCAGGATTTATGGGAAGTGTTCCCGGTTCCGGCTGACCTGATCTATGCAGCCTAACATTGAATTATAGAAGTCTATAGTGTGTTATGTGAATGCTAGGTCAAAGAGATGTGTTTTTAGTCTAGCTTTGAACTGACAGAGTGTGTCTGCTTCCCGGACAATAATAGGAAGACTGTTCCAAAGTTTTGGTGCTAAATAGGAGCAGGATCTGCCGCCGGCAGTCGATTTTGATATTCTAGGTATTATCAACTGGCCGGAATTTTGAGATCGCAATAGACGTGAAGGACTATAATGCGCTAAGAGCTCGCTCAAGCACTGCAGAGCTAAACCATTTAGTGCTTTGTAAATAATCAGCAATATTTTAAAATTTATACGATGTTTAATAGGGAGCCAGTGCAGTGTTGACAGAACCGGGCTAATATGGTCATACTTCCTGGTTCTGGTAAGAACTCGAGCTGCTGCGTTTTGGACCAGCTGTAGTTTGTTTATTAAGCGTGCAGGGCAACCACCCAGTAGAGCATTACAGTAATCTAGCCTTGAGGTCACGAACGCATGGACTAATTGTTCTGCATTTGTCAATGAGAGCATATGGCGTAATTTAGATATATTTTTAAGATGGAAAAATGCGGTTTTACAGATACTAGACATGTGACTTTCAAATGAAAGATTGGTATCAAAGAGCACACCCAGGTTCCTAACCGACGGCGAAGACTTGACAGAGCAGTCATCAAGTGTTAGACAGTATTCTAGATTATTACATGAGGAAGTTTTTTTTTCTTTTTTTTCTCAAACCAGCAAAATAAACCCCTTCAGGGTTGTGTGTGTGTGTGTGTGTGTGTGTGTTATCTCAGAATAAACCCCTTCAGGTGTGTGTGTGTGTGTGTTATCTCAGAATAAACCCCTTCAGGGTTGTGTGTATGTGTGTGTTATCTCAGAATAAACCCCCTTCAGGCTAATGAAGACCTGACCCTGATCCTGGTTGAGATAACCAGCTGGATGTACATTATCTCTTACAGAAAAATCCCTGACCTGACGAGTATTGACAGTAGTTGTGTGTTGTGTGTTGTGTGTCAGATTGCGGTGGGCTGCAGCGTGCCGGAGAAGCCTGCGGAGAGACAGGTTCACGTTCAGTACTCGGTGAACTTCGGCGTGACCTGGAAGTACCTGGTGCCTCAGTGTTTGCCTGCGGACCCGCGCTGTGGAGGACAGGTGTCCCAGCCGTCAGTGTTCTTCCCTGCCGACGGGTGGAGGCGAGCTGTCTATCCTCTGCCAGACAGCCTCGCAGACACGTGAGATACTTTTAATTGTTTTAATTTTTTGTTATTTGTATTAATTATTTGTATTTTATTGTTTCCTTTGATGCTATTATGAATGTAATAGATAATAGGTGAATACATTGTGATCCTCTATATGTGTATGTTGTTATAGAACGGTGCGCTTCCGCTTCTATCAGAGGCATTCGGATCTACAGTGGGCGCTGGAGAACTTCTACATCGGTCCTGCGTGTGAGAAACACTGTGGAGGTCATGGAGACTGTCTGGACCAGCAGTGCCTGTGTGACCCGGGCTTCTCCGGGCCCAGCTGTTACGCCAGCGCCTCTCTGAAGGTACACACACACACACACAGACACACACACACCATCACAGACACACACACACACCTCACTCTCTCGCTGTCCCCTGCAGGCGTCGCTGAAGGAGCGCTTCGAGTGGGTCGGGGCCCGTGGGCCGCAGTGGCAGGCGCTGGAGGGCGGGTCTCCCTGTACGGACTGTGGGGTTCTGGTGGAGGGAACGGCTCTGTACTTCAGCGGGGCCGGGGCCCGACAGGCCGTCACCAGAGATATGGACCTGCGCGGGGCGAAGTAACTACACACACTACACATGTCACACACATAACATTCTGGGCCCTATTCTGGGCCCCTAACAATCTAAGCACATGGTCTAAAGCGCACGGCGCAAGTGCCAATCCACTTTTGCTAGTTTAATGACGGGAAAAATGGTCGCGCTCCCGGCACATGGTCTAAAAGGGTCGTCTCTATTCTCAAATTGAGTAATGCGTTTTGGGCGTAACATGAAATAAACCAATCAGAGTCTCATCTCCCATTCCCTTTAAAAGCCAGTTGTGCTCACTCCATGGCGGATTCGTTATTTACATGGAGGAATTTGCAAGCGGAAAAACTGAACGCTTCTCCAGATATGCCCGTGTGCGAGGTTAAAGCTGTGTGTGTGTGTGTGTGTGTGTGTGTGTGTGTTTGTGTGTGTGTGTGTGTGAGAGGTTAAAGCGCAAACAGATCATCTACGGGACAAGCCGGATCCACCATTTCTTTATGTACACAATAATACACTCAGGGCCCTATCTTGCACCCAGCGCAATTGACTTTGTACACTGACGCATGTATCATTCCTATTTTGCACCCGCGCAAAGCGCGTTTTTCCCTCCACAGAAGCAGGTCGCTAAACTAGGGAATGAACTTGCGCTCCCTGGGCGGTTCAGCGCAAAAAAGGAGGCGTGTTCCGGCGCAAACGTTCCTTCATGCTATTTTGCAGGTTTAGAAAACAATTGCGCCACTAACCAGGAAAAAATAGTTTAAAGTCAGTGGCGCGTTGTGCATGTTATTCATATGCTAATTTAAGGGCGCATGCTTGGCCATAATCAATGTAGCGTGTGCACAACGCGCATACACTTTGATTCTCTCATCTACACAGAAGCAGCAGTTTTCATTTTTGCAAATCATACATTATTATTATGATAGATAGATAGATAGATAGATAGATAGATAGATAGATAGATAGATAGACAATTTATTATAAAAGCATACATCTAGCTTACACATTTACCCAAATTATCATACACCTTTTTAACCGAAGTTAATTTGGGTGGGTTTCTCCATCCCCAACGTCCCTGACGAGAGCGTTGCTCTCCTTGGCTGTGAACAGCTCCTGGCGCGCGTCTGGCAAATCCGCCGTTATAATAGGAATCCGCTTTAGAACAAAGCGCGTCTGCTCTTAAAGGGAATGTGAGATGACGCTCTGATTGGTTTATTTCACGTTACGCCCAAACCACACCTATGAATAATGAAGCTACTTCAGACCAACCCATTTTAGATTTGCGCCTGGCGCAAGAGTCATTTATCCCGCTGGGAAAATAGCAACAGCGCCAAGACCCGCCCACAAAGTTACTTGCGCTTTGCGCTTTGACACTTGCGTTTCAGATTGTTAAAATAGGGCCCTCAGTCTATTTCAGTTTCCACAAAATAGCAATGCGCCAACAATACGCCAGAACACACACCTTGTTTCAGACCAGCAGCCCATGGGTGAACAGATGGTGCAAATGCATTTGCTATTTAAACAATGTGGCACAGGAATGAAAACTGCGTCGGGCTGAAACTAGCAAAACACACTTGCGCCGGGTGTATGATAGGGCCTACTGTATTTAACAGTTTCACAGACATCAACAGCTTCTTCTGACAGCCTCAGATCTCAGAGAGATGCTGTGATGCTGAACTGTTCAGACACAACACATTATGCTTTACAGAATGTTCCCAACACTCACAGGAAAGTTTTCTTTACGGAAGTACGATAAATGCTCCCCCTAGAATGCTCATGAAGCAGAGCACATCAATAATAAATAAACAATAAGCAAACAAATCTCTGTTAACCTCAGGCTCTCTTCAGTGTGAGCCAGAAAAACAAAACAAAATGACATTTACTTTTAAATGACTTTCTGTGGAAGACAGACTTTCTGTGACGCATGCAGATATACTGCATTAAAGGAAAACAAAGCCACACATTTATGAGGCTTTTATGCTTTTCATACTCCTAATCCTGGTTTAAAATTTTCAGCTATAAAGTTTGATTTATTTATGATTATTATAATCAAGTCTGATCGAATTTCTACTTTGTATTTAATGCTGTATTACGGTAATGTCAGTCATGTAATTCTGCAATATTTAGTTTATGATTATGAAAAATTAAACATTTAAAGCTCTGAGTAGGTTGTCACAGAAAACATCTGCAACATTTTAATTAGAAGGTTAGTTCAAAACCTAAAAATAATCATTAGGGAATGTTTATTACAAAACAAAACAATTCCTGGAATGTTCTGTAAATGTTATTTTATTATTATTATTGCCTTTATTGTCATTGCATATAACAACGAAATTTAAATTGCACTTCCCATGGTGGTAACACATAATATGACAAAACTACTGTACATTAATACATAAATACATTATAAGAGAGAACAGATAACATAATAAAATAGCTAAAATATAGTCATAAAAAAAAAAATGCAGAGCAGTCTAAATGCTCATGAGTTCAGGAATTTTATAGCATTTGGATAAAAACTATTCAAAAGTCTTGAGGTGCGACCCCGGAAAGATCTGTAGCGCCTTCCAGATGGCAACAAAATGAAGAGGCCGTGACCTGGATGGGAACAGTCCTGAATTATATTTTTTGCCCGCTGCATGCATCTGGTGTGATATATGTCCATGAGTGAGGGGAGCTGTGTGTGAATTATATTTTGTGCTGATTTCCTTACTCTGTCCAGCGCTTTTTTGTCAGCAGCGGTGCAGCTACTAAACCACACCAGAATATCGTGTGAGATTATACTTTGGACAGAACAGTTGTAAAAGGATAAAAGCAATTTCTGGGAGAGGTTAATTTTGTTGAGTGACCTGAGAAAGTACAGTCGCTGCTGAGCTTTCTTCACAAGGGCTGTAGTGTTGGTTGCCCAGGTGATGTCCTGTGAAATGTATGTCCCAAGGAATTTGAAGTCCTTAACCCTCTCCACAATTTCTCCATTAATGTAGATGGGGGCAAGGTCAATCTTCTTCCTGCGGAAGTCTACCACCACCTCTTTGGTCTTAGAGGCGTCGAGAGACAGGTTGTTGGTGGAGCACCAGGCGGAGAGTTTTTGGATTTCATCCCTGTAGGCGGACTCATCATTGTTGTGAATAAGTCCAACTACAGTGGTGTCATCTGCAAACTTGATAATAGTATTACTTTCATGAACTGGGGTGCAGTCGTGAGTGTATAAAATGTAGAGTAAGGGGCTCAACACACAACCCTGGGGTGCCCCAGTGCTGAGTGTGAGAACAGATGAAAGTTGCGAGCCCAGACGAACTGACTGGGGACGATCTGTAAGGAAGTCATGGATCCATCTGCAGATGTTTGAGCTGATGCCCAGTCCATGTAGCTTGGACACCAGTCTACCAGGAATGATGCAATTAAACGCAGAACTAAAATCCACAAACAACAGTCTTGCATAGGTGCCAGGATGTTCAAGGTGGGTCAGCACACAGTGCAGGGCTGTGTTGATGGCATCAGCTGTTGACCTGTTTGCTTTATAGGCAAACTGGTGCTGATCCAGTGTGGAGGGGAGGGAAGCTTTTATGTGTTTTAGCAGCAGTCTTTCAAAGCACTTCATAACAGTGGAAGTGAGGGCCACTGGTCTATAGTCATTGAAGCTACTCACAGCTGATTTTTTCGGGATCGGCACAATGATAGCAGATTTAAGGCACTTGGGAATGGAACAGGTAGACAGAGAGAGGTTAAAGATGGAAGTGAATACCCCAGCCAGCTGATCTGCGCAATCCCTCAACACTCTCCCAGGGATCCCGTCGGGTCCGGCAGCCTTCCTGGGTTTCACGCCAAGAAATGCCCTCCTGACCTCCTCTTCTCTCAAGGAGAATGTCGGGGCATCTTCTCTGGGCAAGAGTATTATTGGTCCGGCCGATGTTGACTCAGTCCCATTCGCCTCAAAGCGCGCAAAGAAATGATTGAGCTCCTCGGCCAGATTGCTGCTGGTACTTGGGCTTGGGTCTTTTGAACCCTTAAAGTTCGTGAGGTGTTGTATTTTATGTTTG
Organism: Abramis brama; assembly: GCF_963993115.1. Taxonomy (NCBI): domain Eukaryota; kingdom Metazoa; phylum Chordata; class Actinopteri; order Cypriniformes; family Leuciscidae; genus Abramis; species Abramis brama. The sequence continues at coordinate 1,062,930 of NC_139971.1, forward strand.
TAAAAAACAAAACAAAAAGAACATTCATAGATTGTGATTATTTGGTTACCAAGTACAAATAGGAACCAGCTATTAATGCAATGGGAATGTTGTGTGTTCAGATTTCAGGGTTTGTAAGAGGCAGTAACTGTAAGTGTATTCTCTTATTAATAACATGTTCCTGTTCCAGATTTGTGGAGTATTGGGCTAAAATCGGCAGTGAGGAGAATGTAACGCAGTGCCATCGTCCAACCTGTCGGAAAGAGGGCGTCTTGTTGGATTATTCTATTGATGGAGGTATGTTTAATTCGTAAAAACAAAAACACACAATCATTTTCATATTCACTTTTATAAAAGAGGCCATATTATGCCCTTCCTCAAAGCCTTTAGTTCCTGTCTCTGTGAAGCCCCACCTTCTACTAGAACAGGTTTTCCTGCTTGAATGTTGATTATTTTCCTCATATTCTCCATTGTTGCAGCTCCTCTCTTCCCAGTCTGTCAGTAACGCTCTGTTTACTTCCTGTCTCTATGAAGCCCCTCCTTCTGAAAAGCACACTGTGCTCTGATTGGTCGGCTGGAGCAGTGTGTTGTGATTGGTCGAGCACTTCGAGTGTGTTTGAGAATAACCCCCATAACCACCAGTTTAACATACTACTAACTAACTCAACCAGGCCCCGCCCCTTTATTCTGCGTATTAATTAATTAAATGAGGAATATTGTGACGTGTTCGTTGCCGGAAGAAACTCAAGACTACAATGGAGGCGTTTCAGGGAGTTCAGAAACACTGACACTGATATAGAGCATAAATCAGCGTTTTCATGCTCAAACAGCAACATTACACACTAAAGACAGATGAACACAGGTGTTATGATGTCCTCATGTTCTCTCTGTAAGGTGTGTCCTGGACGTTGCTCCATGAGATGGACTATCAGAAGTACGTGTCGGTGAGGAGAGATTACATCGTGCTGCCGGAGAGAGCTCTGAGCAACGGCACGCGTCTGCGCTGGTGGCAGCCGTTCTCTCTGCGCTCCGGCCTGGTTCGGCCCAGTTCTGATCGAGCTCAGTGGGCTTTAGACAACATCCTCGCGGGAGGGTCCGACATCAACCCCAGCTCCCTGCTGGACACCTTCGATGATGGTCAGTCGGCATGTGGTATTCCACTAGTATCCTGAAGTTTAATCTCTCCACACAAGTTTAAGTTCCCTCACAGTCCCACCTGATAAGGGCCATTAGGAGAGGGTCTTTGTCTTCTCAGATGTGAAACACATCAATATTCATGATGATTCACGCCCTTCCCACATACAGCTTTCCTACACAAAACATGTCTTACAAATTTTAAATCAATACATTGTTTTATGTGAATGAGTGGGCAGGATGATTTTCACATCGCTTTGAAGCAAAAACTCAAGACTGCATGATACAATTTTCAAAAGTCTTGTGAACAAATAATCAGTATGGGTTTTATGGCCTTATTGTTTTTTTACAAACCACGCATAAACATAATTTTCTCAAAACTAAAAGCATTTACATACATGCTGCTCACATGTTATTGTAGCAGAGTTTGTGCTGAATACAGTGTAATCAGACTTTAGCCATGAAAATGTTACAAGTAATAGAAATAAGCACAAATGTCAGAGCATGCCAGAACACCTCCAGGGCCCAGAAAACACCTCAGACCCCCGAGGGTTACATCAGTGATCCTAGACTCGTAAGATGCATGTTTTCGTAACGTGATGTTGTCGTTCCTCAGAGGGCGTCTCTCACGAGGAGAGCTGGAGCTTCTATCCCAACGCTGTTCGCACGGCTGGCTTCTGCGGGAACCCCTCCTTCCACTTATACTGGCCCAACAAGAATCAAGACGGCTCACACAACATCCTGGCAACCCGTGAACTCATCGTTCAGCCTGGATACATCTTACAGTTCAAGGTTCGAGCTCAAGATGATTGATGTCACTCAGGTTTCTCGTATAAACACACGTATGTATGCAGTGACACAGGTCTTTGTCCACTTTAGATTGTGGTCGGCTGTGAGGCAGACAGATGTGATGATCATCATTCGGTGCTTCTACAGTACAGGAAGGATGCCAGGTGAGTGTGTGTGAGAGAGATTGTGTGTGTGTGTGTGTGTGTATGTGTGTGTGTGTGTGTGTATGTGTGTTCATTCACACCGCCAGAGAGTTCCTGTATTCTCTGCTTTCATTCCAACACATCCCGGACAGTCCAGACAAAGTGACGCTGATCTCGATGCATCATCTTATGTACTCGTTGCAAAGCCTTGCACTTTCATTTTTGTAAGCAAAGGGTGTCAGCAAACAGGGAACGTTCTGTCAAAGTTCTCTCAGAGTTCTGAACAAACATTCTTCCAGTAACGTTAATAGAACATTCATTCAAAGTTATCTGGTCTTTAATAATGTCTCAAAACATTAGCACAAAAACATTATTTATACACTTTTAATCTAACATTTTTTAAATGTTGCTACTTGTTTCAGAACGTTCAGAGAACATTAAAAAGTTACATTCCCATAATGTTTGAAGGATGATAAAAATGAAATGTTCCCTAAAAGGTGCTGTATGTATCTTTTTGTCTGAACTAAAGCATAAAAATTCCATAATATGTTTGCAGATATTTAGGAAACATGCTAAGTTCACATACTTGTTTCTCTGAAAAACAATGTTACATCCAGTTATTTTTACTTTGAAATGTGCGTTCTGTGTTGGAATGGTAAAATGGTAAAACATTTTATAAAGACGTTTTTATTTTTAAATAGTTTTGTTTAAAGACGTTTTGTACATTCAGAGAACATTCTGAAATAATATTTCCATAGCTTAATGGGAACGTTGGCTAAAACCGCGGTTCATTGAGTCGTCTGCAGAGTCACTGCAGTTTACAGCCATTGTTATTTCCATTTTGCACGTTTGTCTGTATATACTGTAGGAATAGAAAGTAAGTGGTAACATGTTATCTAGTAATAAAATGCTTGTGTTTCACAGGTCAGACATGTGGCAGTTAGTCCAGTCTGCCTGTCTCCCATCATCCGTCAACAACATGGGTTGCTCACCTTTCCAGTTCCACGAGTCCACGATCTACAGTCCTGTCAACAGTTCGGCCTGGACCAGAGTCACCATTCAGCTGCCTGACCATGTGTCTTCTGGGTACGGCTTATTGGGTCCCTATAAATGATCCCTACAGCCATATTATGCCCTGTTACAGAATCTTGATGTTTTTGATCTCTACTAGAGCAGGTTTTCCTGCTTGAATGTTGATTATTTTCCTCATATTCTCCATTGTTGCAGCTCCTCTCTTCCCAGTCTGTCAGTAACGCTCTGTTTAGTTCCTGTCTCTATGAAGCCCCTCCTTCTGAAAAGCACACTGTGCTCTGATTGGTGAAACAGTCTGAATCTTTCTCTCTCTGTGTGTGTGTGTGTGTGTGTTCAGTGCGACTCAGTTCCGCTGGATTCAGCACGAGGCGGCTGGCGAGCGCTCCAGCTGGGGTGTGGATCACGTGTACATCGGGGAAGCGTGCCCCGGTCTGTGCAGTGGTCATGGGTACTGTACCAGCGGACCCGTCTGCATCTGTGACGAAGGCCATCATGGTGGGTACAGTTTTCTCTGACTTTGTGATTCCATGATGTTTCCAGTACGACAGAACCAACAGGACCAGGTCTTGTCTTTCTCAGGTGACGACTGCTCTCTGTCCAGCACTGAACTGCCCAGCTCGATCAAGGATAACTTTGAGTCGGGCTCTGTGTCTCCGGAGAGCTGGAGTGAGATTCAGGGTGGTGGAGTGGGCAGTGGATGCGGTCAGCTCTCTCCTCACGCTCACGGAGACTCGCTGTACTTCAACGGATGCAAGATGAGACAGGCCATCACTAGACCTCTGGATCTGACCCGCGCCAGGTAGAGCAGGAAATCCATTCAAGACCAGTGTTGGGGAAAGTTACTTTGAAAAGTAATGCATTACAATATTGCGTTACTCCCTTAAAAAGTAACTAATTGTGTTACTTAGTCACTTTTTTAGAAAAGTAATGCGTTACAATATTGTGTTACTCCATTAAAAAGTAAATAATTGCGTTACTTAGTAACTTTTTAAGAAGAATAATGCATTACAATATTGTGTTACTCCCTTAACAAGTAACTAATTGTATTACTTAGTTGCTTTTTTTAGAAAAGTAATGCGTTACATTACTTTTGCGTTACTTTTTTTCACCTGGGCTGGGCTTGTTTTTTTAAAACCAAAAAGTTATATTTTTGGGCAAATGTAAAACCCTTTCACACCAAAAGTGAAATAATAAGCCTCAAACTGAAGGAAATACAGATTTACTCCTGTACAGTAGTGTACAGTAGAGGGCGCCGCTCAAACAAACCTTTCAGCAGATGCTGTTCTGGGTAACAGAAGAAGAGGATGCAGGAGATTTTTTTTTAACACTTACTTTACCAATAAAAAAACAAAAACCAAAAAATCTATAGTCACTTTTGCTTATGGTTTAACTGAAAAATTGAAGGTCAGAAGCAAGTACTTTGGTCAATAAAGTGAGATTAAACATAAAAATAAAAAAACGCCTCTGCACTTCGATTTGTCTCAACATGAGGACAGGAGAGCTGTCAGTCAATAAAGGGGAAAACAAAGTAACTTGCGTTACTTATTAGAAAAAGTAACTCAGATATTTTGTTGTAAATTTTATGGGTAATGCGTTACTTTATTAATTACTTGAAAAAGTAATCTGATTACGTAACTCAAGTTACTTGTAATGAGTTACCCCCATCACTGTTCAAGACATCCATTTGTTTTCATGTGTTTTTAATACCGTCAGCCACCATCCTCTGCTCATCTCTCTCCTCCAGTAAGATCATGTTCGTGCTACAGATAGGCAGTGTGTCTCAGACAGACAGCTGTAACACTGCTCTGGATCAGGCCGATACCGTGGACCGGGCCGTGCTTCTCCAGTACAGCGTCAATAATGGAGTTAGCTGGCACGTCATTGCCCAACACCAGCCGAAAGACTTCAACAAAGCCCAGAGAGTGTCCTACAACATCCCACTGTGAGTCTGCAAACACAGAATAATGTTACGAATAATGTTGAATCACTTTTATTGTTTGTTGCCCCTGTACAGTAGTGCAGCTGTAAACAATGCCACGACTGATCAAATGTATACCTTCAATGCAATGTGTTCATACTTGTCGTTCGGTTCTCTTGGTTCTTTTGGTCTGGACCAAAAAAATAAATAAATTAGTTTTAGTTCTGGTTTGCTAAGCATTTACACTGTAATTTTTAACACAGAACATTAAAAAAAAATATTTTTTACGTATATTTTGCGGCAGAATTTACCAAAGATCTAAAACAATGCTGTTTGTCGGCACTAAATTTGCTCGTTGAACTCTGAACCGCACCGGAGTTTGTTTGGAAACGCTTTTTTGGTTCAGATGGCAGCTATCACACTTGAACCGCTCTAACAGAGCAATCACACCAGAGTCCGCTTTAATCGAATCGCATGAACACACTATACGTTTCCCTAAATTCTTCCACTGGTTGTGCTGGGAAAGTTGGTTTCCGTTTCAACAGCCTTGACTAGAGTTGTCAAAAAGTACAGACTATGGTACCAAGTCGGTACTGAAATTTAAAAATGTGATGACATCAGCATTTCCCTCTAGCATTTTGAGTGCTTTTGAACGGATTCTTAAACCCCTCTGATTGGCCACAATGTTGATGCGCTCAATCAAGTCAAGTCAAGTCACCTTTATTTATATAGCGCTTTTTACAATACAGATTGTGTCAAAGCAGCTTCACAAGTGATAACATGAAAATAATACAACAAAGTTTGTTTCCAGAAGAAAATTGCGTCATCGTCCACCTTAAGTAAGGCAGATCAATAATATTGTTGAATATTAAATGTCCCCAACTAAGCAAGCCAAAAGCCAAGGCAACAGTGGTAAGGAACCAAAACTCCATCAGTGACAGAATGGAGAAAAAAACCTTGGGAGAACCCAGACTCAGTCGCTCAGTTCTCCTCTGGCCAACGAGCGAACAGTGTGTGATTATGATCCAGGCAGCATTACAGGTCAGAAGTCAGATTGGATCAGAACCTTCAGAATATTTATCCAGTTCCATCTGGTTGGAAGTCGGAGTCATCACGCCGGTATGGAGACGGGTTTGTTGAGGATCAGTGCTGATGGCTGTCGTGTCGATCAGGCCTTCACAGGGCTGATGAGGCTGGCACTTCAGGGATGCATCATGGATGGGTCCAGGTGCAGGTCCACCATCTGATCTGGATACGGCCGGGGTCCGGCTGACTTCAGTAAACAGGGGAGGGACTGGTTGACGCTTCAGGACTGCGTTGTCATCGTTTCCAGGCGCAGGTCCTTCATCAGATCTGGATACGGCCTAGATCCGGTGGACTGTGGTAAACCTCGGATAAACAGAGAGACTAATATTAGCGTAGACGCCATCCTTCTTATGATGTAACATCAGTACATCAGGATTTATGGGAAGTGTTCCCGGTTTCCCGGCTCAATGACATCTTTGATGATCTTCACCGCGCTTACACAGATGCACACAGGAGCGTTTAAAAGCAGACGTCTTTCAGCGGATCCCTAATATATCCGTTGAAAGATGGATCTGCTGATAGATGCCGCTTTCAAGCGCTCCCGTGTGTATCTGTGTAAGCGCTCGATGAAGAGCGTCAAAGACAACATGTTTTTGAAGCATTGATCATTGTAGCCAATCACAGACATATATGTTGAGCGCGTCAACACAATGGCCAATCAGAGGTGTTTAAGAATCCATTCAAAAGCACTCAAAATGCTAGAGGGAAATGCTGGTATCATCACATTTTTTTAATTTCAGTCCCGACTTGACAACTCTAGCCTTGAGCATGAAGTTCTGGGGAATGAACTCCATGAGCACTGAGAAGCTCCTTGTAGTCTGGACCACACAGATGGAGCCTCACAGGGATTGTGTGCTGCGGTTACTGTCTCAGAAGCCGCCCAGCTCAGAGCTCCTCCCAAAACTAGGAGAACTGCCATAACTCTTTGTCTGATTATTTTTCATCCCTTCCTCACAAGGCGGCGATTGCACTTTGGTGCCTTTCTGATCCAGCGACTTGCAGTTATTTGCAAACTTTAAAGTTCAAAAGTTTTACAGATGCATTAATCACTTCCAAAAGACTTCCAAAGTAACACAGGCAATGTGCCGAATGTTTATTTGCATTATTCTGAATGTTTGAACTGTCATCCATTGTTGTGGCACAAACAATATTTGTGCTGTTCTCTGAATGATTATAAAGAGAATGGACTCATTGTGTTACTGTTGTATGCATGCAGCGATCTGTCCTTTCTTAAGCCGAATATATACTTTCCTTGTCGTCTATGAACAAGACGGGTCCTTACTTGGGATGTCTCAAAGATTATGGGCCCTATTTTAACGATCTGAAACGCATGTATCAACCGTGAAACGCAAGTAACTTTGTGGGTGGATCTCGGGCGCTGTTGCTATTATACCGGCGGGATAAAAGACTCTTGCACCCGACGCAAATCTAAAATGTGTTGGTCTGAAGTAGCTTCATTACTCATAGGTGTGGTTTGGGCGTAACGTGAAATAAACCAATCAGAGCGACATCTCACATTCCCTTTAAGAGCAGGTGCGCTTGTTCCATGGCGGATTGCTATTATAACGGTGGATTTGCCAGGCAGGCGCGCGCCAGCAGCGGTTCACAGCCGAGGAGACCGACGTTCTCGTCAGGGCCGTAAAACACAGAGAAGTGACATTGGGGATGGAGAAACACACCCAAATTAAAGGATTAGTTCACTTTAAAAAAAACTTTTGCTGATAATTTACTCACCCCCATGTCATCCAAGATGCCCATGTCTTTCTTTCTTCAGTCGAAAAGAAATTAAGGTTTTTGATGAAAACATTTCTCCATATAATGGACTTCAATGGGCCCAAAACGGTTCAAGGTCCAAATGACAGTTTCAGTGCAGCTTCAAAGGGCTTTAAACGATACCAGACGATGAATAAAGGTCTTATCTAGCGAAACGATCGGTCATTTCAAAAATAAATAAAAAAGTTTAAGTTTTATAAGCACAAATGCTCACCTTGCTCTGTTCTGTGATGCGCGTTCGTGACGTCATGTAATACGCAATTACGTTGAAAAGGTCACGCCCTTAAAATAGCATTTGAATAACATGCGCAACGCGCCACTGACTTTAGACGAGGTTTTTCCTGGTCAGTGGCGGAATTGTTTTCTAAACCTGCAAAATAGCACCAGGGAACGTTTGCGCAAAATAGGAATGATACATGCGTTGGTGTACAAAGTCAATTGCGCTGGGTGCAAGATAGGGCCCTATATGTGTTGTGCTTCAGTGGTCCATTTTCTCCCATCCCTCACACTCTACAAAATTCTCAAACATGTCCACTTGTTCCTCCACAGATCCTGAGCTTGATGGGAAATCAGTGATGCTGTTTTACAATATATTGTGCACCTGTTTGGAACAACTAATTGTTGTCAAGAAACACCATTACACCTAGATGCTATGAGTTATTCTTGCCTATTGTTCTGTGATTGTGTGTGTGTGTGTAGGGAGGCTCGTGTGAGGGGTGTTCAGCTGCGATGGTGGCAGCCACGCCATGAGGGTGCAGGTCATGATCAGTGGGCGCTGGACCATGTGGAAGTCATTCTGTGAGTACTCAGACTAATAAACAAGACAATGAACCATCTTCACTCAGACATCAGTATAATCTCTCAGCATAAGTACTTTACTGACACTTATGAAACAGGTGTTTTCATTTGACCGTAAATTCTCCTGTCGGGCTAACAATAATGAAGTTCGTTTATTAATAGTACCATAGTCTCTACATGGTTCTGCATTGGCCAGTAGACGTTAAACACTGGCTGTACTCATCCTAGACACACACACTCCTGTTTCTACACATATCTCTGCCCCGTCCCTCTCACTCTAGTTCTTGTCCTCACACTGCTCTCTCTTTCTCTCTCATCACTGTCACCCCTCACATGTTCACATGTTCACATGTTCACATGTTCACTCCACCGTCCTCTGCTGCTCTGCAATAACCTTTCCCTTTCCTCACCTCCACCTTTCCCTTTCCTCACCTCCACCTTTCCCTTTCCTCACCTCCACCTTTCCCGTTCCTCACTTCCACCTTTCCCTTTCCTCACCTTCCTCCACCTTTCCCTTTCCCTTTCCTCACCTCCACCTTTCCCACCTTTCCCTTTCCTCACCTCCACCTTTCCCTTTCCTCACCTCACCTCCACCTTTCCCTTTCCTCACCTCCACCTTTCCCTTTCCTCACCTCCACCTTTCCCTTTCCTCACCTTCCTCCACCTTTCCCTTTCCTCACCTCCACCTTTCCCACCTTTCCCTTTCCTCACCTCCACCTTTTCCTTTCCTCACCTTCCTCCACTTTTTCCTTTCCTTTCCTCACCTCCACCTTTCCCTTTCCTCACCTCCACCTTTCCCGTTCCTCACCTTCCCCTTTCCTGACCTCCACCTTTCCCACCTTTCCCTTTCCTCACCTCCACCTTTCCCACCTTTCCCTTTCCTCACGTCCACCTTTCCCTTTCCTCACCTTCCTCCACCTTTTCCTTTCCTCACCTTCCTCCACCTTTCCCGTTCCTCTCCTCCACCTCCACCTTTCCCGTTCCTCACCTCCACCTTTCCCGTTCCTGTCCTGCTGATGCAGGTCAGGGTTCTTCCACCCCCAGATCTTTGTGCAAGCCAGCAGCAGCCCTGTCCTGCATCTTATAACCTTTCCTCTCTTCTGTATTTTGCTCCCTATGGCATGGCTGTAGTGTCAGGTAAGTGCTTTGCTGTTCCCAGAATGCACCACTGTTCCCTGCTTTTGGTCGTCCCTCGCCTCATGTAGCCTGTCTTGTGCACAATAGACCTCATCATCCCATACATGAAGGAAACAGCACATGAAAAAGTTACCTAAAGTTAATTATCTTTTAGGTGACTAGGGATGGGTACCGAAACCCGGTATTAAACGGGCCCCGGTGCTGAATTACGAAAGACCGCTGGATCGATAAGCTCGGACATTATCGGTTCTGTTGTCGGTACTGGAGAAATTAAGAAAGTACACATGCTATTTATTATTGCTATTAAGAAATTATTATCTTGCAAATTTAATCTCGCCAGCCACTTTTATATATAATAATATTGAACCATTTGTCTGTGATGCATTTTTGCTAAAGAGAGAGAGAGCGATCTTTCACGCGGAGCCACGGCTCGCACAACACAACAGCCCTGCTTAATGAGTGACGATGAGGACAGAACTAAACATTCAAACGGTTACACTTTAGATCTTTGATATTAAACTAATTTTATTTTAGATTTAGATTTTGGCTTCCAATGATTATAAAAAAGAAGATATTTGAGGTATAACCATTAAAAACTAAAGCCGCATTCTCTCCAGCGCAGCTTCCTTCCCTTCACAGCGGTGCGCTGTCATTTCTCCCTAAAACCCAAACGTAACGTCAGAATCTGCACGATCGGTGATTGTTGTAAAATGTAGTCTATACTGTTGCTAAACTGCAGGACGCGTTTGATAATAAAAGGCTATTAAAAGTACCAAAATTGACGCAATAGACGCTGTTCCAAATGCGGCGCGCGCTCCGAAACACATCGCAACGAGACAAGCAACGTATATTTTGGGCTTCGTGTGCACATCTAAACGATCAAATATACACAAAAATATGTCAAAATGGCTGTCTTGGAGATTCACTTAAACAGTTTATTCACTTAAATACAGTTTATGTCTTAAATGGACGTAAATAGTTGGGAGAAAATATGATGCGTAATAATGATTGGATCTGCATTTGGTCTTAAAGAGGCAGCAGTCATTGCTCCATTAATGTGAATCAAACTACAAAAGGCAAAGAGAAAATCAGTTGCAGCTCTTGAATGAATAATTTTGGCTTTTATAAGCTTTAATCTATCTATGATAAACTATGCAGTGTTATTTTACATCTGACTTTATTAGATGTCTTTTTAGCCCATATTACTCCTGAACAGTAATGTCAGTAGACATTACTGAAATTAAAGCACTGGGTATATAATTTGTATATTTCTTTTATTGTATACTTTTTTTTTGTTTGACCATGTGTTTGTACTTTGTTTTTGGTGTCCTATGTCTTCTGTATATAAAACACAAAAGCCTGCACCCTTCTGCATAACATACATGTTTTATTTGTTTTGTTAAAGCATTGCTTTTTCTTTTGCTATAGATATTTATTTTACATTTAAAAATATAAAGCAATATTAATTATGTTCTAAATTATTATTTTTTTTCCTTTTTTTAATATAACAAAAAGAACCGATAAGAATACCGTTAAAGTACCGGATCGATAAGGAGTATCGGTAAGAGTAGTAATACCGTTAAAACCTTAACGATACCCATCCCTAGGTGACTGTATTAAAATTGCAAACACAGCATACACAGTAGGTTCATTGGTTTTTACCAATATATTGACTTCTTGAAGAATATCCCACAGCGGTTACACTTGATTTCGATGGTCCACTTTAGACATTCTACTAACTATAAGTAACTTTCGAACAACATGTCAAATAACTTCCATTAGAGTATTAGTAGACTGTTAGATTCGGGTTAGTAGAATAAGTTGATTTGTAGTCGCAAAATTCCTTCTAGTCAGTAGAATATCTGTTGAGGAGCATCAGAATAAAGTGTCAGTAGATATTAATCAGACAGTCTACTAATACTCTATTGACTGTTAGTTGACATGGAGATGCACAGTTACTCATAGTTAGTAAACAATGTACGGTACTGTGCAAAAGTCAAACATTTACTGTACTTTAAGACCGTTATTTATACCTTTTTCTTTAGTGTACCAGTAGGGAATATCAGTTTTAGATTTCCATCAGATTTCAATTAATAACCCAAACTCATGTTTTCATGAAGCAACTAATGTGCCTAAGACTTATGCACAGCACTGTGTGTGTGTGTGTGTGTGTGTGTGTGTGTGTTTATATACTGTGTGTGTTGTTTCCATTGTTGTCGTTCCCTGTATCCTACCCTAATCTAAGGACTCTTTCCCCTACACAGCTGGAGGTTAATGTCACCCAAAATAGATCTAACATTTCATTACTCAAATACTTGGAAACATTACGGACAGGTGTATGTACAGAAACGGGTCATCAAGGTCACTGCAGATACTGACAGTTTGCAACAATATGATGTACAGCTGGAGTGTCAGAAATAAATATATACTTAAACTCCTTACACACATCAAACACAAAGCAATATAGTGAGGCAGTACAGTGTAATGAAAGAGTCAACATACACTCACTGGTCACTTTATTAGGTACATTTTCTGAAACTGTGTAGGACACACTTTCCCCCCAGAATAGCCTGGATTCCTATATAGGATAGGACATTGATTCAGCATGATCTTGGGAACAATCCCTATAGATTCTGGTCCATGTTGACAGGATAGCCTGGACATGCATGTAGTTGCTGCAGATTTGTCAGCTACATGTTTATGATGCACCTCTGCTGATCTAGAACATGATCTGTTGGATTGAGATTTGGGGAGTGTGTGAGACACTGAAGGACACTGTAATTCCAAGATTAAGGCCATGAGTAGCTCACAGGAGTATGCAGATGAGCAGGTGTCCCTAGAAAATTTCAAAAGAGTGTAATATGGACAAAGGTATTGGGACACCTATCCATTACACCAACAGGAACTGTAATGACAGCTCATTCTAAATACATAGACATTAATGTGGAGTTGGTCCCCACTTTGCAGCTTTAGCAGCGTCCTCTCTTCTGGGAAGGCTTCATACTGAATGAGAAGGCCTGGCTCGCAATCTCCATTCCAGTTCATCCCAAGGTGTTGGATGTGGTTGAGGTCAGGACTGTGCGAGCCAGTCAAGTTCTTCCACACCAGACTCATCAAACCATTTCTTGCCCCAGGTTCACAGTCATGTTGAAATAGAAAGAAAGCCTTTCGCCAAACAGTTCCCACAAAGTTGAAAGCATAGCATTGTCCAGAATGTCATGGTATTCTGAAGCATTAAGATTTCCTTTCACTGGAAGTAAGTCACCTAGCCCAGCCCCTGAAAAACAGCCCCGTACCAGTATCCCTCCTCCAGCACACTTTACACCAATCCCAGACTCGCCCCTCGGGCTGCCAATCAGAGAAGCATGAGTCTTTAATCCACAGAACACGTTTCTGCTTTACGCCACTCCATCCGACGTTGTACTCGGTGAAATGAGGCTTGCATGCTGCTGCTCAGCCATGAAAACCCACTCCACAAAGCTCCCGCCACACAGTATTTGTGCCGATATTAATGCCGGTGGACGTTTGGAACTCTTCATCTATAATCAGCTGCAAATGTTGCTGACTTTATGTGGTCTTCCACCTCATGGCTGAGTAGTGTTTGCTCCTAAACGCATCCACTTTCCAATTATACCACTTACAGTTGACCATGGATTATCTAGCAGGGATGAGATTTCACAAACTGACTTATTGCAAAGGTTGCATCCTACCACAGTACCACGCTTAAATTCGCTTAGCTCTTCAGAACAACAAATGTTTGTAAATGCAGACTGCATGGCTAGGTGCTTGATTTTATACACCTGTGGCAATGATTGAAACACCTGAATTCAAGAATTGAGATGTGTCCCCCAATACTTTTGTCCATGAGTGGACAGATTACTTGAGAAAGAAGCAATCCATTTCCGAACCTTAATTTACATAGTTCCCAAAATTCATGAGTCCCATCGTGGTGTGATACTGTATGAGGTTAATCTCCATCTCCGTCATTCTACAAATTTAAGCCACATTGACATAATGGAAAAGACTTGCATTGCATATGAAACCTAGCCTGGAAATCCAGACCTAAATCTGAAAGATTAATGGTCTGGCGTCGACTAATGAAAATCACCCAGCTCGAGGGGCGGCACCAAGCATGCGTTTGAAAATCTCACTGCACGCAATTGGATAACACTACGACCAATCACAACAATAAAACCCAGCTACCAGCGGAGCTAACCTTATTAGACATTCTCTGATTATACTCTTACCGTATCCGGTCGGCGAAACAGCAAAAACGTCCTTCTTGCAAAGGAACGATTCGAGCGGCGTCTTCTGTTCATGTTTTAGATAAAAAGCCAAGTCTAACTCGCTCATTGTAGCGGCCAAAGCCGTTTCAAACAACTGGTGTTCATCCATAGCCATCTTGCAATGTTTACTAATGACTTCGATGTCACAGCGCTGTCGTCATCTGTTTAGCTCGCCTCTGGCCCGCCTATATCAGATAACCCGATGTGATTGGTGCATCTCAGATCGAGGGGCATAATGAGCATCATTATTCGACCAGAGTAACCAGAGTAAGGGTATAATTATATCATGGTGACAAAAGCCTTTCAATAAATATGAATAAATGTCCAGTGGTATATGTGGGTACAGTCGAATCAAACACTATATTTGTTTGCATGCTTAGTAACCCGCCCCAGGTCATCGTATTTGTCCATAAGCCATTGCTAACTTGGTGTGTCATGGCTGTATCTCCACTAAAGACTCACAGATTAGCACAGATCCCTTTCACCGGTCCTTCACCCTCATCACAGCTCCATCTCCCACCCTCCTGTCCCTTCATGCTTTGCAGACGCCCATTCCTGTCCTGGCTGCGTTCCTGGCTCATTGGTCCCAACCTGACGGACAGAAGAGGCAATGACAGGCTAAGCAATAGCAACTCTCAGAATCTTTTCCACATTTTATTTTATTATTATTTCTTGTCTGTCTGTCTGTCTCTCCTACTCACAACCTCTCACTGTTGTTACGTTTGGTCTCTCTATTCTTTTTCCATCTGTCAGTCTTTCCTCAAGCTCCAACCTCAAGCACTGCTCCAGATGTCTTCAGTCAAAGTCTCTGTCGATTACTAAACAATTGAGATCCACTAAAGGACCGACGGCAGTGTTTGAGGTTTCGAGTGAACGATCGATTTGATTCTGTAGTACTATGTGAATAGTTGTTACGCCTCAGAAGAGAGATTGCACAGGAGAACTCGCCGTTAACCCAACCTGCCTCTGTCTGCTTTCCTCTCCACAGCACCCGCAAACAAAACTACATGATGAACTACTCCAGACAGACCGGTCTTCACCACTACTACAATAGGAAGAGGCGAGCCTTGCGGCAACGAACCTAACCGCTCACACGTTATTCTGTTGGCTACAATCCGCTTTCCCTGATGAGAAAACACCATGTCAGGTCACTTCTGTCAGCATATGGCCATTCTCTCTCATCTGAACGATACATCGGACCATCTAGTCCCATTTCTAGCCAATCAATGCCTTCCCAGAGCAGTGTGATGGGAAAGACAAGCACCTAAACGTGGCGATTTTTTGTATACTATCTATGAACTATTGGGTTTGCTAATTCTGTTTGTTATTATGATCTTGTTTGAATTCTCCCAATGTGAACTACTACAATGCTCTCCTGCTCTCACCTCACTCTCTACCACACTGTGAAGTTATTCTGATGGTTATGATGATCATTACCTGTGCTGATACAGTACGAGCACCGAGGAAAACTGAAGACGACTCATACTGAAGCAGTTTCTTGGATGAAGATAATGTGTTTTGCTGTTGTGTGTCTGTGGGTTTGTTTTGTGATGCGTTGATTGTGGTGTTCCAATCATTTGTTAGTTTTATACTAACTCGTATGTTTTGGGCTTTGATCATTTTTCCTTTATTGGGAGAAGTCGGCCTTGGAGAGGGGGAAAAAAGAAAATCAAACAGAGAATGAAAAGAAAGAATACATTTAAAAAGAGAGACTAACAATGTTTTGTTGTTGTTGATAAATCACTTTTTTATATATCTTGGTTCCTTAAAAATATTTATGGTAAATGGTTCTCCACCTAACCTATTTAAAATACACTGTGTGTGAAATCTGCGTTTTTTTGTTTGTTTGTTTTTTATTATTATTATTATTTTTAAATTAGGTTTAAGTTATTAGGTCAGGTTCTTAGTTGCGATCAACACCCTTTCCTTCTCATTCAGTGTCATCCAGTTGTGCTGTTAGACATTTCCTCATTTCCCTTCTTTTTTTGATGACCTGTCAGTGTTGTTTATGATGTTACCTTCTCCCCTTCTTGGTGTAGCTCTCAATATAGCAAGTTCTTGTGTTTATATATATATATATATTGTGTATATATATATATGCAGGGATCCATCAGCCTTATAAAAGGGAATAAAGAACTGTCAAAACCTCCAACAGAAGAGTGTTTATTTACTAAGGAGTTAAATTAATGGTGCCCTATTGCAAACACAAGTTTCCGTAATAATCACTGTTATGTGTTAAATAGGCTAAAGAAACAGAATAGATGACAAGTTGACTGGACAATGCAATGTTACAGGAGCAAAAAGAGCACAAGACCTCTCTGTGTGTCAATGCAGTTGTTCAGATGTTACGTATAATTACTAAAGGTTTTGATTCGTGAAGGATTTACTATTTCTTTTGCTTGCATCATTTGCCTGTTTCTGTATGTACTCTTCGCTTGTCAGTCTCAAAGGACTAAACTTATTGCACTTCAGTTATAAACAAGGCAAGAAAAACCTCTTGAGATGAAACAAAGGAACAACCATCCTCCTCTAGTTTGATCAAAGTAATAAAACTAAACCTTGATGCTCAAATTATTTTATACTACAATTATTTGTATCCAGTAGGGGAAAATGAAATCAAATGTAAAATGAAGCTGCAAGCAGCAATTGAGAGGCCAAGCACAAAGAAGGCACGATAAGTCATGCCAGAAAAAAAGGTTGCGCTTTAACCCGTCTGAAGTGCTGTGGTCAGAGTAAGGTGAGAATAACACATGCAAAGTTTGGTGTCAAAATGCCAAAGCGTTGCAGAGATGCAGCATTAGAGTAATTTTGGCATCAGCCATCAAATTTGTAGATTCGGTATATGAAAACCGATTTGTCTGTCGACACGAAATCCATAACTTTTAGCCAGCAAAAGTCATTTGATATTAGAGCATTGGCTATTGCACGGCCAAATCTAAATAGACCAGTTTTGTGATTTTTGGCCAAATCGTTTAGAAGTTATAAGCAAAAATGTACATTCTCCTGAACACTAGGTGGCACTGCGCTGAAACTGTGCAGGTTTCCTCAGGTCATGGTTGTCATAACACACACCAAGTTTGGTCAGAAAACGCTAAACAGTGTCAGAGAACGGTTTGATGAATCGACTTGAATTCCATAATGTTTTGTCGGCACGGTCTGAAGATGATCTGGTTAAATTAAAGTGAAAATCGGAGCAATGGCCGAATCGAATCATCTTGAGCCAAGGAATCAGAGGAATTTTGTTTTTGTTTTTAGCCCTTACGGTTCAAAAGTTATTAACATAAACATGAGTGCAACTTTGGACAGTTGGTGGCGCTCCAGCGATTGAGTTAGAGACTCTAAATTTGCAATAGTGACATTTCAGACTGTCCTCTATCTCAGTGTTTCCCAACCTTTTTTCAGTCAAGGCACCCTTTGAAAATTTTTAAAAATGTGTGGCACCCTACACTAGTGTTGTCATGATACTATACCTTGAAATGTATTAATTTACAAAGAACTGCCATATAGGCCTACTGTCATATAGATATTTTTAATATTATAAAAAAAATGTTGTCCATCCATTTAAAGTCTAGGAAATCATTAATTTCTTCTGAAGAGATCACTTTACATGATGACATATTTAATTAAGGCTTTTATTCATATATAAACATTGCTCAATTACCATTGCAAATCTCACCTAAATGTTTGCTCACTCAGTGTATTTGTGTTTTTATATTGGGATAATTTTGTTATAATTGCACAAGATAGCTTGTTTTTAATATATTTTATGTAATAATTTCACAGTTAATCTCCAAATTAATGTAGAAACAACATAAAGACAGTATATTTCAAATAATTGTTTAATGGCATCTTTTTATGAATGATCGAAGTGTTATTTGATTCTGATGTCAGTGCTGCACATGTGGATCCCACACGCGTCCCATTTTCTCACAACTCTTAACGTTCATTTAAGACTTTATTAAACTAATTTAAGACTGCTCTCATGAGGATACTCAAAGCGAAACCGTGAAAGAGAAGTAGATTCTGGCGCGCATCGTTCCCTATCAAGGCTACGGAACTTCGACATTACGGATGTCGTATATGGGAACTCCTCTCATCCTTCACTTCCGCTGAAATCTTATAGGCTAACGCCAGCAGAGCTGGCCAATTGACGCAAAATATGCAAATACTGAACCCCGTTGCAGTATAAAGCAAGTGCAGCGTCTACCGCCTACCGCCTACCGCCGCCTCCGAGCCGCTGGTAGCCCCCCCCAACCGCGGAGTCGAGGTTCGATCTCCGGTGAGCTTCCCCGACCCCTCCTTTCACCCCCCCCGCGAGGTCGCTGACTTCGTGTCCTTCGGGGCGAGTGAGGAAGAGGACTCCATGTCTCTGTCTGCCTCCGAGAACGACTGGGGTGCGGAGCAGGCCGCACCGCTGGCATCCGCGGAGCAAGAGACCCCGGCGGACCTGCAGGACGAGCTCTTTCGCATCCTCTCTAAGGCCGTCGAGGAATTGGAGCTCTCGTGGAAGGCTCCCGATGAGCCGTCGAAGAGCAAACTCGACGCGTGGTTCCTCCAATCGTGCCGCCGTCAGGCCGCTTCGAGAAGAGGAACCCCATTTTTTCCTGATGTACATGCGCACGTGGTGAAGTCGTGGGCGGCCCCGCAATCGGCGCGCACCCTCACTTCCACCCAGGCCATGTTTGCCCCCGTGGACGAGGCGGGGGACCACGGCTACCTCCGCATCCCCCCCGTCGAGGAGACCGTCGCCGCGCATCTCTGCCTGTCAGCTCCCGCTCTGGGCTCGGACCGCAGCCTGCCGTCACGAGCTTGCAGATTCACAGCCCACCAAGCTAACAAAGCCTACGGTGCGGCGGGGGAGGCGGTATCTGCGCTTCACGCCATGGCTGTGCTACAAGTGCTGCAGGCTAAGCAGCTGAAATCCCTGGATGGCGCCGCCTCTATCGACGCTGACGCCATTCGGGATCTTCGTTCGGCCACGGACCTCGCGCTCCTGGCCACGAAGCGTTCGGCCCAGGCGATTGGCCGTTCGATGGGGTTCTTGGTGGTCCTCCACAGACACCTGTGGCTCACCCTGTCGGACGTGCAGGAGGCTGACAGGAAAACGCTGTTGAACGCGCCTATCTCCCCTGCAGGCCTGTTCGGAGACGCCGTCGAGAAGGTCACCGAGCGTTTTTCTGAGACCCAGAAAAAGGCGAAGGCAATGAGCCATGTTATTCCGCGGAGGGCGCCCCCGCCGCCGCCGCCTCCTCGCTCTCGTTCGTCTTCCGCCTCGGGCCGTCAACCTCAGGCTGCGGCCAGACAGCAGTCAGCGCCCCGCCCGGGACCGGATGCCCGCAGAGGCCGAAGCGGCCAGTGGCAGGGAGCAGGTAGCAAGAGGACGGCTCGGAGGAGCCCGCGCAGAAAACCCGCCGCGTCCCCTGCGAGGCCCAAGCAATCCTCCTGACCGCTCGGGCAAGAGGAGAAGAGAGCGCCAGGTTGGCCCCGTGCCCAAGCGACGCGCTCAAGAGCACTTAGTCCCTCAACGTTCTGCAAGCGACACGTGCAGTTATGTTGTGAATGTTGTAAATGTTGTTTCTTGTGCAATAAAACAAACTACCACTTCACAAACAGAGCTCTTTTCCCCTCTTGCACCACTCACTGTGTTACCCGCCCTGCCCTCGAGCAGCGCAGAGTCATGGTCATTAAACATAAATGTTCCCAGCCCTTATATAGCGGCGATGACGGCAGCGGCGATGACCGCAGGTTTAGATCGGCCCACGCTCAGTCGTTTTCAGGCAGCATGGGAAGCTATTCCGGGCATTTCACCATGGGTGTTAAATATAGTTCGGCACGGGTACACACTTCAGTTCAAACGCAGACCACCCCGCTTCCGCGGCGTAATCCAGTCATTAACTCTGCCCCAAAATGCTCATGTGCTGAGGCAGGAAGTGTGCAGTTTGCTCGAGAAGAAAGCGATAGAACCGGTTCCCCCGAGCGAGCGGGAGAGCGGGTTCTACAGCCGCTACTTCGTTGTGCCGAAGAAGGGAGGGGGTCTCCGCCCCATACTGGATCTGAGACCCGTCAACAGAGCGCTTCACAAGCGCGCATTCAGGATGACTACTCTGAAACAGATCCTGGTGCAAATTCGCCCCGGGGATTGGTTCGCTTCAGTAGATTTGAAGGACGCTTACTTTCATATCCAGATAGTAAAGCGTCACAGGAGATTCCTGAGGTTTGCGTTCGAAAATTCGGTGTACCAATACACGGTGCTTCCATTTGGACTAGCCCTGGCTCCCTGAACATTTTCAAAATGTGTAGACGCGGCACTTTCACCCCTCAGGTCGAGCGGGATGCGCATCTTGAACTATCTGGACGACTGGCTGGTTCTCGCGCAGTCGAGAGAGACACTGGTCAGCCATGTGGAAGCCCTCCTTCGACACTTGGAGATGCTCGGTTTGAGGGTGAATGTTCAGAAAAGTGTGCTCACACCGAGTCAGACTACCACATTCCTGGGAGTATGTTTGGATTCGGTGAGAATGAGAGCGCGCCTCACCCCCGAGCGAGCGGAGGCTCTGAGCTCTTCTCTCGGTCGCTTCAGACCTGGCAGGCTCGTCCCACTGAAAGAGTTTCAGAGGCTACTGGGACGGATGGCAGCGGCTTCTTCAGTGTGTCATCTGGGGTTACTGCATATGAGACCGCTTCAGCACTGGCTGAAAGCGCGCGTCCCCCCGAGTGCGTGGTATTCCGGCCACAAGCGCATTATGGTCACTCACGGATGCGCCCACGCCCTGGCCCCGTGGAAGAACCCGGATCTTTTCAGCTCAGGTGTTCCTATCGGCATAGTGGCACGGCGCGTCCTAACGGACGCTTCGTCCACCGGATGGGGAGCGGTCTGCTTGGGCAAGCCCGCCTCGGGTCGGTGGTCAGAGAAGCAAATGGAGTGGCACATAAATCGCTTAGAGCTGGAAGCGGTCTCTCTAGCTCTCAAAGCTTTCCGGTCTCGGCTGGAGCAGCGGCATGTGTTGATTCGGACCGACAACACTTCCGTGGTCTCGTACATAAATCGTCAAGGCGGTGTACATTCCAGAGCCCTATTCAAGCAGGCGGAATCCCTTCTGCTGTGGGCAGACCGGTTTTTCCTCTCGGTGAGAGCGGCACACATCCCCGGTGTTCTAAATCGCGGGGCGGATATGCTCTCGAGGAGCGGGATTCCTCAAGGGGAATGGAGGCTTCACCCCGGGACGGTTCAGCTGATATGGAATCGTTTCGGCAGAGCGGAGGTCGACCTCTTTGCAACGAGCGAGAACACGCATTGTCGGATGTTCTTCTCGCTGTCCCGTTCCCCCCGGGAGATGGACGCGCTAACGGCGCGATGGCCGAAAGTCTGTCTCTATGCCTTTCCACCGGTGAAAATTTTGCCCATGGTGTTGTGCAAAATCAGGGAGGAGAAGGCGGCAGTGACTTTGGTAGCCCCGTACTGGCCGAATCAGCCTTGGTTTGCGGATTTAATAGAGTTACTGGCAGGGCAGCCTTGGGAGATTCCGCTCAGGAAGGACTTGCTGTCTCAGGCGAGCGGATCGATCTGGCATCCCAGCCCCGGGCTGTGGAGCTTACATGTATGGCCGCTGCAGGGTCGCTGAGTGGGCTGGATGCGCTGCATTCGCGAGCTTTGAATACCATCGCGGAAGCGCGAGCCCCGTCCACTAGGCGCCTGTATGCTCTGAAATGGGGTGTTTTCTCAAAATGGTGTCAGGATGTCGATATAGACCCAGCGAGCTGCTCTGTGTCGGATATTCTACGCTTCCTTCAGTACAGGATGGATGAAGGGAGCCTACCATCCACTCTGAAGGTATATGTGGCCGCTATTGCCGCGTTTCACACCCCTGTTGACGGTCAGTCTATCGGTAGACATGCGTCGGTGACACGGTTCCTCAGGCGAGCTAGGAGATTATGCCCTGCACGGCCGCCTTCGGTGCCGCCGTGGGATTTGGCTTTGGTCTTGGAGCCTTTGTCACGACCGCCTTTTGAACCCTTGGCTTCGATCGCCATGAAGGAGCTTTCGGTTAAAACGGCGCTGCTTCTCGCTCTCGCTTCGGCGAAGCGGGTTGGGGATTTACAGGCTTTCTCTGTAAGTGAAGATTGTATTCGCTTTGGACCGGGAAACTGTAATGTGACGCTCAGACCGAGGCCGGGTTAGGTCCCTAAGTCGCTCAATACTCCGTTCAGAGCGCAGATTGTTTCTCTGCCTGCCCTGTCCGCTGAGGCATCAACCTCTCAGGGTTCGGATGCTCAGAGTGCTATTTGCCCAGTCAGAGCGCTCCGGGAATACATTTCTCGCTCGGCCGCTTTTCGGCAATCGGACCAGCTATTTGTGTGCTTTGGTGGGTGCAATAAGGGACGGGGGGTCTCTAAACAGAGGCTTGCTCACTGGATTGTGGACGCTATTGTTTTGGCTTATGAATGCCTGGGGCAGGAATGCCTCCTTAACGTCAAGGCCCATTCGACTAGGGCGATCGCCTCCTCGTGGGCCTGGACTAAGGGTATGTCTATTCAGGATTTATGTCTTGCGGCTGGCTGGTCTTCTCAGAACACGTTCGCCAGGTTTTACAAAATGGATTTGCCCTCTGTAGCGCCTCGAGTGCTTTCGGTGAGTTGATTGCAGCATTGAGAGAGCTGCTCTGCGCTTTGCTCATGAGTTGTTCTATGTGCTATTTGTGTGTGTTTTTAGACTGTGTCACCGCAATGCGTTGGCCTTCTCTTACTGTTGTTGCCCTGTTGCTCTAAAACAGTGCTAACTTTCCCCGGTTATACTGCTCGGGATATGCAAATTCTGGCAGTGTGTCGTGAGCTTGTGATTGGTTCCTTTGGACCTATCGGAGGTTAGAGGTTCGCCATTGGTCAATCTCGGCCTATCAGATGCTCGCATGTTAGGGGGGCGGTCTTGGTATTGGGTTCTGTTGTCAGTGGTTTGTTATGCTGCCACGGCGGGATTCTATACAGTTCCCATATACGACATCCGTAATGTCGAAGTTCCGTAGCCTTGATAGGGAACGTCTCCGGTTACTTTCGTAACCTCGGTTCCCTGAAAGGCAAGGAACGAGACATTACGCTCGCCGCCGTGTTCGCTTGATTTAAGCGTTTTTTGTTCGATTCTGAATGGAATTGACGCTGCACTTGCTTTATACTGCAACGGGGTTCAGTATTTGCATATTTTGCGTCAATTGGCCAGCTCTGCTGGCGTTAGCCTATAAGATTTCAGCGGAAGTGAAGGATGAGAGGAGTTCCCATATACGACATCCGTAATGTCTCGTTCCTTGCCTTTCAGGGAACCGAGGTTACGAAAGTAACCGGAGACGTTCTGTGCGTCTGCGTTCAGCGCATTCTCTTTTGTGTTTTCTCGCTTGCATGGTTTAAAAGCATTTGCATGAAGAAGAATGTGATTATATAATGTAACGCTAGCCAAAGGATGAAAGAAAAAAACGGATGCTGCTGTAATTGCGTTAAATATTTTTAACGCGTTAAACTGAAAAACATGAATCGCACGCATTACCGTTGACAACAGCACGGACATAACCGATGTGTTTGTGAATACGCGGCAAGACGGACGTTGTGACAATGTTTTCGTGTGTATTTGACCGTTAGTGCAACAATGAAAAATAGGCAGCTTTATGTGGACGCACTGGGAATGAGGCACGGGAATAAAATCATGCGCAAGCGCAACCTCCGCAATTCAACCCCGCGGCACCCCGGTTGGGAAACGCTGCTCTATCTGTGTGCCAAATTTCATAACTTTCACACACACCCACACCCACACCCCCACACACCTACACACCCACACCTTCAGTGATTGGCCCCTAATGAGTAAAAATGGTAACACTTTGTTAGCTAGCAATGTGCTAAACATGCTATAAAAAGGTTACCAACATATAAAAAGCAACATGCTAAATCATGTTAGTGTAAAGTGTTGCGCCACGAGGCCCTGCACAGATGTGTTGCTGCTGAGCTAGTTATGAACATAAATTGAGCACACGACGCATAAGGCTATGATGTTAAGGGCGTCTTCCAATGGCTGCTCTTTGCGCACATTTTTGTAGTTGTTATGAGGATGATGGTTTTCATGCACACACTGGTTTTGTAACTACTACATTGTAACAAAGCTTTGAAAGTATAGTTTGCAATTTCAAGCAGCAGAATAAATGCGGATAGAAATTCTGTTGTATTTTGTGTTGATTTCGGTCTTGATTTGAGGAATTTTTTAACCGGCAATATGAAAGCTGAAAAAAATAAAAAAAATAAAAAATAAAATGTTTGATTGGTTGATGAAGTATTCTAATCTCTTTTCCTTTGCACTGTGAGTAAAGCCGGCCAACCAATGGGATTTGCGCTTTTGGTCACATGGCCAGAGCCGCTGCAGTCACATAGAGCGTAATTTAAATTTGGAAATAGACTTTTTACTTTTTAGAAGTGAGCCAAAAAAGCTATATGGTTAGCTAATTTAGTTTTATATCAATTTAAACTCTAATACATTTTCATTTAATTGCAATTAACATGCAATTAAAGTGTCAGAAAACAATATAGTTCGCACTGAAGTATATTCTTAAAAAGTATATTATTTACGTAACAAATACTCTTTTTAAAAGTGAGCTAAAGTGTTCTTCGCACACAAGAGACCCGAGACATGAACTGTGTTGAAAATATATGATCTCAAATTGTCACATAAATGAATTGAACATATTAGTTCAGAATCGATTCTTGGAATCGACTCTATGGATTCCTGTACCTGGATCGGACTTGGAATCAAAAAGCGCCAGTGGAGCTGTTCATTTCGTTCAGGATCAGTTCGGTCGTACTATTATATGAGGAGGGGGAATTGTGTGAGTAACGCCGCTTTTCTTCAGGTTACGTTTATATCAGCCCGATCTTGAGTCAGAGAATGGCTTTCTGATGTCATATGAAATGATCAAAATTAAAATAATGTGTACAAAAAATGTTGTTGATGGCAGTAATCGCAGAAAGCCTCAGTGGTTGCGAAACCTCCGGAGTTCCCCCCACTCCCGGCGCAGGTGGTGCGGTCCTTCTGGAGCAGGAAGCGGGAAGTGCAGGACTCAAGGTGGCCAGGAAAACTGACGACTTTTCTCTTTATAACTATTTTCACGACTTATTTACTTAATACTTGCATCAAGGAGGCCATCGAAGTGCAGCGTAAGTGTAAAGGCGTGATTTGTCTTGTTTTAAATGAAAGGCGAGGCGATCAAACCCCTCAGGCATCAGGAACACGAGCGCTGATTTCTCAGCAGTTTCATTTATTTTCGCTTTATCTGGCATTTGTTTTCATTGATGTGTTCATGTTAAAACCTGCGTGTATGTGTCGCGTGGTCACGTATGCCTTAGAGACATCAGTTCAGCGGTAATGAAAGGTGTAGGGATGATGACTGACTAGTTCCAACGCCAACCGAACAATTCTTTATTAAATAGAGATAGGCGTCATCCTGTGCGAGTCTACAACTGAGTGACACCCTTGATAGTGAGCGACTCTGGTGTATCTCAGTCACTAGATGAACACTTTACCACACCAAACTCTGGTGCTTTGAGAACACACACACACATCATCTATCTATCTATCTATCTATCTATCTATCTATCTATCTATCTGTCTGTGTGTGTGTGTGTGTGTGTGTGTGTGTGTGTGTGTGTGTTCTCAAAGCACCAGAGTTTGGTGTGGCAAAGTGTTCATCTAGTAAGTAAATGTGTTTTAGTGGAGTATAATGTGTGTGTGTCAGAAGGCATTCACAGGAGTATAATGCGAGTGTGTGTGTGTGTCAGATGTGGAAGGCATCCGCAGGTCAGTCTGTCGCTGTTGCGGTGGACGATGGAGGAGACGACTGGGAAACGGACCCCGACTTTGAGGTTACAGACACACAACACCTTCATTCAGGGGTCTCCACACTGGGGCCCTCGGGGGTCTCCACACTGGGGCCCTCATACCCCTTTTCCACCAAGGCAGAGCTGGTGCTGGTTCGGAGCCAGAGCCTAGTTTCAAATCGGTTCTTTGTTTTTCCACCGCCAAAGCACCAGCTCCGAACCAGTAAAACTGGTTCTTAAGTAGCACCAAATCATTGCAGGGTCTAGAACGGAGCCAAGAAAGAACCGCTTGCGTCAGGGGCTGGGGGCGGGGTTACCGTGACCAACAAGACGAATAGAAACTTGTGACCGCCATTTTTAAATAGCAGCTAGTCGAGCTAATAGCAGCTCGATTATAATATCCGTCTATGTAAGTTACGGCGAGCTGCACGAACGCGTTGGATTCCGATGTATTTTTGCAAACCCATGAGCATCCATAGTATTGCAACGTCCGTTATTGTTGATGGCTTGTTCGAGATGCATCGGAGCGGCGAGGACCGATCGGAGCTGCGGGAGTGTTTGGAGAGCATACGACTCCTTGTGCTTTTAGATCGCTATCGCAGTGCTTTGATGTCATGCGGCGATCGATCTGCGAGAAGCCGATGCATCTCGAACAAGCCTGGCGTGTTTGTGTTTGGCGCTACCGCACTAGCGGTTGCTGGGCAACATGAGACGTATACAGTGACGTAGGATCTGGCTCTGTTGTGGCTCTCTAGCCGGTGGAAAGGCAAACCGGTTCTTAGTAAGCTCGTCAGTCGAACCAACTCTGAACCAGCTTTGGCTCTGGCTCTGAACCAGCACCCGGTTCTTGTTGGTGGAAAAGGGGTATCAGTGGTCTCCACACTGGGGTTAGCAGGGGTCTCCACACTGGGGCCCTCAGGGGTCTCCACACTGGGGCTCTCAGGGGTCTCCACACTGGGGTTAGCAGGGGTCTCCACACGGGGGCCCTCATGGGTCTCCACACTGGGGTTAGCAGGGGTCTCCACACTGGGGCTCTCAGGGGTCTCCACACTGGGGCTCTCAGGGGTCTCCACACGGGGGCCCTCATGGGTCTCCACACTGGGGTTAGCAGGGGTCTCCACACTGGGGCTCTCAGGGGTCTCCACACTGGGGCTCTCAGGGGTCTCCACACTGGGGTTAGCAGGGGTCTCCACACTGGGGCTCTCAGGGGTCTCCACACTGGGGTTAGCAGGGGTCTCCACACTGGGGCTCTCAGGGGTCTCCACACTGGGGTTAGCAGGGGTCTCCACACTGGGGCTCTCAGGGGTCTCCACACTGGGGTTAGCAGGGGTCTCCACACTGGGGCTCTCAGGGGTCTCCACACTGGGGCTCTCAGGGGTCTCCACACTGGGGCTCTCAGGGGTCTCCACACTGGGGTTAGCAGGGGTCTCCACACTGGGGCTCTCAGGGGTCTCCACACTGGGGCTCTCAGGGGTCTCCACACTGGGGCTCTCAGGGGTCTCCACACTGGGGCTCTCAGGGGTCTCCACACTGGGGCTCTCAGGGGTCTCCACACTGGGGTTAGCAGGGGTCTCCACACTGGGGCCCTCAGGGGACTGACCGGGGTCCGGGGAACCGGACAGAGAAAAACTGCAAAAAATAGATAAATAAAAAAATGAGATGAATTATATAAATAAAGGAATACATTTTTTTTTTTTTATTAAGTTGGTTGTTACAAAATTCAATAGATTAAAATACATACAAATGTACTCAAATAAATAAAAAATAGATTAAAGTTAAATAAAGAGATAAGTAAATAACACTACTGTAGTGAGTAGAGAAAATAAATATTAATTCGCCTTAATAGAAACTAATTTTGCATTTAACATTTTTTTTACAGTGTATAAATAGGATGTTTGTAAATGATAGATGCCTTTTAAATGTTCCCTCACATGAGGATGATCATATTTGTGGGTCCGTGGATGTAAACGATGGAAAACCCCTGCATTAACTTACTGTCAAAGTCTCACGGTCTGGCCAGTGTAAAAGCCCGTTCACACCAAGATCATGGCGTCTGGACTGTCATATCATTGGACTGTCCGGGGTTTAGTACAAGCAGAATGCTCTTATGAATTTAATTTCACTTAAGGACTTATTTAGTAAGATTATGCCTGACGTTTTAGATTTTGGATTGTTAATTTAAAAAAAAAAAATCATATGACTTGTTTGTTTGCTTGGTTTTATTGTATTTTTATAAGTGAATTTTTGCGATGCTGACATGGCATTTAATAAAACAATCATCTTTCGATCTACACATTCTTTAGAATAATTAGTCTAATTTTCTATGAAAATTCATATTGTAGTTTTCTTGCTTGTGTGTGTTTTCCCTGCTGACGTCTCGCTTTCCCACACACACTCCAGAACGACGTGTCGGAGAAGGAGCAGCGCTGGGGCGCCAAGACCGTGATCGGATCCGGACACCAGGAACACATCGAGTTACTCCAGCTTTTCCTCTAATTCTACAGCTCCTTCTCCACTATACAGTCAAACCCAGATTCATTCAGACTCCTTCAACATGTCTCACATTAGCACAGTTTATTCGCTATAGTTTAGAGAATGGTGATAAAATATGAGCAGAACTCAGTTGATATTTGACTGGTTTTGTCCGTCCTTCTGTTAGACTGTCTCACACATGAATTATGTTGAATATCTGTCAGCTGTTAAATTTAACTACACAATTAGATAATACCAGTTTAGCTCAACCAATCACCAAGCAATGCTTCATTGTGTTCAGTCTGTGTGTAAAAAGAGCATTAGCAATTAAAGAAAACACACTTCAGCAAAACATGATCAGCTCAAAGTGTCCGAATCATTTTTGGGCCCAAATGGTTATAAATGTCACTGGTAGTCTCTGAATGAAGAGTTTCTGGGTGTAATATCTCAGTTTACTTTATTCTGCTCTCCTCACTCACATTAATGAACTATAGTGTCCTGATCACACTAGTGAAACACATCACACATCATATCTGGTGTCTGAGTAATGTTTGCTTTGACTGTATGTAAAGATGTTCTTTGATTATATACAGATATGAATGTTGAAACAAATGTAGTAATTCTCACGAAATGCATGTCTGTGGTGATTGACGTAGAGCATGTTCCAGGTGATGATGTAGAGCGTGTGCTTCTGTGATTTGTCAGTATCCATAAGCTGCGCGAGCGAGTGTCGAGTGAACACAGCGACCTGAAGCAGAAGGAGCTCGCCGACATGCCGAAAGCGTCTCACGGGTACGGGGGCAAGTTCGGCCTGCAGCAGGACCGCATGGACAAGGTACACACACACACACACACACACACTCTCACACAGACACTCACTCACTCACTCTCACACACACACACACAGACACTCACTCACTCACACACACACACACACACATAGTGTTGTTTTCGTCAATGAAAATTATGACGAAATATTGTCGTCAACGAACCGTTATCACCTGACGAAAACGAGACGAGACGTAAATGCTGGTCGTGACGATGACTAAAATACATTTATAATGCAATATTGTTGACGAATAAAAACGAGACTAAATGTGGTTTACAAAATAAAAACTATGCTAAAATGTCTCTTCATTTTCGTTGACCAAAACGAGACGAGACGAAACGTTATAACGTCACGACGAATGAGAGAGTTGTGCGTGCCCATAGCTTTGTCGGGTTTAATTCTGGTTTGCGATCTGGTCACATTGACACATTCATAATCATTACTTTTGCCGGTTCTTTGTGACAGCTGTGTGTTATTGGCAGCGTCTCGGTTACATGAACGCGTCACCGCATCAGCGCCAGAACAGATTTTATCTTAGAGAATAATCGCAACCTATTCGATATTCTATAATTAAATAAACGAATCGAATATCCAAAAATCGTGACTCATCCCTGCATGGAATCTCTTGTTTATTTTCCCAAATCTTCACTCGTCTCACCCATTTTCTAAATGGATTATAAACGTTTCTTCATTGGTTTGCTTTTAATTAGGCCTATTATATTCGTATTCTTTACTGTGGTAAAGTAGAAAAACGCTGTAGGACAGATAGCCTACATTTGTACTTGCATGTCAAATTCTTTTTAACACAGTTTGTGCTTGTTATATTAGACATAAGGCGCGTCAAGTTTAGTTGTAAAGCGCGTTTCACACGTGCGGGTGATTTTTAGTTTCACTTTCTCTGGCAGCGCAATCTCAAACACAGCCTAAATATCTCGCCCTTGTGGAGGATAACATTCGCTCTTCAGACCAATTTACATCAAGTAGAAGCACGAAGATATCATAAAGAGATCGATGGTCTCTTTCCTGCTTGTGTCCCACATCCCTCTCAGAGCGCAGAGTGGTAGGCTATATCACGCGTCTTTGTGTGGAAATATAAAACGAGTTTTTATTTTTTTAAGTAACCCCCGAACCACCGCCGGTAGTTGGTCCATCACCGCGGTGGTAAAAAAACTGCCACCGTCACAGCCCTAAATATACTAAATATAATAAGATAACAATGTTTGAAATTCTATATTGACTGGGTTAAATAGAATTGCATTACTAAAAAGAGACTAAAATGTCATCAGTTTTCGTCGACTAAAACTAGACTAGACTAAAAAGAGTATGAACGTGACTAAAACTAATAAAAACTAAAACGACAGCTTGACACAAAGACTAGACTAAAACTAAAATTAAAACAGGCCGCCAAAAACAACACTACACACACACAGACACTCACTCACTCACTCACTCACACACACACACACACACACACACCTTTCACCTGCTTTTGATGCAAATTATTGGAAAGTTCTATGCAAATGTGTGTATCCTCAGTGCGGTGGATCGCTCGGTTAGCAAACCTCACGCCTCAGCTCAAATCATGGCACTACATTTACATGTAATCATTTAGCAGACGCTTTTATCCAAAGCGACTTACAAATGAGGAGAGCAACAGAAGCAGTCAAGCCAACTATAGGGAAACAACATGCAAATGTCATGACCAGCCTCAGTTAGAGCAGCGCAGCACACGTAGCAGTGTTTATACATATAATAGATATAGAATAGTAAGTGTTTGTATGAATGGGTCAAGTGTGGATGATAAAGATGCGTCTTCAGCCGTTTGTTCAGCTGAAAGGTTGCGCTTTAACCAGTAGGGCTGTGACGGTGGCAGTTTTTTACCACCGCGGTGGTAATGGACCCAAATACCGGCGGTGTTGCGGTGTTTGGGGGGTTGTTTTGAAATAAATAAATAAAAACAAAGAAACAACACAATAAAGCCTCTAAAGCATTGCAATAAATATAAGTAAATACTGGTAACTTACATAATATAATAAATCTATTCTATTTAAGAAAAATCTTAATCTATTTAAGAAAAAAAAAACTTTTGTTTAATATTTCCACACAAAGAGGCGTGACACAGCCTACCGCTCTGCGCTCTGAGAGGGATGTGGGACACGAGCAGGAAAGAGACCATCAATCTCTTTTCTGATATCTTCATGTTTTCTACTTGTAAAAGGTATGAAGAGCGAATTTTATCTTCCACATGGGCAAGACATTTAAGCTATGTTTGCGCGCTGCCAGAGAAAGCCAAACTAAAATCACCCGCGCGTGTGAAACACGCTTTACAAATGAACTTGACGCGCCTATACCAATATGTCTAATAACAAGCACAAACTGTGTTAAAAAGAATTTGACGTACATGTAAAAAATGTAGGCTATATCTGTCCTACAGCGTTTTTTCTACTTTACCACAGTAAAGAATACGAAAATAATCGACCTAAAAGCGAACAAAGGAAGAAACGTTTATAATCCCCTTTGGAAATGGGTGAGACGCGAGTGAAGGTATGGGAAAAGAAAAAAGAGATTCCATGCAGGGATGAGTCACGATTTTTGAATATTCGATTATGTTCTAATGTCTGTTGTGCGATCATTCTCTAAAATAAAATCTCCATGTTCTGGTGCTGATGCGGTTGACGCGTTCATGTGGGTGACGCTGCCAATAACGCACACAACAGCTGTCACAAACCGGCAAAAGTAATGATTATGAACGTGTCAAATATAGCAAGGAGACATTTGAATTGTTTATTAATAAAGTGGGTTTTTTTGTGTCAGTGTTGGGCTGCAAAGATGAAGTTGACGATGCTCACTCGCGCCTATAGAGAGAATTGCACACTATACGGAATACATAAACATATGCTAGTCGGTTTATTTTCGTTTTTAATTGTTTTGTTTAAAAGTAGACAATTCAACTTTCTATATGGAATAACTAATGGAATATTTTTAAATTCGCTGATTATCGGGTGAAGATCGCAAACCAGAATTCAAAGCCGACAAAGTTTAAATTTATGGACTCACGCACAGCTCTCTCATTCGTCATGGATTCAAACTTTTCCATGGCTGCGCCTGCAATATAACATTTAATTGCTAACCTATTATTTATTTTGTAAACAAAGCTTTGTGTGTCATAATATTAATGTAAAACAGCATTCACATACAAACTTTTTTTTTTTGCAAACCACCGCCGGTACTCCTCAGCCACCGCGGTGGCGCTTTACAACCGCGGTGGTGCGGTTGTCAAGTTTACCGGCACAGCCCTATTAACCAGTCTGAAGTGCTGTGGTCAGAGGTGACACTAACACAAGCAGAGTTTGGTGTGTGTGTGCCGAAGCGTTGCAGAGATGCAGCCTCAGAGGCGTTTCGGCATCAGCCATCAAATTAGTTGATATGGTATATGAAAACAGTTTCGTCTATCGGTACGAAATCCATAACTTTTAGCCAGCAAAATGTATTCTATATTAGAGCATTGGCTATTGCACGGCTTGCTGCACCAGATCTAAATAGACCAGTTTTGTGATTTTTGGCCAAACCGTTTAGAAGTTATAAGCAAAAATGTACATTTTTCATATCTCCTGAACACTAGGTGGCACTGCGCTGAAACTGTGCAGGTTTCCTCAGGACATGGTTGTCGTAACACACACCAAGTTTGGTCAGAAAACGCTAAAGAGTTGCAGAGGTATAGCCTCACATTCATTTTGGCGTCAAATCCGTTTGCGCTTTATTTGAGAACGGTTTGATGAGTCGACTTGGTCTGAAGATGATGGACTAGGAGGCGTTCGAAGTAGAAATGTATTCATGACGAAGCTGGATTGTACGGATTGTTCTAGCGCTGCACGATTAATCATATCGCAATCGTGATGTCGAGCCTATGCGATTATATGACACAACATACGTACAGATTGTACTATAATATATCAGTCGGGCCTTCTGAGAGTCCGTGGAGTTCTGTGATGTGGATCTTCCACTGCTGATCGCTCGCTAATGAAGTGTGTGTTGTGTGTGTTGTGTCACTGAAGTGTGTGTTGTGTCACTGAAGTGTGTGTTGTGTGTGTTGTGTCACTGAAGTGTGTGTTGTGTCACTGAAGTGTGTGTTGTGTGTGTTGTGTCACTGAAGTGTGTGTTGTGTTCCTGAAGTGTGTGTTGTGTTCCTGAAGTGTGTGTTGTGTCCCTGAAGTGTGTGTTGTGTCACTGAAGTGTGTGTTGTGTTCCTGAAGTGTGCGTTGTGTCCCTGAAGTGTGCGTTGTGTTCCTGAAGTGTGTGTTGTGTCACTGAAGTGTGCGTTGTGTTCCTGAAGTGTGTGTTGTGTTCCTGAAGTGTGTGTTGTGTCACTGAGGTGTGTGTGTTGTCACTGAGGTGTGTGTGTTGTCACTGAAGTGTGTGTTGTGTCACTGAAGTGTGTGTTGTGTTCCTGAAGTGTGTGTTGTGTCCCTGAGGTGTGTGTTGTGTCCCTGAAGTGTGTGTTGTGTCCCTGAAGTGTGTGTTGTGTCCCTGAAGTGTGTGTTGTGTCCCTGAAGTGTGTGTTGTGTCCCTGAGGTGTGTGTTGTGTCCCTGAGGTGTGTGTTGTGTCCCTGAGGTGTGTGTTGTGTCCCTGAGGTGTGTGTTGTGTCCCTGAGGTGTGTGTTGTGTCCCTGAAGTGTGTGGTGTGTCCCTGAGGTGTGTGTCCCTGAGGTGTGTGTTGTGTCCCTGAGGTGTGTGTTGTGTCCCTGAGGTGTGTGTTGTGTCCCTGACGTGTGTGTTGTGTCCCTGACGTGTGTGTTGTGTCCCTGAGGTCTGTGTTGTCCCTGAAGTGTGTGTTGTGTCACTGAGGTGTGTGTTGTGTCCCTGAGGTGTGTGTTGTGTCCCTGAGGTGTGTGTTGTGTCCCTGAGGTGTGTGTTGTGTCCCTGAGGTGTGTGTTGTGTCCCTGAGGTGTGTGTTGTGTCCCTGAGGTGTGTGTTGTGTCCCTGAGGTGTGTGTTGTGTCCCTGAGGTCTGTGTTGTCCCTGAAGTGTGTGTTGTGTCCCTGAGGTGTGTGTTGTGTCCCTGAGGTGTGTGTTGTGTCCCTGAGGTGTGTGTTGTGTCCCTGAGGTGTGTGTTGTGTCACTGAGGTGTGTGTTGTGTCCCTGAGGTGTGTGTTGTGTCACTGAGGTGTGTGTTGTGTCACTGAAGTGTGTGTTGTGTCACTGAGGTGTGTGTTGTGTCCCTGAGGTGTGTGTTGTGTCCCTGAGGTGTGTGTTGTGTCACTGAGGTGTGTGTTGTGTCCCTGAGGTGTGTGTTGTGTCCCTGAGGTGTGTGTTGTGTCCCTGAGGTGTGTGTTGTGTCACTGAAGTGTGTGTTGTGTCACTGAAGTGTGTGTTGTGTCCCTGAGGTGTGTGTTGTGTCCCTGAGGTGTGTGTTGTGTCACTGAAGTGTGTGTTGTGTCACTGAAGTGTGTGTTGTGTCACTGAGGTGTGTGTTGTGTCCCTGAGGTGTGTGTTGTGTCCCTGAGGTGTGTGTTGTGTCACTGAAGTGTGTGTTGTGTCACTGAAGTGTGTGTTGTGTCCCTGAGGTGTGTGTTGTGTCCCTGAGGTGTGTGTTGTGTCCCTGAGGTGTGTGTTGTGTCCCTGAAGTGTGTGTTGTGTTGCCCAGTCTGCTGTAGGCCACGAGTATCAGAGCAAGCTGTCCAAGCACTGCTCCCAGACCGACACCTCCAAGGGTTTCGGAGGAAAGTTCGGCGTGGAAGCGGATCGTGTCGACCAGGTAAACCGTCAGATCTTCAGCCAGGGTTTCTGCACTCGGACTGTCTACTTCATCTGTTCACTCGTGTGTGTGTGTGTGTGTGTGTGTTCTGCAGTCGGCCATGGGCTTTGAGTACGCGGGGAAGACTGAGAAACACGCCTCGCAGAAAGGTCAGTCTGCTCTTTTTCTTTCCTTCCTTATTTTTATGAACTATCCTACATCCATGATCAGCAGTCACTGATCTCCTGCTCTTGACTCTGATTCGCACACTCAGACGTTAGGGTTAGACGTCCTGTTTGACTTTCTTTCATCCATTGGTAATGTTGGTTTACTATTTCTGAAGCATCACAAAGACACTTGACTTCAGAAATCACAATCAGGCTTTATATTGGTAGATATGCAGAGAGCAGAATGAAGATTGTAATTAGTGAATGAATGTTTATTCTCTGAAGACAAGCAGGTGCAATTATCACCTGATCCCCGTAATCTCAAAATGAATGAAGATCATCTACTTAATTTACTCGTATATCTGTCTGTCACTTAATTCCATACGACGAGAAACATTTATCCAGATTCTCTAATAGGTGTAGATCTCAGCAGTGGCTCATGTTGTGTTGTTCCTCCACGGTTCCAGATTACGCCACTGGGTTCGGCGGCCGCTACGGCGTTCAGGCGGATCGCGTGGACCAGAGCGCCGTTGGCTTTGACTACCAGGGGAAGACGGAAAAACACGAGTCTCAGAAAGGTTCGTTCCCACTTCCCCGCCTCACATGCGTGTCTGCGTTTGGCCATGTCTGCATTATTGCCGTCTGAAATCTACAGATTATGCCAAAGGCTTTGGTGGCAAATTTGGAGTGGAGACGGATAAAGTGGACAAGAGCGCCATGGGCTTCGAGTACCAGGGCAAGACGGAGAAACACGAGTCCCAGAAAGGTTTGTGTCACAGTTTGACTTCCGTTTAACTGTACAGGTTTATAAAAGATTTTAGTGTAATTCCATAAGAACAGAAGGTAGAGATGATAATAATAATAAATATAGCCGCAAGCATCAGTCATTGAGGTCTGAGCACTAATGGCTCATCTGGATGATTAGCAATCAATTTGAAATGTTTCTGTCCAACATAAAAGAATCTCATGGATCATGTGCTTTCATTTCATCATTTACTAATACGTTATTAAAATCAATAGTTGTCTGTTATTATTATTTAATGGACCTGAGCTAATATGAACTAACAATAAACAGTTGTTCTTTATATTAACTAGCGTTAACAAATACATACTGTAACCAAAGTATTGCTCATAGTTAGTTAGTGCATTAACTAACGGAACCTGATTGTAAAGTTCAATTCAATTCAATTCAAATTTATTTTTTATAGCGCTTTTCACAATACATATTGTTTCAAAGCAGCTTTACAGAAAGTGCATTTCAGAAATGTACATAGAAAAATACAGTTAGTTAATTAATCATGCATTAATTTAGGGCATAAACATATCGCCAGCGTCGAGTCGTCTCTTCACAGGCGTCGAGTCGTCTCTGCACGGGTGTTGGGGCATCTGTAGTTTCCATGGGAGGCTGGATACAAACTGGAGCTGACAATCTGTATTTACCTCGGGACTAGCGTCCCGAGATAACAACAGGAAAGCAGATGGGAAATAATTAGCGTAGCTGCTGTTCATAACAATAATGCATTCAATCTGATTCAACTGTAGTATAAAAGGTAAGCATTATGTGAATGCTTGGCTAAAGAAATGCGTCTTTAATCTAGTTTTAAACTGGGACAGCAAGTCTGAGCCTCGAACAATATCAGGAAGGCCATTCCACAGTTTAGGAGCTAAATATGAAAATGCTCTCCCTCCTTTAGTGGACTTAGATATCCTAGGAATGACCAGAAGCCTCAAATTTAGTGATCTTAAAGAGTGCGATGGATTGTAGGGCGATAGAAGTTCTGTTAAATACCCTGGAGCTAAACCATTTAGGGCTTTATAGGTCATTAGTAATACTTTGTAATTGATACAGAACTTTATAGGTAACCAATGTAGAGATGATATAATTGGTGTTATATGATCATATTTCCTTGACCTAGTAAGAACTCTAGCAGCTGCATTTTGGACTAACTGTAGCTTGTTTATTGAGGATGCAGGACAACCAGCTAATAAAGCATTACAGTAATCTAGTCTCGAGGTCATGAATGCATGAACTAACTTTTCTGCATCAGAAACAGATAGCATATTACGTAGCTTAGCAATGTTTCTAAGGTGGAAAAAGGCTGTTCTTGTAACATATGAAATATGATTTTCAAAAGACAAGTTGCGGTCTAATATAACACCCAGGTCTTTTACTGTAGTGGATAAAGTAACAGGACATCCTTCTAAAGTAAAGTTGTATTGTAAGAGGTTTTGTGGGCAGTTTTTTTGACCAATAAGTAATACCTCCGTTTTATCTGAATTTAATAGCAGAAAATTACACGTCATCCAGTATTTTATATCTTTAACACACTCTGTCAATTTAGATAATTTATTGTTTTCATCTGGTCGTGATGAAATATATAATTGAGTGTCATCAGCATAACAGTGGAAATTAATTCCATGTTTTCTTATAATATTACCAAGTGGCAGCATATATATTGAGAATAGCAGAGGGCCTAACACAGATCCCTGCGGCACTCCATAGTTTACTGGCGTTATCTTGGTAGCGGTCAGATAAGTACGATCTAAACCAGCTTAATGCCTGTCCATGAACACCAGTGTAGTTTTGTAGTTGATCTAAGAGTATTGTGTGATCTATAGTGTCAAACGCAGCACTAAGATCGAGTAAAACTAGTATTGAGATACAGCCTTGGTCAGAAGCTAGAAGTAAATCATTTGTAATTTTAACGAGCGCGGTTTCTGTGCTATGATGCGGCCTGAATCCTGACTGAAATTTTTCATAGATGTCATTTTCTTGCAAGAAAGAGCCCAGTTGAGCGGACACAACTTTTTCTAGTATTTTAGACATAAATGGTAAATTTGAAATGGGTCTGTAATTTGCTAGATTATTATGATCTAATTGTGGTTTCTTAATGAGAGGTTTTATAACTGCCAACTTGAATGTTCTTGGAACATGACCTAAAGATAAAGATGAGTTAATAATATTGAGAAGAGGCTCTTCCACTACAGGTAACACTTCTTTCAGTAGTTTAGTTGGTATTGGATCTAATAAACATGTTGTTGGTTTAGATGCAATGATAAGTTTATTTAGCTCTTCCTGTCCTATAGTTGTAAAGCGCTGTAGTTTTTCTCGAGGGGCGATAATTGAGGCTGAATTATAAAGTGTAACCATGGATGTGGCAGGCTTTTCATTTAGTAGATTTATTAGTCAATGTCACATTTAGACGGTGACGTCTTGTCTGTTGTTTGCGTGTCAGACTATGTGAAGGGTTTCGGAGGGAAGTTTGGCGTTCAGACGGACCGGCAGGATAAGTCTGCGATGGGATGGGATCACCAGGAGAAACTGCAGCTGCACGAGTCACAGAAAGGTAACACACACACACACACACACCATCGGTGTCATCATACCTTAAGTATGTATCGAGGAACAAAAACGGGACATCCTGGTCCCAGTCAGGAGTTTTGTACACGTTGCAACTTAAGTATAGATGAAGATACTCTGGCTAAAAGGGCACAGTAGTCAGAGTTAGTGGACCAGCTTTGGGAAGTTGGTAGGAGGAACCAACATAACACAACTTCAGTTTTACCACTAGCCAAACAGAGTCATCTTGATCTTAGAAACACATCCTGATTCACATCAGGTTTAGAGTGTATGTAGATTTTAGTATCGTCATCATAAAAGTGATAATGAAGACCGAATGATCGCAACAGATGCCCAAGTGGTGACAAATATAAATGAAAGAGTAAGGGGCCTAAAACTGAGCCCTGAGGAACACCAGTGAGTACCTGACCTTTGACCTGTAACCACCCATGGCAATGAACTGGGAACCATCAGTAAAATAGGATGTAAACCCGTTTAAAGGTGTCGCCGAAACACCGAAAGCACTTTCAATGTTGGTAAGTAAAAGACTATGATCAACACTATCGAAAGCTGCTCTGAGAGTGGGAGTGGAAATGCCGCCATAAACACGTCATTGGCGACCCTGACCAGAGCCGAAAACCTGCCTGAAGGAGTTCGAGGAGATTAGTGACCGTACGATGGTTATACAAGTGAGAGGCATCAATGCATTCTAGTATTTTTGCCAAAAACTGAAGATTTGAAATGGGCAAGAAATTGTTAAAGTCGTCCAGGGAGTCGTCCTCGTTCTTATTTATTTATTTATTTTGGTACTGCTGTTACTGGAACAGCCCCAGTCTGCACTGAATCATTATTCTACTGGGGACAGTAGGGCACAAAACATCGAAGCGGGATTTAAATAAACTGATGGGAATAGAATCAATCAAGCAAGTGGTTTATTTTACACTTGATGCCTCCGCTTTGAGAGCTTCAGAATCGAGCTGTGAGTGGAGGACCGGAAAAACCAGAAGGATTACATAGTGAAGCTGGTGTCAGTTTAACAAGTGAAGAAAGGATTTACACAACTGTTGAGAAGCAGGCAGGGGTCATATCAGCAATCTATTTATAGTTTACAACAAATGTCTGTGATTTCCTTGATTGTTTTCAATAATCTGGAAAAATAAGCTGATCTTTCAGACTCAGTTAACGCCCTGTAGTCAGGACTACCCAGAAGATCCTTCCAGGCTTGATAATGGACATCATGCCTGTCAAGTGTTGAGAGCGGGCGAATGAAGCATTACAGGACTTAATGAGTAGCAAG
This sequence comes from Abramis brama, assembly GCF_963993115.1. Lineage (NCBI taxonomy): Eukaryota > Metazoa > Chordata > Actinopteri > Cypriniformes > Leuciscidae > Abramis > Abramis brama. Next base: position 1,102,687 of record NC_139971.1, read on the forward strand.
TGCATTATTAAACTGTGATATATTATCCACCAAACAAAGTTAAAGTATGCAGATTACTTAAAGTGGAAACAACTGAAGTGGACAAATCTGACCAATAGATTAGTGTCGACCGATGAACACTGAGACACGAACGAGCCGTTTGCTCTCACAAGATCGGCCTATGAGTCGGGCCTGTCAAGTAGACACAGACATTCCTTGGCTTTCACTTCAGTCAACATTTATGTAACATTTTGTAAAAAAAAAATCATAATTTTGTGCAAAAATGTCGTCATTATAGATTATTCCAAAGGCTTTGGAGGGAAGTATGGTGTGCAGAAGGACCGAATGGACAAGGTACATTTATCAGATCATTATGATGAACATAGAGATTCAATTTCTGTTTCTTTTTTAACATGACATTCATAACCAGAAATACGGTTGTGAAAACTGTGTGTTTGTGTTCACTTCCTTTCTGAAAGCGCAGTTGTGTCCGCGAGTGTTTCTCATCATGATGGTGTGTGTTTTACTGTTGTCATCAGAGCGCAGGCACGTTTGAGGAGGTGGAGAAGCCGAGCACGGCGTATCAGAAGACCCGTCCCGTCGAAGCAGGTCAGAACAACTGAGTCCAGTGCTGCGTTCCTGCTTTATAACCAGGGGTGCGCAGAACTGGGGCGCATGCGTGGTAAAGATGAACGATGCGCTCCAGAAAACGTGGAGGGAAGTGCTTTTCAGTACCAATGTTTTGGGGGACACGGACACGTTTACTTACTGGAGCAGGATTTTTCTCCATCTCTGGTAATATAGCAGTCATGATTAGGGCAGCACAGTAAAAGGTTTTAGCATCGATATCGCGATGTGCGTATCCGTGAAATAGTCACATCGCAGGACGTGTGATGTCATGCACGAATAGGGATCTTAGTTGATCGGTTTGGGTTCGGAACGCATGCGATTCGCGGATTAATTGCAAAGTTTACCCATCATGGAGTGAAAGTTTATCATGTGTTTTTAAGTCCTGTCAGTTTAAACATCAAGCGCAAAAACAAGACTGGAACTCACGCGCTGTTTTGTGCCCACGCAGACACACACACACACACACACACACACACACACACGTAGACATCACGTGAACGCTGAATTCTCTTCTCTTGGGCTTGAACCAGGGCTTGAACAGACACGTGCACGCAAAATTAAGTCAAAATGCATGTCTTGGCGAGTATCCTTATAAACACAGTCGGTTTAGTGCTGTAAACAACTGAGAAAGAAGACCGGATGCGTATCACTGGATCTGCATATGCGTAAGATCCCTCATTTGTCTTTAAATGACAGCAGCCTAATAGACCCGCAGCTGTTCGTTAACCCAGTGTTAATCAAACAACAAAAGAGAAAGAGAAAATCACTTTTATAGTGACACAGATTTAACACAGATAAATTGTATTAATTACATTAATTAAGTTGGCTTTTTTATATTTAATTTATACAGTGAAGACTATAGTCTTATTTTACAATTGATTATTCAATTACTGAATACAGTTAGACTTAGGATAAGTGTGCAGCATCTCCTGGTTATAACGCTTCATATCGCTCGAGTGAAGCCTGTGCTCTTGTTTAGCCGGGAACAGCGCCGGCAGCATCAAGGCTCGCTTCGAGAACATCGCGAAGCAGAAGGAGGAGGAGGACCAGAAGAGAGCAGAAGAAGAGCGCGCTCGACGACAGGCCAAGGAGAAGCAGGAGCAGGAGGAGGCGCGCAGCAAACTGAAGGTACACACACGCGTACACACACACACCTGTGACACACACACACACACACACACACATCTGTCTGGTAGGACTGACACAGATTTCAGGATTCAGTTTGATTCTATATCGATTCATGTGGGTATATTTCAGGTACAGGACAAAGGAAAAAATCTCTGATCTAAAGTTGGTTTTAGTTGATTTAATTAAAGAGAAAGAATAGGTTGTGCGATTAGGCCTATTATCCAAAAAAAAAAAATCCCCATGTTTTCGGTGCTGATGCGGTGGTGACGCGTTTATGTAATCAGAGGGTGGCGCTGTCAAATACGCACCTAAAAGCTGTCAATCAGCTGTCAGACAACAGAAGAAGAGCATCCACACCGGAGCATGTGAGCGGAGTGCTGACGCTTCCTCGGAGCCGTACTAGTTTCACTGAGATTCTGCTTTGCTCGCTCATTCTGCTCAGCGCCGCTCGCTCAACCCAGAACGCTTCACTCGCTCGACCCAGAACACTTCGCTCGCTCGACCCAGAACTCGCTCGCTCGACCCAGAACTCGCTCGCTCGACCCAGAACGCTTCGCTCGACCCAGAACTCGCTCGCTCGACCCAGAACGCTTCGCTCGCTCGACCCAGAACGCTTCGCTCTCTCGACCCAGAACTCGCTCGCTCGACCCAAAACGCTTCGCTCGCTCGACCCAGAACGCTTCGCTCGCTCGACCCAGAACGCTTCGCTCGCTCGACCCAGAACTCGCTCGCTCGACCCAAAACGCTTCGCTCGCTCGACCCAGAACGCTTCGCTCGCTCGACCCAGAACTCGCTCGCTCGACCCAGAACGCTTCGCTCGCTCGACCCAGAACGCTTCGCTCTCTCGACCCAGAACTCGCTCGCTCGACCCAAAACGCTTCGCTCGCTCGACCCAGAACGCTTCGCTCGCTCGACCCAGAACGCTTCGCTCGCTCGACCCAGAACTCGCTCGCTCGACCCAAAACGCTTCGCTCGCTCGACCCAGAACTCGCTCGCTCGACCCAGAACGCTTCGCTCGACCCAGAACTCGCTCGCTCGACCCAGAACGCTTCGCTCGCTCGACCCAGAACTCGCTCGCTCGACCCAGAACGCTTCGCTCGCTCGACCCAGAACTCGCTCGCTCGACCCAGAACGCTTCGCTCGCTCGACCCAGAACGCTTCGCTCGCTCGACCCAGAACTCGCTCGCTCGACCCAAAACGCTTCGCTCGCTCGACCCAGAACGCTTCGCTCGCTCGACCCAGAACGCTTCGCTCGCTAGACCCAAAACGCTTCGCTCGCTCGACCCAGAACGCTTCGCTCGCTCGACCCAAAACGCTTCGCTCGCTCGACCCAGAACGCTTCGCTCGCTCGACCCAAAACGCTTCGCTCGCTCGACCCAGAACGCTTCGCTCGCTCGACCCAAAACGCTTCGCTCGCTCGACCCAGAACGCTTCGCTCGCTCGACCCAGAACTCGCTCGCTCGACCCAGAACTCGCTCGCTCGACCCAGAACTCGCTCGCTCGACCCAAAACGCTTCGCTCGCTCGACCCAGAACGCTTCGCTCGCTCGACCCAGAACGCTTCGCTCGCTCGACCCAGAACTCGCTCGCTCGACCCAGAACGCTTCGCTCGCTCGACCCAGAACTCGCTCGCTCGACCCAAAACGCTTCGCTCGCTCGACCCAGAACTCGCTCGCTCGACCCAGAACGCTTCGCTCGCTCGACCCAGAACGCTTCGCTCGCTCGACCCAAAACGCTTCGCTCGCTCGACCCAGAACGCTTCGCTCGCTCGACCCAAAACGATTCGCTCGCTCGACCCAGAACGCTTCGCTCGCTCGACCCAAAACGCTTCGCTCGCTCGACCCAGAACGCTTCGCTCGCTCGCTCGACCCAGAACGCTTCGCTCGCTCGACCCAGAACGCTTCGCTCGCTCGACCCAGAACGCTTCGCTCGCTCGACCCAGAACTCGCTCGCTCGACCCAAAACGCTTCGCTCGCTCGACCCAGAACTCGCTCGCTCGACCCAGAACGCTTCGCTCGCTCGACCCAAAACGCTTCGCTCGCTCGACCCAGAACGCTTCGCTCGCTCGCTCGACCCAGAACGCTTCGCTCGCTCGACCCAGAACGCTTCGCTCGCTCGACCCAGAACGCTTCGCTCGCTCGACCCAAAACGCTTCGCTCGCTCGACCCAGAACGCTTCGCTCGCTCGCTCGACCCAGAACGCTTCGCTCGCTCGACCCAGAACGCTTCGCTCGCTCGACCCAAAACGCTTCGCTCGCTCGACCCAGAACGCTTCGCTCGCTCGACCCAGAACGCTTCGCTCGCTCGACCCAAAACACTTCGCTCGCTCGACCCAGAACTTTGTTTCTTATCATAAGTATGAAAGCACAAAGATTATTGGACAGCTGGAGCTACAAATAATGTTTAGTGAAGTTTGTTCTCCATCAGCTGGAAACAGCACAGACTGAATGATTTAAGAAACGACGTCGCTTCATCAAAATGAGTATCGATTGAAATCAAGAAACCGATGTTTTCACCCTAGCCCTGCAATCTAGATGTGATGGAATAATAATCAATATGAAATTACTCTTATATTAGATTTAAAGGAGCATTACGATGAACCATTAAAGCAGGGGAGCACTAGCAGGGACACATGTGTTCAGTGTGCATGTGTTCACGGCGCCCTCTTGTGGACCGCTGGTGTAAAGCACTGGTTCTCCAGCGCGAGTGTGTCTTGAACTGCAGGACCTCATGCGAGGTGTGTTTGGTGTGTTAGGCGGAGCCCGTCAGCGAGCCGGCGGCGAACGTGTACGAGCTGGAGCCGGTCTCAGCAGAACCCACGTATGAAGAGCCGGCTCAGGAGGAGCTGTACCTGAGCCCTGAGCCCGACGAGCAGATCCAGACCTCAGGTGCGCCACACTTCTACTTTACAGCCAGCTAAACCCACACATATGAGCACGCACATCTTCCTGGCTCTCTATTTCTCAGGAACGTCCTACTGTCATCCATACATGTCTTTATGTACATCATACATGAGTAGCACTGCTGCACTTTTGTAAAGTTATTTTAAAACAAAAATGTTTTTCCTATGTTATTTTTTTTATTTCTTATTTTTTTCTGGCTGTTTGTTTATAGTGGCAATGGCCTGTAAAAATGGATCCATCTCAAAACCATCAGATTGAGAATAATAAGCCGAAGCACTGTTCATATAATCACCAAAATCACCAATGCTCTCCTGCAGCTGTAGTGCTTGAAGTGACGTGTGTGTGTGTGTGTGTGTGTGTGTTCAGGTGCTCAGCCAGACGAGTATGGAGAGGATCTCGGTGTGACTGCCGTCGCTCTGTACGACTATCAGGCTGGTAAGAGAACGCTTTGATGGCTTTGAGTTCACGAACTGTTAAGATCAATGTATTGCACTTAACCATTATGTAATGTTCGGGTCATTTTGACAAGGTTCCTTTTCTTGAAAATGCTAATTGATGTTATTGCATCGGACTAAAACTCACTGACCGACTGACAGGCTCGCTCAGGGTAGGACAACTGTGATTAGGGTACATCAGGGCTGAAGGCACATCTTAAGAGAAAATGTGCTTTTTACTCCCAAAGTGCATGACTGCAGAAAGAGTACACACGTTTGTATTGAACAGTGATGGAGCAACACATTTTGTGTGAAAAATAAATCACAACAGTGGTTCGTTTTGTTAAAAAAACGTATAAATGAATGAGGTGACGAGGTCTTTTACCACACAGTACTGATCCTAATACTGCAGCTAAATTAATGTTTTTAATAATGTCTAAGTTAATCCTTAGTGCAAAAAAAGTAAAGATTATATGAAAGCATTGAAGGAGATCCCATAATAATTTAATAGATTTACAGTAGTCACAATAAAATATATCTCATTATATGATATGATCAATATCATATATTTTAAATATGATGGTTTCTTTATAAATATGGAGATTATCTCTAAGGTGGACTCCCGACTTAATATATTTAACCATGTCATGTCAGCAAACGGGAATATCCTTTTGTCCATCCATTATTTGATGATGATGATGATGATGATATGGCATGATGTGGCTTTTTAAATGGCTAATTTGGAACACCAAATTAGGTAAAAAGTTTCCGCTACCTTTCATTTGTTTTCTTCACAATTACGAAAAGTCTGAATTGTGAGGAAAAAGGTTTGTTTCCACCATGGAATAAAAAATTAAAATCTAAAAAAAATGTCTTCTCACAATTGAGTTTTTATATCTCGCAGTTCTGACTTGCATTCCCGAGTTTATAAGAAAAAGAGAAAAAGTTGCAATATCCATTTTTTTTTTATTTCATGGCGGAAACAAGCTTTAATAATTACTTGCCGTTTCTTTGCAATTATTTGTGAAATTGAAAAATTTTCACTCAGAAAATTGTAGTAAAAGTAAATCCTGCACTTAATTGTTTTTCTTTTTTTTTAATAGTTTTTTAATTGCACATCTGCCTCTTAGGAGCAGGAAGTGATGTAACGCGCCTCTGTTTCTCCCCAGCGGGTGATGATGAGATTTCCTTTGACCCAGACGACATCATCACCAACATCGAGATGATTGACGAGGGCTGGTGGAGGGGTGTGTGTCGGGGCTCGTACGGACTCTTCCCAGCCAATTACGTTGAAGTTCGACAATAGACTCGCTCGTTCCAGGCGGAGCGTCAGCCCTCGCCTCCACGCTTCCTTCATCAGCTTTCTCTTCCTTCTCTTCTTTCTGTCTCGCGCGGGCGTTCGCTGGTCTCTCGCCTCAACGCTCGCGTCCCGTTTCCGTCAGTAGGCCTGAGTAGATGCCTCTGCCAATAGAGATTTATGACACTTCTGAGAGCGTTTACACACACACACACGATGTGTGTGAAATAAGAGAGTAGACCAAAGATCAGAGATCTTCTGGTGTCTTTGAGAATAAATCATGCACATGTGCGGCTTCTTTGCGACTCTTAAAGCTGCGTCCGTACAAACACTTCTGTTCATTTTAGTGTCTTTTTTTTGCAGTGTTGAAATGGGGAACAAATTAATTATGTTTGAAAATATGAATGAAGGCCAAAACGTGATGCCATAATAATCACTGCTGAAAATCGCAGTGCTTGAAACGGTTTATAAGAATCATTTTAATGGTATTTGAAGGGTTGTGTATTAAATCAGATGCTGATGTCTTGTGTGTATGTCTGATCTGCGTCGTCTCGTGCTTCTGATTCGTCTGTAAAGTCTGTCAGGTGTTCGGCTACATCTGGACCCGCTCTTGATGTGCAGGACACGTCGATGTTTCTGTGAGTGCATGGCATTTCTGTTTCTGACAGCCCAATTATATCAAACGACAATCCGCAGCGGTGCAGTCGAGTTAATACTGGATAATAGCAACAGCTAATGACATAATCTGGTTTGCATTTTTAGTTAAGTAACCTTTTCAAACAAATTGTCTGTGCTTATCTATACTGGCTCTCTTTACAAGGCTGTTTTATAAGAAACATCATTTAAGAATAAAAAAATAAATAAAACTACAGTTTTTTTGGTATTTTTCCCAATCCATTATTTGGCCATGTGTGAAACTTTACTTCTCTGTTAGTAATTGTAATAAAGTGCAAATGTTTGTAAGACACATTGACGCACATGACCAGAGCAATATTTATTTCTTTCACATTTAGTCGCCATACAAGGTGTAAATGCACTCATCCCACAAATCCTACAATATGTTTTCTTGGTCATTGCAATGAGTTTCTACTTTAGAAGGTCTTTAACAACATTAACAGTGTGAACACAAGTCTTTACATGTAGTAAGCAAAGTAAAGCAACATGGGTTGAAGTCAAAGGGAAAAATCATAGCTAAACAACAGGACAATTCCACAGATATAAGGTGAATATTGTGCTTGTTTATGATGTGGCAGGTACATTATCTAAATATATACAGTATGCATTAATCATAGTATAAATATATTGTGTTTTGGATTTGCTATATTAATAATCTAACAAATATACCCATTTTACTCAAACATTTAACTTTTTTGGCAAACCACAGTTCAGTGGGAACAACACCATTGAAACAGCATTATAAAAGGCAATATAATTATATAAATCCAAAATACACTTACTCTATTATATGCTATCTAAAGAGGATCTATTTTATAAAAACGACTTGTTCACAGTAGCAGCAGTATATTGGCAAACCGTCGTTCAAGAAAGGCTTGCAATTTAAAATTCCTGGCCCACATTTTTAAAAATATTGTGGTCTATATTCACTCATACTCAGATCTCGCTTCTCTCTTCAGAGATATCGCCACTGTCAGTACAAGATAAAAAAGTAATTGTCACAATCAGTTTGTACATGCATTCTGCATTCTGGCTAACAGTTTATATATTAAGAAACATGATTCCAAGTTTTATAACAGCTTAAAACATCCTCTATAGACTGGCTTATGGATTCTCTAAAACTGCAGCTCATATTAAAGTAGGGGGAATTTCCACTTCATGCCGATCTACTTTCTAAATGTGTTGTTCATCTGTGCATACGCTTAATTTTTTTGACTGTAATTTAATCAAAATGCCACAACTGGATCTTTCAGTGAAACAACATACATATACAAAAATGCAATAATTTGGTGCACGTAAACCCCATAATCAACCGCAAGCTTGCATTTAAATCTGCCTCCATCCCACTGATCCACAGTCCAAAATAGAGAAAGAAACCCTGTTGCTACTTTAATGTGCAGCAGCCGCATTATTATAGATGTTCTGTGCACAATAATTAGGCCTGATATCAGAACTGCGCCACAACTCTCATTTAGAAACACTCTTCCTCTCAAGCCTTAGTCATCCAATGAACAGTTCAGAATCGACCTTCAAATCGCCAAATTACCTACAGTAAATAGGTGAGCCAAAAGAATGCTGAAAAAGGTGTTTGGTCGGGAACGCTTGCGTGTATTTTGTAGCATTCATTTTTGCCATCAGGATCAAACATGGACAAGGCTGTACGTGACGTCTTGTCCTCATGCAATCTCATTGAAAACAAGAAGCATCATGAACAAAGGTCCTGAATGTGTGGATGTACCCAACGTTTATTTAGGGTTCATGGTCAAGCCTGAGTGAATCCAATGTTTTCAGCTAGCCTCATTTTATAAGGACGAAACAACTGTACGTTTTCTGCAACAACATACAGAACGCTTACAGATAACATCTGAAATTAAATGTTCCTGTATCAAAGGTAAAAAAGGACCTCCCAGCTCTGCTGGATACGGTTGCTCCTGATATTAAAATGAAGCTTCGGATCATAAGAACGAGTCCACATAGACTTGTTCCTGAGTGCAGTTTTTGTTCATTGGTTCTTATAGTTACTCTGACCACAACATCGTCCCACAACTTCCAACAGGAGATGCAGCACAGACTGATGAACATTGGAGAAGACGAGGGATTGATCGAGTCGATATCCACGCCCAGCATCATACCTTTACCTGTCCATTAGAAGTTTGAGACCCCTCTCAATGTTCATCCGGTGCCCAACACGGGTGACACCCAAGTCTACAAGGTCGTCTTTTTGGAGGTTATGAAGGTGGGTGCCCTCAATTTCATTGTCCAAGAAGGCCTTCTTGTGTTCTGCCAAGTTGAGGCTTTCCAGCCAGTCGGCTACATCATGCTTGCTCCAGACTAGGACGGGTTTGTCAGCAAAAGGCTTGTCGGCCGCAGCCTGGAACAGCGTGAGTGGGGACAGCGATCGACTGCTGACTGAGCTGAGACTGTGGCATTGCTCTGCATTCACTACGGGTGGAGACACATCAGTTAATGTAGGAGAGCCGGCAGAGACTGGCAGAGAAGAGCTGCGACCCGATTCATTAGGACTGGAAGCCTGAGGAGGCAAGTGTGTTGTTGAAGAAGAAGCACAAGAAGTCACTGTGTTGCTGTGTTTGGTATCTGAGGCTTGGGTCATCCACTCTCTGGGAACACACACACACACACATGCAGAAAGAGAAGTCAGGTGCTGAACTGGTAGAGGGGCTCTTTCAGGCGCGTTAAGGAAAAGAACATTTGTGTTGACAACAACAACACTCAATATTCTGTCAATAAATGTGTCTCAAAGGAGCCCAGACAGCAACATAGTGTCGGCCCGGATCCGGCCCACATCTGGTATGTGTGGAATCCAGGGATCTGAGCTGATACTATGATGCTGTCTGGGAGACCAGCGCACTGTGAGTCAAAGGGAATAAAAAAAATTAACCAGTAAGAGGGAATCAAATGATCACTCAGTTAAAGGAGTAGTTCACCTCAGAATTAAAATTTCCTGATAATTTACTCTCCCCCACGTCATCCAAGATGTTCATGTCTTTCTTCAGTCAAAAAGAAATTAAGGTTTTTGAGGAAAACATTCCAGGATTTTTCTCTATATAGTGACTTCAATGGGGTCCAACGGGTTGAAGGTCCAAATGTGAGTTTCAGTGCGGCTTCAAAGGAATAAGAGTCTTATCTAGACAAACCATTGGCCATTTTATAAAGAAACCCAAAATATTTATATACTTTTTAACCACAAATGCTCATCTTGCACTAGCTGTAATGCGCCACACATTACGTAATCACGTGTTCCATTTAAAAAATGTAGGATAGGGTGAAAAACTCCATCTCATTTTCTCCTCCAACTTCAAAATCATCCAACATCATTGTTTTACATCTATTTTTATTTGTTTTGTAAGTGGCTTGCACGTTCGCGTTGTAAACACTAGGTCGGTACTTCCACCTACGTGACCTTTCAACGTGATTACCTAATCGCTTCTTTTCGACTGAAGAAAGAAAGACATGAACATCTTGGATGACGTGGGGGTGATAAAATTATCAGGAATGTTTTATTCTGAAGTGAACTAATGCTTGAAGTCCAGTGTAGAGACACCTTTAGCTACAAATACAAGGACATTTGTCTAGGCAGGAATTCCAGTCTAAGCATGTGCTTCCAAGATCTTCTGAAACGGGTGAAGGGAACTTTTATCTTGTTAATCCATCACAAATTTCATGAGATTCACATATGCAAAGCTTGTAACCATGCCCCTGTATTAAAAGATTATTTCACAGCTGTAACAATATTTGGATAACATTTAATCTTTTTTTATTTGTGTTGTCCTTGATCTACCCCGGCGTGTCTAATCTACAATCTTTACACAGTTTGTACATACCTATAGGCCAGACTCAGTCCTACATTTGAATATTATTTTGTGCAGGAAGTTTACTTTCTTTTTAAATAAATGCCACATGAGACAGGCTAAGCTGTTATTGTGCTCCTCACCTTGATCTGATGCTTCTGGATCCTGCAGGTGGGTCGAGAGGTCCTCCCTGTTTCGGAAATCTGTCCTTGTTGATCTGTTGAAGTTTAGAGCTGAGTTCACTGATCACTTTTACTTTAGGATCTGCATTGGGTAAGAGGGGGTTCGGGAGCTCATGGGCGTCTCCCCACTGTTTAGAGCCCCGCTGATCGAGCGCTTTGTGAGGCTCAGATTGTGCTACACCATCCACGGGTGGAGGTGGTGGTGGTGGCCGTCCAAACGACTCTATGCTCTCCTCTATCAAAGAGTTCCTGTAAAGTGCATTGCTTTTGTTGATTATGGGCTTCATTTTTGGCTTTGGTGGAACCGGTGGTCGCTCCACCAGAGTCTGCCCGTCTACATAGGCTATGTATGAGTCCTCAAGTCCCTCAAATGAAAGAGTAGAGATACTGGACATTGTGGAAATTGTGCTGTTTGCCTCAAAGTGAGGATCCCTACTGTTTCGACTAAAAACTTCCCCAATGCCTGAGTCTGTGACAGGCTCGAAACTCTCTGGAGGTGGTGGAGGGTAGGTGTGGGGAGCCATGCAATTCACAAGCCCTGAAAGACACTTGGACTCCACACTGTTCATTGTAGAAGCATAAGAATGATAAACAGGCAAGGGTCCCCTTGTTGCATGACTCTTTTTCTGCTTGAGGATCTCTGCAACCTGGTCCTCAGGAACATCAATGCTGTTGGCAAACTCCAGAGGCGGAGGCAAGGGTTCAGGCAAGTCAAAGTCCTCATCAGTATCCACTGAGGTCATTGGGGGAAGAGGAATGCTACAGGAGAAGTTGGCAGGCTCCTCCACGGATGTGGCAGAGGTCCTTGTATGAGATGGCTGGGAGTTGGGGGCTATACGTTTGTCATTGGAATCAATGGTTGCATTGTCCATCACCAGGGACTTGTCTTGTTTGAATCCATCAGACTGACTGTTCACATGTGGCTTGGTCTTATCTAGTGTGTGAACCATGAGGAGCCCCTCTGACTGTTGTTGTGATGTGCTATAGTTGTTCTTCAACTGCTCAGATGGATTACGTTCCTTCGCCTTTGTTATGGCATGATTGGACTCTCTTGAGTGCCTTAACAAACCTCCACAATCTTTTGGTTGAGCTGTGGCAACAAAGCTGGCTTCAATATTGGACCGTAGCTTGGTGTCTATGAAGAGTGGCTGGTTGAGGTTTGCTTTGCGAGATTCTCCTTTAGGTGGAGGAAGAGGGGGTTGCACTTGCTCCTTCAGAGCTCTATTTCTGGCCTGGTGTTGGAAATCTCCATCATTGAGAGTAATGGGACTGCCTGTGTTGGGGCAGTTCCCGGTGCGTGTTGTGAGGGGCTCAGTTGTTGGTTCGGGGAGGGTAAATTCAGTCATGTTGCCTCGACTTCCAATTTGTTGGAACCCTAATAAAGGAGCCGGTGGAGCCATACGCTTTTCTAAACTCTTATCATAAGCAAACATGCCTTCATCTATGGACATAGACTGGCGTAAACGGGGGGTAGGGATAGATGAATCCTCATCTCCGAGATCCATTGACAGAAAGGCATGGGAGTTCTTGCGTGCTTCAAGACGCTTCTCGCGGTCACGTACGGCCCCGGCAATAGCAGCTGCAAAAGGGTTGCTCACGATGAACCCTCCGGTATCCTCCGGTCGTAGCTGGCCTGGTTGCTCAGAAGTGGGAGTCTCAATTTCCATGCTACCTTCTCGGCTACTTTTGCCACTACTGCTAGTTGAAGGCTCTTTAACAATAATGGTTGGTATCTGGATTGAACAGGTTTTATCAGGGCTATCCTCAACATTTGGCTGCTTTATCAGTATACCCTTCCTGCGGGCTGGTTTTGGTGGGACGTACAATTGTTTGCCAGCTGTGTCTGAGTATGGGTTCTCTGGCACATGGGCCCTGTTGTGGGTACACATGTTTTGCTGGCTGGCTGGATAAGTCTGATAGTCGTATTGTTCAAAGTTCTGCCGATGGTACACTACCTGGTCTCTTTCTATAGTGTGGCATCTGCCTGTTGAGCTCTGTGTGTAAATGGACTGGTTGGGCTCATATCTCACAGGAGTACTGGGGTTGTAAGGTGGGGATGGAGGAGAGATGCCTGGAGGTGGGGGAATTTCCTCAGATGTGTCAGGCATTGAGAGACTTCTTGTGAACTTCAGCAGTGGAGGTATCAGTAACTTCTTTTCTTCTCCTGCGATTCCTGGAGAAAGGATCATGCAACATGTTTAGACTGACGCCTCGTTAAGTTGCTTAAGTTGCTTAGCCAACAAACATCAAGTTGCTTGTTGTTTTTATTACAAACATATCCTCATAAAACCCTTCTCAAATCATGCAGATCAAGTCTGAGTCGACTCTTTTGAGTCATTGGTTTTCAAATAATTTTCATTTAAAAATTCAATAAATAAAGTACTAATGATTTTAAGATTTTTTTTTACCAAATTTAATTTTGCTCATCTGAAAGAGTTCTGAAGAAATGCAAAATGAAATTGAAGGGTAACACTAACCCTAACAGTCTACAAATACTCTAATGAGAGTTAGTTGACATGTAGTTACTTATAGTTAGTAGAATGTCTAAAGTGAACCAGCGAAATAGAGTGTAACCAATTGAAGAACTTGTAATAATTATAATATGTCTCTGTGTGCTTATCAGATGTTTCATAAAACATTAACCCAATACTAGGTATTTTTGTGAAAGTTCTCTGTGAAAATCTCATCCGGTTACACCCCTAATGAGAAAGTAGTTCTACACACAAGAAACTTTTAGAGACTAAAACCTGAAAAATGTCTTGAGATTTGGTAACTGCATCAGTGGACACTGAGTTATAGAAACAAAATGCACATCTGTGGTTCGCTTTGCATTACCACTGTGAAAAATGCATCCGGTTTCTATAATTCAACAAGCCGTCATCAATTATCCGGTACATTAACATTCTGGCTTAACAATTAATATGTTTCCAAGGCCACCAGGAGTTGATGAGGTTAATTTTTACATTCAGTTGGTTTAAGTACAAACTTACTGATGAATTATGGTATCTGTGTGAAAACATTTGCAGATTCGTTACATACAAATATGTGTGTCTATTAGTTCTGTATGAATACAATTTTAACGTGCTTTGAATAAAAAAAAAATGTTTCTGTTTGGTCAATGAGTGTCATGAGCGACTTTAAAATTAGATTTTAATAAGAATCCTTTTCATTCATTAAGTAGCTGTGATGGGTAGAGGAAAAGGCAGAAATGTATTTTTTATTTACCAATGGATTTTTGTCTTTTCATGGAGCTTTTTGGCACACGAACGTAACTTCCATGGGATCTCCCAGGAACATTAGGAGGAACTATAGCGACTCCTGGCCTTTCAGCTGTGGACTGCTGTAAATCAGATTGATTGATTAGAGCTCAATGTGCACACACATACAGACAGTTTAACAGTTACAAACAGATAGTTTTAATTATCAATCACAATTATAATCTAACCCAGCTAACAGGGAACATTCTCAGAAGTTTCACTAACATTCTGGCAAAGTTATGAACAAACACTCTTCCAGGAACAATAATAGAATGTTTGTTCAGTTATCTGGTCTTTAATAATGTTGTCAAAATATTACCAAAAAACATTGTTTTTGCATCTAACATTTTTTAAATGTTACAGAACTTTCAGAGAACATTCAAAAGGAACACTCCCATAATGTTTGCAGAATGATAAAATGGAATGTTTAATTCAAGTTCACATAACCAAGAAACGTTTTTAAAGGTTTTTTTTTTTTTTTTTTTACGAGACGAGACTGGACTGATCAGGGATTATTCAAAAATAATATTTTCATAATTTGATGGGAATGTTAGCAAATCGTTCTTAGAACAAATTTTTATTAGCTGGGAAAACGTGTAATTTCAGGCTACAAGACAACAGGTGCAACTCACATTAATATCCGCGCATGTGGCCGAAACGCGGCTGGAGGGGCGGGGCTTGATCGTTGCGACTGCCGAGGTTTTTCCATTCGCTGGTTTCTGCAGATGTGCAGTCTCTTCCACTTTATCTGCAAAAGGCAATAATGTCTGAGGGACAGGAGAAATAAAAATAGCATTCGATCTCTAACGCAGACATCTGCTCTCTGCAACAGTTGACCAAGGGGATCCTGGTCTGGAGTATGGAGCGCGCTCAAAGCGTGCATTTAAGCAAACCACAAACAAGGAACACTG
Organism: Abramis brama; assembly: GCF_963993115.1. Classification (NCBI taxonomy): domain Eukaryota; kingdom Metazoa; phylum Chordata; class Actinopteri; order Cypriniformes; family Leuciscidae; genus Abramis; species Abramis brama. The sequence goes on from NC_139971.1 coordinate 1,117,890, forward strand.
TCAGAGACATGGGCACCAATGTAATATTATGACTAGGAAAATAAAAATGTTAACCACCAAAAATGTCTTCCACATTTGACTAAAACAGACAGATTAAACCTTTCTAGGTAGGTCCTTAAGGTAACAAATTACAGCTTAAATCTTGATGGTATGAGCTTGTTTTGTATTTTTTAAATGATTTTAAGCATCTGTGCAGTGGCAGGAGATCATGTTGGGTTGAGAACCATTGCTTGTATCAGAAAATTCTAGTTCTAGTACCCACAGATCATTCAGATCTAATCGGTGATGAAACTCAAACGCCAATATTCCTGGAGTCACTGTCACCACGATCCGAGAATGTGACGCCTTCTTACAAAACAACCCAACATTGAGAAGCAGAAGGAGATATGACTCCCTTGTCTCCTGTGCTCTCGTATCAAAATTAGGTTTGGGAATCAAGAAATGGACAAAGACAAAGAAAATGGTCCAACGCAGAAGTATAAACCTGCCTTTGGGGTAGATTACATCACTAACCCTAATATGAGCAACAGTAATAGTGTTGCTTTACTCAGAAGAGGGAACTTAGTCAAATAGCAGTGACGTTTTACGCACCATATGACTAGTAAGTCAAACCGCAAATCACAGTCTTTGTTCAACCCACTTCCCCAAAGAAGTGCAAGAATAGTACATTATATAGAAACTGTGTCTATTTCCCGATTAGTGAGGTCAAGCAATAAATCTATGGGATCTAAATAAAAATCTGACCGTGATTAAACCAGAAAATCAAAAAATTAGTGAACAAAAACAATTTGTAAAGCTAGGTCTCCTAAACATTAGATCTCTCACACCTGCTGCAGTTACTGTTAATGAAATGATCACATTTAATAGTTTTAATGTACTCTGCCTGACTGAAACCTGACTTAAACCAAATGATTATTTCAGTTTTAATGAGTCTACTCCAGCATACTGTTATAAGCACGAGCCCTGTCTGACTGGTCTACAATCTAAGTAGTACTAGCTAAGCATTTATTGGTGGAGATTTTAACATTCAATTCAATTCAAATGATGCGTTAGGGGCTGCGTTTACAGATTTACTAAACTCCTTTGGGGTTAAGCAAAACGTTATCGTTTTAATCATACACTAGATTTAATTATATCGCATGGAACCATTCCTACTGATATAGATATTCTACCGCAGAGTGATGATGTCACTGATTAGAGTTCTCAACGGGTCGGGTCGGCCCGACAAACCCGACGGGACCCGCGGGTTCGGGCCGAAAATATAATCAAATGACTCGACTCGGACCTCGGGCTTAATCTTTTCCGCTCAGTGAAAAAAAAACACATTTATTAATCATCGCTGCTGTTCACCGTAAAGAAAGTCTGGCTGCTGCGTGCAACGTGCATTATGGAGAGGGGCGGGGGCAGACCTGACACCGCTGCGTGCACGCCTTTAGTCTGGAGAGTAGAAGATGGAGTTGGTGAAAAGTAAACTTGCCGCAGGTGAATTCACCGTCGCTACTACAACCTATTTATATATTTTAAAGTTTATTGTTTCAGTTGTTTGTATTGTTAAAAGGCGTGAACATTAAAGGTTGGTTTGAATTCCCGTCTGCTGGTCATGATAATACGCGTATGAGAAAAAAAAAATCCGACGCGCGTCGGGCCGGGTTCGGGCAGATAATTCATGTTGATGTGTCGGGTTAGATCGGGTCCGGGCTTTAAAAGCCACGGGCCGGGTCGGGTCGGGTTGTAATTTTCAGGCCCGTTGAGAACTCTATCACTGATCACTACCTTGTAATGTGCACAAGTGTTATCGGCTAGGTAGAACAATTCTCCCAAACACTATAGATAGACGGTCTATATCTGATAAAAGATCACTCTTAATTGTAATGTAGACATGCATTTTCTGTAAAGCTGCTTTAAAACTATATGTGTTGTCAAAAGCGCTATACAAATAAATGTAAATGTAAATTGAATTGAATGTTTTAAAGTAAGGCATGTAAGACTGAACTTACCTAGTTCTTCTAGTTCAGATGTCATGGACTTGGATCTCATTGAGAGTGCAGTTGTTGGAGCTCTTTTGGGTGGAGGAGGTGCTACAACACACACACACACACACGTGACTCCTTACTTGCTTTCTGTATCATTTATTCTGTATCTGTATCTTTTAAAATGAACAAACATTCTGATTTCATAGGCCTGATTAAAGCACTCATATTAGAACATTTTCTGTAGTTATTTATTTATTTTTTAAACATTACGTATACTGTTAGACTAAACTGAGACTCGTCACAGCACTTGCATATTGTTGTCCTATTGTTAGTTTAATTGCTTCTATTGCTCTCCTCATTAGTTGTTTTGGATAAATAATTAAATGTAAACCAGAACACCAGAACACACTCCTGAACATACTGCAGAACACACTCCTGAAGACACTCCTGAACACACTCCAGAACACACTCCAGAACACACTCCTGAAGACACTCCTGAAGACACTCCTGAACACACTCCAGGACACACTCCTGAACACACTCCAGGACACACTCCTCAACACACTCCAGAACACACACCTAAACACACTCCTGAACACACTACAGGACACACTCCTGAACACTCTCCTAAACACACACCAGAACACATTCCTGAACACACTCCTGAACACACTCCTGAAGACACTCCTGAACACACTGCAGGACACACTCCAGGACACACTCCAGGACACACTCCTGAACACACTCCTGAACCCACTCCAGGACACACTCCTGAAGACACTCCAGGACACACTCCAGAACACACACCAGAACACACTCCTGAACACACTCCAGGACACACTCCAGGACACACTCCAGGACACACTCCTGAACACACTCCTGAACACACTCCAGGACACACTCCTGAAGACACTCCAGGACACACTCCAGAACACACACCAGAACACACTCCTAAACACACTCCAGGACACACACCAGAAGACACTCCAGGACACACTCCAGAACACACACCAGAACACACACCAGAACACACTCCAGGACACACTCCTGAACACACACCACAAGACACTCCTGAGCACACTCCTGAACACACTCCTGAAGACACTCCAGGACACACTCCTGAACACACTCCTGAAGACACTCCAGAACACACACCAGAACACACTCCTGAACACACTCCTGAACACACTCCAGGACACACACCAGAACACACACCAGAAGACACTCCTGAACACACTCCTGAACACACTCCTGAAGACACTCCAGGACACACTCCAGGACACACTCCAGAACACACACCAGAACACACTCCTGAACACACTCCTGAACACACTCCAGGACACACTCCTGAACACACTCCAGGGCACACTCCAGAACACACTCCTGAACACACTCCTGAAGACACACTCCAGAACACACACCAGAACACACTCCTGAAGACACTCCTGAACACACTCCAGGACACAGTCCAGGGCACACTCCTCAACACACTCCAGGACACACTCCTGAACATAGTCCAGGGCACACTCCTCAACACACTCCAGGACACACTCCAGGACACACTCCTGGACACACTCCAGGACACACTCCAGGACACACACCAGGACACACACCAGAACACACTCCAGGACACACTCCAGGACACACTCCAGGACACACACCTGAAGACACTCCAGGACACACTCCAGAACACACACCAGAACACACTCCTGAACACACTCCAGGACACACACCAGAAGACACTCCAGGACACACTCCAGAACACACACCAGAACACACTCCAGGACACACTCCTGAACACACACCAGAACACACTCCAGGACACACTCCTGAACACACACCAGAACACACTCCTGAACACACACCTGAACACACTCCAGGACGCACTCCTGAAAGCACTCCTGAACACACTCCTGAACACACACCAGAACACACACCAGAACACACACCTGAACGCACTCCAGGACGCACTCCTGAAAGCACTCCTGAACACACACCAGAACGCACTCCTGAACGCACACCTGGACGCACTCCTGGACGCACTCCTGAATGCACTCCTGAAAGCACTCCTGAACACACACCAGAACGCACACCTGGACGCACTCCTGGACGCACTGCTGAACGCACTCCTGAACGCACTCCAGGACACACTCCTGGACGCACTCCTGAACGCACTCCTGAACGCACTCCTGAACGCACTCCAGGACGCACTCCTGGACGCACTCCTGAACGCACTCCTGAACGCACTCCTGAACGCACTCCTGGACGCACACCTGAACGCACTCCAGGACGCACTCCAGGACGCACTCCTGAACGCACCCCAGGACGCATTCCAGGACGCACTCCAGGACGCACTCCTGAACGCACTCCTGAACGCACTCCAGGACGCACTCCAGGACGCACTCCAGGACGCACTCCTGAACGCACTCCTGAACGCACTCCAGGACGCACTCCAGGACGCACTCCTGGACGCACTGCTGAACGCACTCCAGGACGCACTCCAGGACGCACTCCTGGACGCACTCCTGGACGCACTCCAGGACGCACTCCTGAACGCACTCCTGAACGCACTCCTGGACGCACTCCTGAACGCACTCCAGGACGCACTCCAGGACGCACTCCTGGACGCACTCCAGGACGCACTCCTGAACGCACACCAGAACACACACCTGGACGCACTCCAGGACGCACTCCTGAACGCACTCCAGGACGCACTCCAGGACGCACTCCTGAACGCACTGCTGAACGCACTCCTGAACGCACTCCAGGACGCACTCCAGGACGCACTCCTGAACGCACTCCTGAACGCACTCCTGAACGCACTCCAGGACGCACTCCTGGACGCACTCCAGGACGCACTCCTGAACGCACTCCTGAACGCACTCCTGAACGCACTCCAGGACGCACTCCAGGACGCACTCCTGAACGCACTCCAGGACGCACTCCTGGACGCACTCCTGAACGCACTCCTGAACGCACTCCAGGACGCACTCCAGGACGCACTCCAGGACGCACTCCTGAACGCACTCCAGGACGCACTCCAGGACGCACTCCTGAACGCACTCCAGGACGCACTCCAGGACGCACTTCTGAACGCACTCCAGGACGCACTCCAGGACGCACTCCTGGACGCACTCCTGGACGCACTCCTGAACACAGTCCTGAACGCACTCCAGGACGCACTCCAGGACGCACTCCAGGACGCACTCCTGAACACACTCCTGAACAGGGATTTATCATGAGTCAAGAGATTAACGTAATCCATTAGCTGGATTCGCTAGCCTGACGTCGTCATACTCAGATTCTAGTCAGAATGTGAGTCTGATCTGCTCCATTGGGCTGTGATTATGGGGTGTTTCAATCAAACCAGGAAAGAAAATGCCTCTGCACTCAATTGGATCGACCTACAACCAATCAGAGCAACAGAGTAAGTGACGTATGTTCTTCATTCGTCTTTCCGATCGACAAACGCCTTGATTGCGGTTCTCTGTTCCACTTTTAAAATTAATGCGCTGTCGATATTTTCTATAACAGACGCCATGGCGGAATCTACACATCTCAATTCTCCAGCGGCAGCCATCTTTGTTGTAAACTAATTCAACCCAAGCGCTCTTTGGTGACGTGGATGATTACGTTACTGTTGATCATCTGTCCATCATCGTATAAAGCCCGCCCTGACAATTTGATTGGTCCAAACAGCTCTGGTTTGAGCATAGTTGCTCCACAACGGATCAAGTCCAGACCGAACTTCCCGACCTCAAATGTTGTGGGCGGGGCTAAGTTCGGCTGGCATCCAGGTTATGGATTCGCCAAAGCTGGAATTAAATCTTCATGTATTTACATGACATAACTGCGTACTGCTGAATGCAGACAGTATATGACAGAGTATCATAATGTTTGATTTTTTATAATTAGACAAGACTAAAAAAGACTTGTGAAGGGAGAAATGAGCCTTAATAAATATCATGAGCTGCGACACAAATTTATTTAAAAAAAATCCCCTACATATCAACCGTTGGCAATGATTAAAGAAGCCAAATATTGGTGGGAAAACTAAACCTACCAGGAAACCTCAGAACGTTCTGTCAAAGTTATGAACAAAATGTTCTCAAAATGTTAGAACAAAAAACAGTATTAATGGAGCATTTTTGTCTGAAATGTTTCAGTTGGATGTTCATCTAGTGTTTTTTAAATGTTACTACTGGTTTCAGAACGTTCAAAAGTAACTTATATGATCATGTTATACCATAATGTTTGAAGAATGATTCAATGTATGTAACATTCCCTTAATGGTCACATAACCAAGAAAACACATGTTTAAAGAACTGAACCTTAAAGTAAATTAGAAAATCGTTCTTAGAACATAATATTGTTCGCTGTGTATATGTATCTGTATCGGTCGAGCACTAGCAGTGTGCGATTCCTCGAGGGATTGTCGTACCTTTTTTCCGGGTTTTGTCATCTTGCTCCAGATTCCTGCTGACTCTCACCACTTTAATAATGAGTCGGTTTCCTCCATGTTTAATCATGTTTACGACCTGCCGGTGCCCCATCTTCACCACATTCTGATGATTGACCTGTCACACACACACACACACACACACACACACACACACAGGTCAGAGTGTTACTGGGGAGCAGTGATTACATCATGCAGATTATTTCAGCGTACGAGGGAAGAGATTTAACTAGCAATGGAGAATATCTGCCCCGTATTTAAAATCAAAGCCAGTGATGTAAATGAATAATTCTTTTGAGTCGGTTGTTTTCAGTGAATCGGCTACACGGTCTGAAGTGATTTGTGATTGAGTTGGATTGGTTTGTCCTGCTCTCTCACTGAACCCTGTGTCAGGATACTGGAGAACACAGAGAACTAACAGGGTCCTGATGACCAGAGAAAAGAATAGTAGAATTGTGGAGATATAACTGAAATACAGGTTCGAGAAGCTGAATAAAAAATATCAGTGCAAGTGAATCAATCAATGAATTAATTTATAATTTATATTTTTATAATAATTTATAATTTGTAATTTAAGTTATTCAGGTTCACAAGCTAAAAAGACAAAATTTTATTAGATTTATATATTTTATATACTTTATATTTTATATACTTTAAGTTTATATACTTAAATCTTATTTAATAGTATTTGTATTAAATTAAAAGCTTAATATAAATTGTTAGAATATTATTATTAACAATTAAAGGTGCAGTGTGTAATTTTAGCGGCATCTGGCCTACAGGAAGTGATGTCGTTGTCTGAGACAGCAGAGAGTAGCCAGTTAAGCAATGACAAAGACAAATGAAGAAATTAGGTTAATTTAATTATTCAGTAAAACGAAATGTTATTGCGAATATTACTGTCACTTGTTCATCATTGTGTCAGTGTTTTATTCGCTGGCTTTAGCTGAAGCTTCTTTGCACGAAGAACAACATAGTGACGAAACGTGTTTGTCCGTTTAGGGCCACCGTAGAAACATGTCGATGTAAGCGGACCCGCGGTGTGTAGAGAGAAATGCCTCATTCTAAAGTAATAAAAACATAACGGTTTATTATGTAAGGTCTTTATACACCACTGAAAACATCGTTATGTATATGATATTGCATTTCTGTCAACAGATCCTTCTAAATATTACACACTGCACCTTTAAGTGAATGCAATATTTTCTTTAAATATTGTCAACTCATTCTTTCGAAAAGGTTTTGGATTTTTTATTATATGTTAATTTAAAAAAATCTTGCATAATATGACTTGCTGTTTTTTTGTTTGTTTTGTTTTTATTGTATTTATATGATATTTGTATTTTTGTTATTTAATTTTTGCCATGAAAATAGCTTTGAATGCTGACATGGCATTAAATAAAATAATCTGAATCTGAACTCTTTCTTTCTCCAAATCAGCAAACGAATGATTAACACCGAGTCGGCCTGTTCTGATTGGCTGAAGTATAATGGGAAGCATGTTCTGATTGGCTCTGAGGGAAACATGTTCTGATTGGCTCTGAGGGAAGCGTGTTCTGATTGGCTGAAGTGTTACGGGAAGTGTGTTCTGATTGGCTCTGAGGGAATAGTGTTCTGATTGGCTCTGAGGGAAGAGTGTTCTGATTGGCTCTGAGGGAAGCGTGTTCTGTTTGGCTCTGAGGGAAGAGTGTTCTGATTGGCTCTGAGGGAAGAGTGTTCTGATTGGCTATGAAGGAATTGTGTTCTGATTGGCTCTGAGGGAAGTGTGTTCTGATTGGCTCTGAGGGAAGAGTGTTCTGTTTGGCTCTGAGGGAATTGTGTTCTGATTGGCTCTGAGGGAAGAGTGTTCTGATTGGCTCTGAGGGAAGAGTGTTCTGATTGGCTCTGAAGGAATTGTGTTCTGATTGGGTCTGACCTCGAGCAGGAAGTCCCCGTTGCGAAGCCCCATCAGCCAGGACACACCGCCCTCATCCACAGACTCCAGGTACTGCAGCGCCGGGAACGCCGGTGTGGGGACGAACTCCTCGATCGGCGTATCGGCTGCGGGAACACAAACACCACACGCTCACAGTCCTTTATCTGTGTTATACGGTCTCATGCTTTTAAAACACAAGACTACTCACATTAACTCTTGTGACATCAAGTGTTACAAACAACCGACTTTAGAGTTATATATGCTTTTGTTATATACACAAAAGTTTGGAATAATTTTTTTTTACGATATTCAAAGCAAGGCTGCATTTATTTGACCAAAAATACAGTAACAGTGAAATATTATTCCAATGTAAATCAGCTGTTTTCTATGTGAATATATAGTAAAGTGTAATTTATTCCTGTAAATTTTCAGCATCATTACTCCAGTCTTCAGTGTCACATGATCCTTCAGAAATCATTCTTATATGATGATTTGATGCTCAAGAAACATTTATGATTATTATCAGTGTTGAAAACGTTGTGCTGCCATTACCATTTAAAAGGTTTAAGGGTAATTTAAATTGATACTTTTATTCATCAAAGATGCATTAAATTGATCAACAGTGACAATAAAGACATATATAATGTTACAAAAGATTATATTTTAAAAAAATCTGTTCTTTTGAACTTTCTATTCATTCTGAAAAATAAAATGTATCACAGTTTCCACAGATAGATTAAGCAGCAAAAACTTTTAAACATTGATAATAAGAAGAATCATTATTAATATTTGAGCATCAATAATAATGTAGCACTAAATAATTGAGAATGATTTCTGAATCATGTGACACTGAAGTCTAGGAGTTTGTGGAGTGTATAGAGTGTGTGGAGTGTGTGGAGTGTGTAGAGTGTGTAGAGTGTGTGGAGTGTGTAGAGTGTGTGGAGTGTATAGAGTGTGTAGAGTGTGGATTGTGTGGAGTGTATAGAGTGTGTGGAGTGTATAGAGTGTGTGGAGTGTGTGGAGTGTATAGAGTGTATAGAGTGTGTAGAGTGTGTGGAGTGTATGGAGTGTGTGGAGTGTGTGGAGTGTGTAGAGTGTGTGGAGTGTGTAGAGTGTGTGGAGTGTGTAGAGTGTATAGAGTGTGTGGAGTGTGTGGAGTGTGTAGAGTATGTGGAGTGTATAGAGTGTGTGGAGTGTGTAGAGTATGTGGAGTGTATAGAGTGTGTGGAGTGTGTAGAGCATGTGGAGTGTGTGTATTTCACTATGATGATGATGTGATGATGATGAAGATGAAGGTGATGAAGATGAAGTCTCACCTTTAGCTCCTCGCAGCACAAACCCGAAGCCTTCGTTGTCCTGCTTCTGTAAAACCACCGTCTTCTGCTCAGTCACACACTCACTGTGTAGGAAATGACACGCGTTATTCAAGCCCTTCATCATCATCATCCTCCTCTTCCTCATCCTCCCCGTCGCGCAGTTCATCATTATGGATCATCGGATCTCCTGTGATGAATGAAGAGGATCCGGCAGCGAGTTCCAACGCTCCACTCTCTCGCGTCGCTGCTCTTCAGCTGATCTGCGTTTACATAACTCTCTCATAACTTTGAGAGAACCTCTCCAGAACGCGCACGTGTCACTCCTCCTATGATCATTCATCATTTATGGATGTGCATAATTTACTGTCTGAGGATGTTTTGTATTAAAGCGCACGTGACACGTGATATAACATCTTGTGACATAACATAAGAGATCGCTGCATATGAAAAATTAGGCCTGGTTTCACTAACAGGGTTTAGATTAGGCCAGGATTAGGCCTTAATTCAATTACGGCATTTAAGTAGCTTTTTATAAACATGCCTTAGAAAGAAAAAAAAAAAACAGTACTGGAGTGAATCTTGAGACAAAACAATGACAGACATATTTTAAGATATGCTTTCAGTTAAAACAGTTAAAACATGCATTTGAGTCTGGAACTAGTTACGTCTCGTCTGTGAGAAACCTAAGCTTCAGAACGTAAAGCCTTTGTTGAGTTATTGAAGAGGAACATAATTTGATGTTGAAATATGGACAGAAACTGAACAGCACAGAACATGTCCTAAAGGTCCTTTAAGAAGAAGCACTGCATGCTTTCAATCAGGTCCTTACCTGTCAGCGCTGTCATAGGAACCGACAGTAAAGTGTCTGAACAGCCTCTTCCTGTCGGTCCTCTCCATCCGGCTCTCTGAAGAACAAACCACATTTATTATTTATTTTATATTTATCATAGTAAAACCATGTTTTTTTGGCATATTGACTACCTTTTGTATAACCACAAAAATAGTTAATATGTTTTTTGCACTAAGTGTTACTTAGATGATATTTATACTTAGTGCAAATAGTGGCAGACACTATTTTAGGACACATTGGGCTGCTTTTCTATTACAAAGAAATTGATTTCAGTATGTAAACAAAATTGAAGTACAATTTAGTCCCACTTGAGATGGACTGCTAAAACATTTCAAATTCATGCCATGATCAAGAGCAGCAATATTCCTCATTTAAATAATTGATACGCATAATAAAGGGGCGGGGCCTGGTTGAGTTAGTTAGTAGCGTGTTAAACTGGTGGTTATGGTAAGGGGCGGGACATTTCCCAAACACACTCGAAGTGCTCGACCAATCACAACACACTGCTCCAGCCGACCAATCAGAGCACAGTGTGCTTTTCAGAAGGAGGGGCTTCATAGAGACAGGAAGTAAACAAAGCGTTACTGACAGACTGGGAAGAGAGGAGCCGCAACAATGGAGAATATGAGGAAATAATCAACATTCAAGCAGGAAAACCTGTTCTAGTAGAGCCTGAAACAACATCAAGACTTTGTAAGAAGGGCGTAATAGTGCCTCTTTAAACTTACAGAGAGTCATAATGTACACCTATCCATTTAGCAAATGCTTTCAACTTTACAGATGAGGAATAAAACTGCAGAAGCGATTCATCCTGATGGAAACGCTGTATGACGGTCCTTCTCAACACAGACTTACTGGGTCTCTCTTTGTCAGGTTTGACAGGAACCTCTTCCAAACACCGGGCAGGGAACCAGCCCACCTGACCTCGACAGTTGCCTTCCCAGAATCCTCCTTCACCAACACTGAGAACTGCACACAAGAGAGACGTGAAGTGAGGAGCGAAGCAGAATCCAGACTCCAGTGGTGACCTCTGACCCCGCACTGACCTCTGACCCTCTCATTCTTGTGGAGGTTGATCTCTCCGCCAGCTTGAGGTTGGTATGAGCGAACCGCCACGAACCGCCGGCCGGGAACGGCGCTGTACATCTTCCTCCTGCCGCTCTGGACACACGCTCTGCCATTGGCACTGCAGGAGCACAAACATACAGAGAGGAAACAACTTTACATTTGGTAAAAGTGCATTTTTTATGAATTCTAACAATGCAATCAGGGTTTGAAATTAACCTTTTCACTCACTGGCCACTGGTTTAAGTTACCGGCAATTCAGAACTTCTACTAGCCAAATAAATAAATAAATAAACCAGACTGACTACGTCACAGCTTATATATATATATATATATATATATATATATATATATATATTTATTTATATATATATATATATAAATCTATTTTAGGTGGACAGATCATAGTCGTGTTAGTCGTGATTATTTATAGACAGTAGGGGTGTAACAATATATTGTGTCACAATATATCGCAATACAAAAATACAACAGGATGTATCATGGATAGTGACAATATGTATTGTGTATAGTTCACCCAAAATGAAAATTACTGTGTGAGAAAAAAATGCACGTTTTCAGAGTTTTAGTGTCAGTACTACATTAAACTATGTATAATAGTATAATGCTATATATATATAAATACTATATATAATGTAGAATATAATGTATAATAATGCAATGGGGGATATTTGTGCGTCCTGATAATGCCAAATGTCTGATGTTTGCAAGCAGAGTGCAAGCATATTCATCTAAAATAATTCTGTTTTCAGATCATGAATAGTTTATTCTGGTGTCTCTATTGTCCTGTGCTTTGGGTTTCCAGCAATAAGCCTATTCATTTACACACGCAAAGTAATACCAAATTTATCATTTTAATCAATAGTACATTTTTTTGTCAAACTTTTACCATATGTCTTGGAGTATCGCAATAATATTGTATCGTGAGTTCAGTATCGTGATATGTATCGAATCGGGACATGAGGATATCGTTACACTCCTAATAGACAGCCATATGTATATGATGGGAAGCTTTATGCTTGTGTTTGGTTCAGTCTGGCCTACCACTTGAGTTGAGTGCTGTGTTCGTCCTCCAGGCTGACGGACAGGGAGCGGCTGCTCGGGACGGTCCTGCCACTGCGACCCGTCACCATCTTCACGCGGGCGCTCGGGTCTCTCAGCGTCTTCGTCGGGGACAGACTGAGAGCGGCCCGTTGCTCGGGACTCACGGCTCGCGCCGGCAGACTGTTGTCACTGTTGGAGCGCAGAAGCAGCCGAGACACTGACAGACTCCGGTTCTTCTGCAGGAGCCGCTGTCTGGAGAAGGACGAGGCCTCGGAGAACGGCACTGAGACACACACACACACACACACACAGGACAAAAGATAGTGTGGATATTAGGACAAAAAATCCATTTAAAAATGAACTATGAAGGGGAAGGATGAAGAAACACTAGCAAGAATCAGGCCGATGGAACTGAGCTGATCTAGAGAGTGAAAACTGCACTTACATCATGTTTCAGATGTAAAGGGTTATTAAACCGCTCGCATTTGAAAATACATGATAAAAAATTAACAACCTTCCCTCGTAAGATTTAGCACTGTGCAGATTTTATATAAACAATGTCAAGATATCAGACTTACAACACATTACATCTATGGGAACTATAATACATTATAACTTACTCTAGTGCTCAAAAGTTTGGGGTCAGTAATATTTTTTTATGTTTTGAAAGAGTCTCTTCTGCTCACCAAGGCTGCCTTTATTTGATTAAACTACAGCTAAACAGTCAAATATTATTACAATGTATCACTGATGTGAATATATAGTAAAGTGTAATATATTTCTGTGATCAAAGCTGAATTTTCAGCATCATTACTCCAGTCTTCAGTGTCACATGATCCTTCAAAATCATTCTAATATGATTATTTGATGCTCAAGAAACATTTCTGATTATTATCAGTGTTGAAAACAGTTTTTAAATGGTACAATTTTTTAAACGGTAGTACAAGTGGACATAATCCGTGTTATAAATCATTATACTCTTAAAAGTTGGGATATTATAATGTATTATACTGCAACTGGTTACTTGAAATGATTAACACATTATAATGTTTTTTTGCATGCATTATAATACCTTAAGAATACCCTTATAATGCAGTATAAATGCAGGCTTCATAAATAATGTCACACATTTTTCCACAGTGGAGTTATCTGCACTACTGCCAGCGATAGAGCCGAGAGATCTGGAGACCCGGGCGAAGCTGAGCCGATGACAGGACCGGACGACACTGTAGGATCCGGAGACCTCGGCACAGTGATGAGCATCCGAGGTGAACCAGGGTACCGGAGGACTGAGGCGACTGAGGACGAAGCACAGCGAAAGGCCTAGAAGTCCATTGCACAGGCAGAGCGACGTCTGACCAAGGTGGAGCCGGAGGGACGAGGAGCCTGGTGGAGCCGTGAGGACAACGGTCCGAGGTGGAGCCAAGGTGAAGCCGGAGGGACGAGGAGCCTGGTGGAGCCGTGAGGACAACGGTCCAAGGTGGAGCCAAGGTGAAGCTGGAGGGACGAGGAGCCACGAGGACAACAATCCCAAGGAGGAGCCAAGGTGGAGCAGGATGGATGAGGGAGCCTTGTGGAGCCGAGAGGACGACAGTCCCAGGTGGAGGAATCAGTGGAGGAAGGCTGTCATCGTCCTCAAACTTCTCTCTATTTCTCTTCGGCTCAGATGTAGGAGTCGGCACACACACCTGGTCAGACTGGGAGGTGACATTCAGCTCCAGGCTTCAAGCTCTGGTTCCGTTGTGGGCATCAGCATTGGCTCAGGCCCCAGGATCCGAGCTCTCGGGATCTGCAGAGGTATTCAATGCATCCATCAGCTGTGGGTAAAGCACTGCAGACAGCGGAGGATCGCCTCTCTCCAGGTTCCTGTTCACATGTCTGGTAAGTCAAGGTGGCTGTACTAGTTCACCCACAACCAATAAATAGACTTGATTGTCTCGTCATCAGAGTTGGATCTTGCAGCCAGTTGACTTAAGTAGAGAACTCCAAGATAGAGAGATTCTTACAGGCTGCAAAAAAACATATTCTTCTTGACATGTCCGCTATTCTGTAACGTCTTAGTCCAATGATGAAGATGATTATTGTATTGTATTAAAACGTAAACTCAGACAACTATGAAACAACATGCTATACACAAACAATACCGGACAATGAACTGAAGGCAAGGAAGAACTTAAATACAAAGTGATAATGAACTGAATACAGGCAGGTGTGCTCGTTAAATGAATGTCCATGACAACTGATTAGTGGCGGGAAACTAGAAAAAAGGAAACAGGTAACTGAAATGAAACAAACTTAAAGTCCATGAAAATGAAACTAATGCTAACTAACCGTGACATCAGTGTGTGATTGCCTGATGATACTGATGTGTTTGAATAGCGAGAGAGTTTCTGAATCTGTTCAGTTTCTAGTAAACTGAATCCCTGATCACAAGTTTAATTTGAAAAACAGACACAAAAAATAGCAGACTGACACATCCGAGGCTGTTCTTCTTCTATAATTTGACAGTCCGGAGTAAAACCATTTTTCAGGTGTGTGTCCTTAAAACACTCTTTCTTATGCATACATCTCAAAAATCTGTTGCTAATTCAAAAGCTTGAAAAGTTTTAACACCAGTATCTGAGGCTTGAGCCATTGAAATGCATTTACTAGAGAGAGACTTTGACTTTTAAGGTCTTCTTTAATAAATCGATTAAAACCACAAAGACCTTTAATTCATAAAAATGTTTAAAAATACATTTCCATTTAAATAGAGAAAAACCCCCTGAATATTCCACAAATCAAAAATAAAACTTCCCTGATCATCACCTTCACATACAAAATAACACATTAATTTGAATAATTAATTAGGCTGTAATTGGCACATTCATATCAATAATCTCTTCTTTATAAAACTTTTCACAATGTATACTACATTTACATTATTCATTCAGCAGATGCTTTTATCTAAAGCAACTTTCAAATCAGCAACACAAGAGATTCATCTTTATTTCAGCTTGTCTTGTGAACTGTGCTGCAACGTAGACAAATTTTAACCACATTTGGATTTATTTCTATTATAATAATTGGGATGAAAAATAAACAATGCTTGATTAAAATTACCTAAAGTTCTCTCAAACCTAAACATTGAATTAAATAAGCATGAATGAATTAAATGCTGACAAGTTAATAAAAACATGAAAACCAAAAAAGTTCAACCATATTACTTCTCTTCCTTTAAAATCAAATAACTGTGATTTCTTGTTGCATCGCTGCATCATTAGGAAGAGAATTACAATAATATATATTAAGTTCCAAGTGCCCAACCAAAGGGAATACTGATCACCATAATGATGAGTTTCAACAAAAACATTTCAGTAAAATCAACATTAATGTATGAAGTCAGCTTATGTGATGTTCTCTCAAATTGTTCAGTTGTATTGACAATTGAATATTTAAAGCAACACCATGAAGTTTTTCAACCTTCATAATATATTTCCAAGACCCTTGTGATGGTACATCGACTTACAATGGAACTTTGGGGTTCGGGTAGTAACCCGAGCACAAAAAGAACTACAAAATTCGACTGCTTTACGGCATACCTCATGGGATGAAGACATTTCACACGCAACGCAGGCAGTCTGCCCAAGACGTGAGAACTCCTTCTGCAGAGTTCGGGGGTATCGGCTTGTCAACAAATGCACGTGTATCCCCTGGTGTAACCATGACAGATTTTACGACAATAGTAGAAGACAATACTGTTTCCCAACTGTAGGGGGACCCCGAGAGCAAAACTTACATGGTGTTGCTTTAAAATAACTGGGAAATCAGTGAATGCAAACAGAGAAAGATAACTGCAGAAGTGGAGGAAATTAGTGAAAAGTCAAAAACTTTTTTTTTTTTTTTTTTTTGCTTGACTAAATGGTACTCAAACCAATCTATCTTAACTTTGGTTTTCTGAGTAAAAATGGCATAGTATGTGAATAGTACAGAGTAATAGATTTTTACAATTAAGTTAAGACATTAAGTAAAGTTAACTAGAATCACCATTTAATTTTACAGTGCAGCAGCTTTTACCCATTACTGTGCTGACCAGAAGAACTCAACAGATATCTTTTGCATATCTATTACAGATATATTTCTTAAGGGTTAGGGTTATAGCATGCACTAACATTAAAAGACTATATGGATTCACTGTGTATCTATTAGGCTACATATTGTTCTGGAATATTAGTGCTGATAAGTTAGAGGTATGTTTAAGGTTAGGATTAAAATGGTTAGAGACCATAGCTGGGTTATATATATATATATATATATATATATATATATATATACATACAGTGAGGAAAATAAGTATTTGAACACCCTGCTATTTTGCAAGTTCTCCCACTTGGAAATCATGGAGGGGTCTGAAATTGTCATCGTAGGTGCATGTCCACTGTGAGAGACATAATCTAAAAAAAAAAAATCCAGAAATCACAATGTATGATTTTTTAACTATTTATTTGTATGATACAGCTGCAAATAAGTATTTGAACACCTGAGAAAATCAATGTTAATATTTGGTACAGTAGCCTTTGTTTGCAATTACAGAGGTCAAACGTTTCCTGTAGTTTTTCACCAGGTTTGCACACACTGCAGGAGGGATTTTGGCCCACTCCTCCACACAGATCTTCTCTAGATCAGTCAGGTTTCTGGGCTGTCGCTGAGAAACACGGAGTTTGAGCTCCCTCCAAAGATTCTCTATTGGGTTTAGGTCTGGAGACTGGCTAGGCCACGCCAGAACCTTGATATGCTTCTTACAGAGCCACTCCTTGGTTATCCTGGCTGTGTGCTTCGGGTCATTGTCAAGTTGGAAGACCCAGCCTCGACCCATCTTCAATGCTCTAACTGAGGGAAGGAGGTTGTTCCCCAAAATCTCGCAATACATGGCCCCGGTCATCCTCTCCTTAATACAGTGCAGTCGCCCTGTCCCATGTGCAGAAAAACACCCCCAAAGCATGATGCTACCACCCCCATGCTTCACAGTAGGGATGGTGTTCTTGGGATGGTACTCATCATTCTTCTTCCTCCAAACATGTTTAGTGGAATTATGACCAAAAAGTTCTATTTTGGTCTCATCTGACCACATGACTTTCTCCCATGACTCCTCTGGATCATCCAAATGGTCATTGGCAAACTTAAGACGGGCCTTGACATGTGCTGGTTTAAGCAGGGGAACCTTCCGTGCCATGCATGATTTCAAACCATGACGTCTTAGTGTATTACCAACAGTAACCTTGGAAACGGTGGTCCCAGCTCTTTTCAGGTCATTGACCAGCTCCTCCTGTGTAGTTCTGGGCTGATTTCTCACCTTTCTTAGGATCATTGAGACCCCACGAGGTGAGATCTTGCATGGAGCCCCAGTCCGAGGGAGATTGACAGTCATGTTTAGCTTCTTCCATTTTCTAAAGATTGCTCCAACAGTGGACCTTTTTTCACCAAGCTGCTTGGCAATTTCCCCGTAGCCCTTTCCAGCCTTGTGGAGGTGTACAATTTTGTCTCTAGTGTCTTTGGACAGCTCTTTGGTCTTGGCCATGTTAGTAGTTGGATTCTTACTGATTGTATGGGGTGGACAGGTGTCTTTATGCAGCTAACGACCTCAAACAGGTGCATCTGATTTAGGATAATAAATGGAGTGGAGGTGGACATTTTAAAGGCAGACTAACAGGTCTTTGAGGGTCAGAATTCTAGCTGATAGACAGGTGTTCAAATACTTATTTGCAGCTGTATCATACAAATAAATAGTTAAAAAATCATATATTGTGATTTCTGGATTTTTTTTTTTAGATTATGTCTCTCACAGTGGACATGCACCTACGATGACAATTTCAGACTCCTCCATGATTTCCAAGTGGGAGAACTTGCAAAATAGCAGGGTGTTCAAATACTTATTTTCTTCACTGTATATATATATATATATATATATATAGCTGGGTGAGACGCTATAGTCGCGGGACAAAACACCGCTCTTCCGTTCCGATAACAACATTAAACAATTAAACAGGTTCTCCCCACTCAGTGAAACACCCACTGAGAATCCTGTTGATTGTGCCCTAGTTATTGGCGATTCTATTACAAGGAACGTGAAAATAGAGACACCAGCCACCATAGTCACAAGTTTGCCGGGAGCCAGAGCGCCTGACATCAAAGCAAATTTAAAAGTGCTGGCAAATGCTAATCGTAAATTCTCTAAGATTATTATTCACGTCGGCACAAATGATGTTCGACTCCGTCAGTCGGAGATCACCAAAATTAATATTAAAGAGGTGTGTGAACTTGCAAGTACGATGTCAAGCACTGTAATTTGCTCTGGCCCCCTTCCTGTTCACAGGAGTGATGAGATAATCAGTAGATTGTCTTCACTCAATGGCTGGCTGTCGAGGTGGAGTCCGCAAAATAATATAGAATTCATAGACAATTGGACAAGTTTTTGGGGCAGACCTGACCTGTTGAAAAGAGATGGTATTCATCCGTCCTGGGATGGTGCTGCTTTTCTCTCTAGTAATTTGGCTCATAGTCTTAGAGATAAAACATGACAATCTGGGGCTCAGGTCAGGAAGCAGACAGACTGGCTAAATCCACCGTCTGCTAGCGGCCTCACGTCACCAAGGTCAGATAAATCCCATCACATAGAGCCTCTTTCACCTAGATATCATCATATAGAGACTGTGTCTGTTCCCCAAATTTGGAAATCCAAAAAACGTTTCAACCCATCTAAGGGTAAAAATTTAATTGATGTTCAACAAATAAAAAACAGCTATAATACAGATGAGCAAATGCTAAAGCTTGGGTTGCTGAATATTAGATCCCTTACTTCAAAAGCACTTATTGTTAATGATATGATTACAGACTATAATCTAGATGTGCTGTGTTTGACAGAAACCTGGCTAAAACAAAACAAAACGATTACATTACTTTAAATGAGTCAACCCCGCAAGATTACTGTTATAAACATGAACCTCATCTGAAAGGCAAAGGGGGAGGTGTTGCTGTAATTTATAGTAATATTTTCAAAATCACTAAGAAATCTAGTTTTAAATATACTTCTTTTGAAGTGTTGGTGCTTAATGTAAAAATATATAGTGTAAACGATAAATCACATTTGAGATTTGTGCTGGCTACTGTATACAGGTGGCCTGTATACAGTAGCCAGCACAAATCTCAAATGTGATTTATCGTTTACACTATATATTTTTATAGATTGTATCAAAGAATTTGCTGACTTTCTATCAGAGTTAGTTCTGGCTGCAGATAAAGTACTAATTGTTGGTGATTTTAATATACATGTAGATAACGAAAAAGATGCATTGGGATTGGCATTTAAAGACATTCTTAACTCTATTGGAGTTAGACAACATGTGTCAGGACCTACTCATTGTCGTAATCATACTCTAGATCTAATATTATCATACGGAATCAATGTTGATGCCGTTGAAATTCTGCAGCAGAGCGATGACATCTCAGATCATTATCTAGTCTCGTGTAAACTTCATTTAGCCAAGGCTGCAAAGCCGACTCCGTGTTACAAATATGTTAGACCTATCACTTCTGCCACTAAAGATTGCTTTATTAATAATCTTTCTAATCAGTTTCATCATCTCAGCGTCCCAGATAGCTTAGAAGAACTAGATATTGCCACTTAAATTTTCCTTCATGTAGCTCTGCGTCACTCTACAATGACTTTTTAGTCACCGCTCTACCCCAATAATCATATTAGTACCTCAAGACTACTTATGAATACTATAACTCTTAACACTGTCTACCTTTATTGTATCTGTTACTGCCACTTATTTGTATATAATGCTTTGTCCGTGTCTGTTCTGCCTATGGTCACTGAAGTCACTCAAAAATCTCAGTGCTCTCCACGTACATCTATGTCTTTTTATGTCTTGTTATTGTCACTATATGTCTGAGCCTCGTCACAAGCATTTCAATGCACAGTTTTCCCCAGTGTTAACTATGCAAATGACAAATAAATGCCTCTTGACTTGACTAAAAGCTGCTAGATCTGCTTATTTTTCCAACCCTATTAGAAGAAAATAAACAAAACCCTAGGTATTTATTTGAAACAGTGGCTAAATAAATAAATAAATTCGCTAAACTCATTAAATCATCTAAACCGGCAACATGTATGTTAGACCCTATACCGACTAAGCTACTGAAAGAGATGCTTCCAGAGGTCATAGATCCTCTTCTTACTGTAGCACCGAAGGGGTGGATTTCGTTATTCTGGACTCAATTATAATTACAACACTGACTACGCCACCCTGGAAATTTCACATTTCAAATAATGGTCCAGTAAGGACACACAGGTTCGTTCCCACAAAGATGGAGCAGAGACGTGAATATAGAAATATAACAATACTTTATTATGACTAGAATAAAAGCTCCACACACACACACAATTCAGTAAACAAGGGGTTAATATGGCTTCAAAACTAAAGGAAAGTAAACAAAATCAAACAAAGTCAATCAGAAAAATCAAAAGTAACATGTCAGATGGCAAGGAGAAATAACAAACCTACCCAATTCCACTTCATTATGCACTTCAAACATACACTAATGTACTCACTTCACCACAAGCACACGTGCATTCAGGTGACAGAAAATTTAGAGGAATCAAATCACTCAGTGAACAAGGGTACCCATTAACTTGGACCTAGAGTGGTCAGCACTCCTTCCTAGCCAGTCCAACAAAACTAACAAATTAACATCAAATTGTCACAAATCAATAAACACAAGAAAAGAAATACAATCAAATTGTCACAAATCAAATCAATAAACAAGGGAAAAAGAAAAATACAAAGTTGATCAATACAAAAGCAACAAAATAACAGATGCAATCACATTACACCTGATCCATTAACAATATACACACACAAAAGATTCACTCCATAAGATCATGCAAACTCACAAACATCAATACTCATTTCTCATGTGAACACACTCACACATACACACACACGCTTGCACACACTTCCAACAATAAACGAACGCACTCAAACTACTCGCATCATCTTATGAGTTCATTCACACAACGATCTAATTATACCATACGAACCCCACAAACACAGTCTTCCAGTTGAAACAGTGCGGAGGTGGCCAAACGGCCACACGGATAAATACTCGGGTCTCAATCTCTCTACGTCAAGTTCACTTGATGTGGGCTGGTCAAGCAGGCGCAAATGAGGCGAGGCAAGACGGAACGTCGTGGCAATGCGCAACAAAGAAGGTGCTCGAAACAACGAAGATAAAGACCGAAAAGGAAGGGGAAGCCAGGTCACGATCCCAATCAGCTCTCGGTAATCACGCAGACATATTACCAGCTCTTGGCCTCTTCAGCTGATTATTAGCAAATCAGCCCTTCCAACGTCAGACCACGATGGATAAACACAGCCCGGGATGCATACCAAATGCTGTGCGGCTCAGCTCAAAGATCCCCATGCGGGAACAGCTCGGAAAGACAGCGTCAAAGTTTGCAGCAGTCAACACGCTTCCCAACAACGCAGAAACCTTCCTTATACACACTCACGCACCTATAGCGCACCTGGATCTAATTAGGTGATTACCATTCAGTTAGTACTCAGGTATGCCTGCTACATTACTATCATCAATTCATCTTTGTCTCTAGGATACGTACCAAAAACCTTTAAGCTGGCTATGATTAAACCGCTTGTTAAAAAAACGCAACTTGATCGTACAGAATTAGTCAATTACAGGCCGATCTCGAATCTACCTTTTCTGTCAAAGATACTAGAAAAGGCGGTATCTTCACAACTATGTTCCTTTCTAGAAAGAAATGATATCTGAGGATTTCCAGTCCGGATTTAGACCGTACCATAGTACTGAGACAGCTCTCATTAGAGTCACACATGATTTGCTCTTATCATCCGATCGTGGTTGTATCTCTCTATTAGTGTTACTCGATCTTAGTGCCGCATTTGATACTATTCACCACAACATTCTTTTAAATAGACCCGAAAATTATGTTGGCATTAGTGGAATTGCATTAGCATGGTTTAAATCACACTTATCTGACCGTTATCAGTTTGTAGCAGTAAATGAAGAGATGTCTTATCGATTACAAGTTCAGTATGGCGTACCACAAGGCTCAGTACTAGGACCGCTGCTGTTCACTCTGTACATGCTACCCTTGGGGGATATCATTAGGAAGCATGGCATTCGTTTTCACTGTTATGCTGATGATACTCAGCTCTATATTTCTTAACAACCTAACGAAAACTACCAATTCACTAAATTAACGGAATGCACAGCTGATATAAAAAAGTGGATAACTAGTAATTTCCTACTACTAAACTCTAAAAAAACAGAGATTCTAATTATTGGACAAAAAACTTCCTCACGTAATAATCTAGAATACTGTCTAACACTTGATGGCTTCTCTGTCAAGTCTTCATCGTCGGTCAGGAACCTGTGTGTGTGTGTGTGTGTGTGTGTGTGCTCTTTGATACCAATTTTTCATTTGAAAGTCACGTGTCTAGTATCTGTAAAACCGCATTTTTCCATCTTAAAAATATATCTAAATTACGCCATATTCTCTCATTGACAAATGCGGAACAATTAGTTCATGCGTTCATGACATCAAGGCTAGATTACTGTAATGCTCTACTGGGTGGTTGCCCTGCACGCTTAATAAACAAACTACAGCTGGTCCAAAATGCAGCAGCTCGAGTTCTTACCAGAACCAGGAAGTATGACCATATTAGCCCGGTTCTGTCAACACTGCACTGGCTCCCTATTAAACATCCTATAAATTTTTAAATATTGTTGATTACTTACAAAGCACTAAATGGTTTAGCTCCGCAGTGCTTGAGCGAGCTCTTAATGCATTATAGTCCTTCGCGTCTATTGCGATATCAAAATTCCGGCCAGATGATAATACCTAGAATATCAAAATCGACTGCTGGCGGCAGATCCTTCTCCTATTTAGCACCAAAACTTTGCTAAAAAAAAGTGATACAATTCTGTATCAAAATGTTAAGGCCAGACAAGTAGTATTTTAAGGCTTGGTTTGTAGGGAATTACAAACCTGCGCACATATATTCAAACGCGCATACCATAGACTGAACTCTATTGCGTTCTCACAGGTTTCGCGTTTAAAGTCTGTGTAGAGTTTCCTGTTAGAACGGTGTGTGTTAGCGGCCCCTAAGTTAATAACTAATAATCGTTGCGACCGAAGTGAATCAATCAAAACTAACTTTAGCTGGAATATAACTTTATTCAAGAACTGCTATAAAGCCAAAACAATCTCTGTTACTTTAGCCGCTAACAATCTAAATTTTTAAAAGCGCTATATAAATGAAGATGACTTGACTTGACTTGACTTATGGTTAGTGGTATTGACAGTGTAAAATACTAATTAAATGCAAGTAAATGCAATGGTAATGCACCAGCATGCACGCACATAAGTAAACTGTCAAGGTCACCCAATATAAAGTGTGACCAGATTATTGGCTATCAGGATTCCTCTATATGAGAGCTGAATCACTTCCATTCAGGCTCTTCATGCCTAGATCCTGCCCATTCTTCATTTTATAGTTACCTTTTCTTTTTTTAATCTTTTTTTTTTATGATGAACTCTGGGGTATTTTCTTCCCTATTTTCTGGGAGTTCAGATAAAGTGCTTCATTTAACAATAATCCACAACTCACTGGAGTTTATTTGATGATGAAGATCAGAGCATTCTTCAACTCTCAAACATCCTATGGTTTTATCATTATATTGCTAATATTGTCTGCATAGGCAGAGAGTTTAATGATTTCTGAGCGCTTTTTTTCATCTGAATGGAATCTTTTGTCTTTTTGTATTAACACTTCAAGGATTACTTCGAGTCTGTTTGCCAAACACTTTACAATATTTGTTAAAATTAGCATTAGTTGAACTAACAATAAAACACACTTGCAGCCTTTTCGTAATCCTTATTAATGTCCAATTAATGTTGATTGTAGTTCATGATCATGGTAACTAATGCATTAACAATTTAAAATTTTAATGTTAAGAAAGGCAACTGCTGTTTAAAGATAAACTTCAGTGTCTAATGTAAACACATGTAAGGTATTACTGATTGATTTATAACGACCCTAAACAGAACCAATGTCATTCACTAGACACATACACACATTACACGTGACATTAAGAGTGATTCTTTCTGAAAGCATAATTTGACTCTATAGCCTAAAAGATGCCAATAGCGAACAGGGAACCAGAGAAAGGACACGTGGATTGAACTGACCATGAAGCTCGTTCAGACAAACAGCTGCGAACACAAGCTTCAGCGCTTCAATCCTTTCTCACGGAGCAACAGACAGCAGGACTCTGAGGGAAATCTGTGCGTTACGCAATGGCTGGAGCAATCAGTGTTTTCTCAAGAACACGGGATCAGAACTGGAATCAATGAAAATCTAGTGAAAATCCTCTGGCCAAGCTTACACTGACTGAAGGGAAGCCTGAACCACAGTGAACAGAGCTAAAACATCTTATATTATATAAGAGAGGAGACGTGTCTTTCCACAGACGACATCTCAAACAGAAGACCAGGGTCTCAGTGGGGTGTAGCAGCATTACTGTATTTCACCAGGAAATATCCCTATTTGCCAATAATCATTTGAAAATGGTTTTGTTGGAAACAGTCACAGAGAAATGAACATTGTCTTGTTTTGAAGGTGTTCTGGGAGAAGAACAATATTGAAAAGTGAATGTTGTTAGAAAGCTGAAGTGATTTCACTAGCTCGTCCAGAGAAGCTACAGGAGCGTCATGTGTGTTTTCATGTCTCGCGTTACATAAACACTCTGGAAGTGTTCGGATCAGACATCAGCACTGGCACTAACAGCGAAGCATGCAGTATATGTCATACTCGGACATTATAATAACCAACCAAAACTACCACTTGTGCAAGACATGATGATTTCAGCACATCACACACACACACACACACACACACACACACACACACACACACACACACACACACACACACACACACACACACACACACACACACACACAAACAAACAAACTTGGTAACACTTTAAATAAGGTTCCACTTGTTAACATTGATGACTTCTAAAGCATTTTTTAATATTAATGTTAATTTCAACATTTACCAGTGAGTAAGTTACTCTAAAAAAAGCAATTAATTACTATCTTCTAAGTATCTTCAAAAGTGTAATTAGATTACTGCATTACAAGATTATTTATGACTAATGACTTTCTAAAGGATAGACATGAAACAGCTCTTTTAATTCTTTCAGATAAATAATATAAAATCACATAATTTATAATTGTTTTATATACAATTGTTCTATAGTTTATACAGTATTTAATGCAATTACATCAGATGTAACTGATTAAATTATAGACAAAGAGTAATCCATTACTTTACTTTACTAAAGTCTGCTAATATTATTTAAATGACCTGAGATAAAATGCATGAACTAAAAATGAACAGTTGCATTTTTATTAACTATTTAATAAATACTGTAACAAATGCATTGAACACTGTTAATAGTTAATGCATTAACTAATGGATCCTTACAGTAAAGTGTTACCATAAACCTTTTATGGCTCTATTACAATATATCTTCACTCTGCATGTACTTTGATGTTTGCCCTGTCAGAGATGCTGTTTACGGTCAGTAAAATGATCTCTGAGCGAACTGTGCACACAGACTCAGGCTTTATTACACTAAATCATCTTTCTGCCAAAACAACAACAAAAAAGAGGATTCTCACCAAAAACAGTTCTCTGGCCGTCAGTCATTAGTGTTCCCTTTG
The DNA here is from genome assembly GCF_963993115.1 of Abramis brama. Taxonomy (NCBI): domain Eukaryota; kingdom Metazoa; phylum Chordata; class Actinopteri; order Cypriniformes; family Leuciscidae; genus Abramis; species Abramis brama. Next base: position 1,144,346 of record NC_139971.1, read on the forward strand.
CTTTAGTGCATGTTGGAGTGGAAACTATAGAAAGCAACTGATTAAAATTGAACTTAAAATTTTTTGTAAATGTGTCATCGCAGCAAAACTGCAGATCATTCTCTTACAGCAAAAGGAAGATTTCCAGACACAAACACCAGGAGGAAAGCATGGTAACACACACACACACACACACACACACCTCTCTCCGCGGTGCAGCAGGCAGAACCCATGGCCAACAGCTTCCCAGTCTCTACACAGTCCCATCACAGAGTCCCATCACAGAGTCCCATCGCAGGCGGCGGGTCCACGCGGGTCGAGCGCGGGCCGTGAAGCTGAAGATGATGAAGATGATGAGGATGAAGGGCTCATAATCCCTCAGCTGATGCTGATGCTGAATCTGGTGCCACTTGCGGCTTTTTTCATTTAGTCTGCAGGACAGCTGTGTGCCGCTCCGGGAAACAATCACGGATTATGCCTCCTCAGATATTTATTCCTGTTCCTTTTGATTGATTTATTTATGTGAACGGCTCCGGTATAATCCAGCTCTCACTGAACATTTTTTTTTTTTTTTTTTTGCTTTGACTTAAAAACACAATACTCTTTAAGTCAAGTAACATGTAGGGCAGTATTGCTTGTTTTTTGTTTGTTTGTGTTTTTACTCCTTTGGAAAAGACCAGCCCTCTTTATAGAGTCCAGCCTGCGATATTACAAATATACATATAAAACGCTGACACTTTACAGCAAGGTCCCATTAGTTAACGTTAATACATTAACAAACATTAACAATACATTTGATACAGTGTGTATTAATATAAACACAACTATTAGTTTATTTCAGCTCAGGTTAATATTAAATATTAATGTTAACAGATAGGCTACAACTATTGTATTAGTATTAGTAAATGCTGAAATTAACATTAATTAAGATTAATAAAAGCTTTCAACATATTGTTCACAGTTAGTTCATGTTAACTAATAAACTAATGTCAACAAATGGAACCTTATTGTAAAGTGTGACTTAAAAAAACAAAGTAACATACACTCTTAAAAATTAAGGTTTTTGGAGCGATACCATTTATTTTTTATTTTTTTTAGTGTGTAGAGCATTTTAGTAATCTAAAGGGACTTTAGTGGTTCTGTGGATGTAAAAGATTCTTCATGGACCCATTGATTCAGATAAAGAACCTTGAACTGAATCACATTTCATGAAGAAATGCACACTGTGTTTTCGGTACGGACGTACAGTTTATATGTTTAGGCATCGAACATCTCCAGACCCGCATGTTCGTGTTCAACATCCACACAGCAATTGTAGAGGAAAATATCTTCGTGCAGCTTCGGCCGGTCATCGCTCTTAATCCTGTGATTCTGGGATTAGTCCAGTCGTTTCTTTCACATTAAGACATGCCCTGTTTGCTACAGCACATATACACTGGTGTCTAGAGCGTTTGATACGGCCTGTTGAGATGCAATCGCTGCACTTACCTACATCACTTTCTCTGTGGTTCTTAATGAGCTCTGCCAGCTCGAAGTTCCCAGAGATTATTGCCACCTGCAACACAGGCAAGGAGAAGCTGCTGTGATTCACTTCATATGATTCAAAAAGTTAAAGTATCTGAAATCACAGCTGAATCTGCCCTGAAGTCACGCATGCTTGAGACTATGTTCATATGTGAGTCCAAACTGCAGAAAATGATGTTCTTCCTCAGTGTTTCTGTCTTGTTTTCCAGCACAAATATCTAAACATTCTTAAACCAAGATACATTTACTGGAGAAGCATCATGACTGAAGATATTAAAAAATGAAGTGAGTTTGTGCTTAAAACAAGAACAAATATCTGCCAACGGGGTCAGAAAAATAATCTTGTTTTCCTTTTGAATTCAGTTTATATTCAGTCTCCACTGGCAGATGTTTGTTCTTGTTTTAGGCACAAACTCACTTCATTTTGATGATTTTTTCTGTGGAAAACAAGACTTATTATCTTAAATCTTTTTGCTTCTCAAGTAAATGTATTGTTTTTATTTTTAATAGAAAACAAGACATGAATACTAAGCAAGAGAAAAATGTTTTTTTATTTATTAAATTTTTTATGATGCTAGAAATGGCACTTCATCTGTTAAAAAACAGAATAAATTGCAACATGTCAATAGTAAAATAGAGTGAAATATTCCACACCATACTAGAGAGTGCATCTAAACTGAGGCAACACATCCAATGGTGAAATCTGAGGATTTAACACAGTGAATCTCTTTCTTGAGGTGATTATTTTCATTCTTCTCAGTTGCTTCTTCTGAAGCGTCTGACATGCTTGTGTGAGTGACTCTGCACATGCGTGCTCGATCTGTAATCCTAAGAGGACTTCTAACAGGAGATTTGTACCTCACCATCTGTAGCCTTTAATCACAGTTCATCCACAAACTACTGTAAAACACACACAGACACACACACACACACTCTCTCTCTCTCTCTCTCTCACACACACACACACACACACACACACTGAGGACCTAAAATCCTCAAACTTGACCTCTTGATCTCCAATCAATCCCTGATCTATGTCAACACATCAGAACATGTTTACACACACACTGCCTTATGTACTCTTGAATACTCTCTCATTCAGACTGATTCTGTTCACTCAGAGCAATGGAAATGAATGATGCAGAAGGACAGTAGGGTACAGGTTTTAGTCTTCTTTGTAAATGTAAATGCCACATCATACATAGAAAAATCCCAATCCCAATTCAGTATTTAAACCTTATGATGACATCACCATTTAAACCCCACCCCTGAAAGCTCCCATTCAGATCCTCCTCCATTTTTGAGTCACGCCCACATCTCAACATCCAATCAACAACTGATGCACAGAGCCAAGCCCCGCCCAACATTTTTTCTTTTACGATAATCTTTTACATCACTTAATGGAAGAAACTATCTGCTGCATCTTGCGGAATCAGATCAGTGCATTTCGCAACCTATTTTACAACCTAAACCTAATTTTTACATCCAAAAGGCAGATATCAGTTGAAAAGCTAAGCCTAAACAATCATTCAGTCAAGTCAACGGGAGAGTTTTGTGCATTAGATATCCAGTATGTAATGTGACTTTTGCATGTAAAGAGCATGGCAGATAAAAGCATGATCTCGTGCCATAGATATGTGTGAGACAAGTATTATATAATGTGGTCACAATACTGACATACAAATCCATGTATCAGAAAACGTCTCAGGTTATGAATGTAACCCTTGATTTTTAAGTAACTTTGAAACTACATGCCAACTAACTCTCATTAGAGTATTAGTAGACTGTCTGCTTTATATCTGCTAACTATTTATTATAATGGTCCCCTAACAGCTATTTTACTGACTATAAGTAACTTTGCAACTACATGTCAACTTATTCTAACCCTACCAGTCTACTAATACTCTACTAATACTCTAATGTGAGTAAGATAGTGTAGGTGGCAATGCTACTTATAGTCAACAGAATGTGTTAAAGGGACCATCAAAATAAAGTGAAACTGAAATACCCACTGCGCCACACTGACTAGTGCCTGTCCTGGTGTAAAGCTTGTCCAGGCACAGCTCAGGACGAAAGAACTCGAGATCCCGGTGTAGAGGGAAGATCCAAGCTAAAAAATAGTATAAATGTGTGTGGGTTATGGAGTTAATATTATGCCATAATTAAACAAACAAATCCAGCATTTTGCAAACAAACTCGATCTGCTTTGCAAAGGAAAACTTGACTCGCAAACAAACAGAAAGCAATGTGCAAGTACAAAGGTCAATTTGAGCGAAAATGCAGTAGAGTAACAAATATGTTTTGTGTTTTACAAATATAAATAAATGAGCCCTAGATAATATTTCACAAATAAATACAAACCATCCTACAAACACCAAATCTAGTGCATACAAATGCATATCTGTCTGTTATGATTGTGAGACACTTGGCTTTTTATGAGATCTCTCGGCTCGATTTTCTCACAAATGCAGTTGAGCAACTTCTTCTTCTAAAACAGTAGATGGCGCTAAACTAGGGGATTAATTTAGCGCTAGTCTCCCAGGAGAAGCACTGATTTGAAACTTGCCTTTGCCAGAGCTGAGGAGAACAGGTGTGTTTCTGTCTTACTTTATCTATAATTAACCTTCTTAAGGTTTTCTTTTGTAAAATGTTTATTGCATATCTAGACAGAAATCCACATTAGCACTTAGTAGCACTTCACTCTCTCTAGGATAGGTGAATTTATAAGCTGAAAGCTCTGCCATCATATGTTGCTTTTTTACATTTTTTCTACATCGGACGCATGCAAAATGACTAAATTAGTGATTATGTCTACACTGAATGAATCTATTTCTTTCGTTCTCCATAAATTAATGAGAACATTTCATTTAATTGAAAGGAGGGTTTAATTTGTCTGTCCAAAATAATAATTTGGCCACTGCATCCGTCACAGGCAAGTTAAGAAACAATTGTATATTGTTTGTTTTGTTCATTAATTTGTTCATTATTTTATTACATTAACAGTTAAGCTGACTTAATTCCAACTAGATAAATAAATAAGTGGGACCCTCCTTTCAATTAAATGAAATGTTCTCATTAATTTATGGAGAACGAAATAAATAGATGTTCAGTAAATGTAAAAAAACAACATATGATGGCAGAGCTTTCAGCTTATAGATTCCCCTATCCTAGAGAGAGTGAATTGCTACTAAGTGCTAATGTGGATTTCTGTCTAGATATGTAATAAACATTTTGCAAAAGAAAACCTCATAAAGGTTAATTATAGATAAAGTAAGAAAGAAACACACCCGTTCACCGGTCATTTCCCTCAGCTGTAGGCAAAGGCAAGTTTCAAATCAGTGCTTCTCCCGGGAGACTAGCGCTAGATTAATCCCCTAGCTTAGCGCCATCTACTGTTTTAGAAGAGGAAGTTGCTCAACAGCATTTGTGAGAAAATCTGCCTTTACACATTGGTGAGAGAATCGAGCCGAGAGATCTCATAAAAAGCCAAGTGTCTCACAATCATAACAGACAGATATGCATTTGTATGCACTAGATTTGGTATTTGTTCAAAGGTTACATGCAATTTGTAGGATGGTTTGTATTTATTTGTGAAATAGTATCTAGGCTCATTTATTTATATTTGCAAAACAAAATACATATGTGTTACTCCACTGCATTTTCGCTCAAATTGACCTTTGTACTTGCTTTCTGTTTGTTTGCGAGTCGAGTTTTCCTTTGCAAAGCAGATCGAGTTTGTTTGCAAAATGCTGGATTTGTTTGTTTAATTATGGCACAATATTAACGCCATAGTGGGTAGGCCCAGCCAGCAGCGTCACAGACCTCCTGTAGGGAGACTCCCGATTATAGGGCCTTAGAGGATGCCATTGCTCTAGTTGAATGAGCCCTTACAAAGGGAAATTGCACACCTCATAAGCTGTAGAAATTGCCTCAACAATCCATCTGCTAATTGTTTGCTTTGAGGAAGGGGAACTAAACTAAATTTAAACTAACTACTAAAGTGACCCAAAGCACACAAATAGCTGGTCCAAATTCCTCCATTGAGAGGACCTTCGCACATAGGCCTCTAGAGGCCGAACAGGGCACAGTAAATGAAGCTTCTCCTGGTCTGCCGACACATGAGGTGGAGGATGAAAGGCCTGCAAGACCACAGCGTGTGCCACATTAGATTGGTTAGGTGCCACTTCAGATGCCCAACACCTATGAAGAGATGGCGCAAACTCTGAATCAACATGCACCAATGTTATATTTTCTAAATGTCATAATCATTTGTTAACAAACAAGTATTCATTACTTCAATGAGCTCATTGTTTCTGCATTAAATTACAACATTGTTTAAATTAATATATTTTTAGCTAACTGTGACTTTGTATATGTACGTTTCTGAAATAGACAGTTACCCCTGATAACAGAACACTCTAAATTGTAATATGGAATCATGTACTTTCTGTAAAGCTGCTTTGAAATGATGAGTATTGTGAAAAGTGCTATACAAATAAATGTGAATTGAACTGAATTATTTGGCACTTTGGGCACGTAGCTCAGCCTAGGGTGGAGAATGGCTTTGACCTTCCCAGGAGCGAACTCGAGACAGGAGGGAGAAACAGAGAGAGCCTGCAGGTCCCCAACTCTCTTGAGGGACGTAATAGCTAGCAGGAAAGCCATCTTAAAGGTAACTTTTCCGACACCCTGTCAATGTGTTCGAAGGGTGCCAGGCATAACCCTTCCAGAACCACAGCCAGGCAACAAACAGGAACCCAGGCCTCATCCTCCGAGCACCACGAAGGAAACGAATAATCAGATGCTGTCTCCCCAAGGGCCCACCACCAGCTATGGCCACCACGTAAACCTTAATTGTGGACAGGGAAAGACAAGTTCTTGCAGGATCTCCAGCACTGAAGCCACTGGGCAGTTCACTGAGTCCAACTTGCGTTCTCTGCACCATAAAGTGAACACATTCCACTTTAAGGCCTGTAGTTTCCTCGTGGAGGGAGCTCTAGAGTTTAGGATGGTCTCAGCAACCTCGGCTGAGAGACCAGTGCCTAAGAGCTTGTCCCCCTCAGGGGCCAGACCCACAGCTTTCAAAGCTCCGGCCGGGGGTGCGCATCAAGCCCCCCCCCCGCTTGAGACAGGAGGTCCCTTCTGATGGGCATCTCCCATGGAGGGCCTACTAAGAGCGCCATGATGTCTGAAAACTAGACTCGGGTCAGCTAGAACAGGGCTACCAAGAGTAGACTGACCCCGTCCAGGTGAACCCTCTCTAGAACTCCCGGGAGCAGAGCGATCAGGGGAAATGTGTACAGGCGCAGCCTCGGCCATGACTGTACCATAGCATCCAGTGAGGGAGAATCAAAGTGGATGACAGTGAGTGTTCTCTTAAATGGTAAAATGGTAAATGGACTGCATTTATATAGCGCTTTCAACAGACCCATGGCCACCAAAGCACTTTACATATTGCCTCACATTCACCCATTCATTCACTCATTCATACACCAACGGTGTCAGCCATGGACACCTCGACACTTGGTCAGGTGGAACCGGGGATGGAACCACCAACCTTCCGGTTTGTAGACAACCTACATGAACCACTGAGCCACTGCCGCCCAAGAGCCAAACAGATCTACTTCCGCCTGGCCGAACTTCTTCCAAATCAACTCCCTGGCCGCAGCACCAAAAGATTTAGAGCGGTGGGCAATAAACCTCTTAAAGGCTGTCGACTGGCGCTTTGCCTCCTGAGATCTCTCGACGACAGAGTTTACGCCATCGCCGAAGAGGCCAGAAGGTGAACACCAACGAGGAAAGATGCCCTTCTCCTTGATGCCCGTGAGGTTTAGCCAAAGATGTCTCTCCGTAGCCACCAACGCTGCCATGGAGAGGACGATGGACGGCCTGGAGAGACAGGTCTGTTGCCCGACGCAGCTCCTTAATGTCGTTGGGCCCGAGGTTGGCCTGGTATGCCTGCATGATGGCCAATGTGTGCAGGCAAGCACCTGGCCGCCCCGCCACCATATATTTTGGGTTTGGTGGGCAGCATCGGGGCTGTAAGGGATGATTCAACATCAGGTGAGAGATAAGATGCCAGTGTCTCTTCAACCCACGGCATCATCCCGTAGCCGTTCTCTTTCAAGCCCACAATGGATGCATAATTATGAAAAGTTGGGGTTGGAAAGACAGGACGAGAACAGCTTTTTCCACAATCTCGACACCTCAGTGTAGAGATCGGGAAAGAAAGGCAGACGTGGAGTCTGTGCTCTGGACTGCAGGATGTGCTCATCCAGTTTCTTTTTCTCTGTGCTTCCTGCTTTTCTGCTGGCCACTCAATGTTTTATTTGGCCACTGCTCAAGTCACAACCTCCAGCAGCTCCTCATATGCAGGGGACGAGTCCTTGATTTTCCCTGCCTCGATGACAAGAATGTCTAGATCCTCAGAACTAGACAATTCTAACATTAGGCTCTTGCTCGGGGTGGAAGAACAGCATGAGTTTCCCTGAAAGGGAGCTACGCTGCCATTCTTAATCCATATATAATATAAAATAGAATTCAGTGATATAAATAATAATGCATACCTCTTTAATGTGTAAATCTAAAATATTCAGTGATGCTTTACAGTAAAAAGTAAGTACACTTCAAGCAGACGCTGATTTCTGCCACAGAAAAAAAAGGGAACTGAGACCTTTAATCTCGCAAATCTGATTTTTTTTTTTTTTTTTTTAGCAATTGCGAGTTTATATCTCACAATTCAGAATTTACTTTTCTTATTTTTTTATTGCATGGTGTAAACCAGCTTCCACAGCAACAGCAGTTAAACAGTCATAGTGGAAGTTGAAGCTGTCGGATGTTCCAGTGAAACACGCTGAAGTGGAAAGTGTTCAGCCATTTGAAATGTTCAGGGAACATGAATGAGGACCGGTACCTGAAACGGACTCTGGCTGTTGTGGTTCTTCACCTCCTTGTCAGCTCCTCTGACCAGCAGCACATGCGTGCACTTCTCCTGCAGTCATAAACACATTCTCAGTCTCTAACAACATCACATCTGTACAGATGATATTTCTGAACAGTTGCACAAGACTCAGACTTCAGAACAGGATTTCATTAAGCACACCTGTATATTCCACTTTGTTTTCAAAATGATGCATGAAATAATCAGTATTTTATTCTAGTAATTTCTTTGTGTTCTGCTGTCACATTATACAGTACATGATTTGAAAAAGCTACCACTTTTTTCTCACTGCTCTATTATGTTCAGAAAGGTTTTGAAGGCATTTTATTTTCATCCTACCTCTGTGTTATCCCTAAAACCCTTTGAGTACAAGGCTGTTTGCTTTTCCATTAGCGCCACCTACTGTCAGAAAGTGAATCTGCACTTTAATTAAGCCCATCTGCTGCTTTTGTTCAAATCAATGCAGGAACAATATATATAATTTAATAACAATAATTGATATTATTGAACACAAAATATAATCATTTATAATTCTGACTCCCCCCTTTTTAAAAACAAACAAACAATGGTTTAAATGATGAAATGTGAGGTTTATCTTTTTGTAAAACGTTTTATGTTCAAAACTTGTAAAGTAAAACTTTTTTACCATCATTATGCAGTTTAAGATGTTGCCATAGACATTGGAATTTGTATAAAACCAAACTGCTACCTCAACATTTAGTTTTATTCTAATATCAGAATTTTCTGAAATGATTTCCACTGCTGATTCCAATATATATTTAACCCTCCTAATTCATTAAAACACTGTATACACCTTTTGAACTTGAGCTTATAAAACAGTCATAACTTAGCATTTTACAAATAAAACCATATTGTATCTAATCAGCAACTTCTCATTAATGAGTGAATGCATTCAAGTTTTAAAGATTTTATTCTGACCACGTTTTTACCATGCTATATTTTCAAAAACCAGTGTGATGCAAGAAAAGATTTTGAAAGTTTTTGAAATGAGAAATTGTATTTGAATATATCATTAGATTAAATTTATATGAACATATAATATGAGAATTACTATAATCTGCATTGACTTCAATGGATTTAAATTCATTTGAAACTTATAACTCATGACAGTCAACATTTATGAAACCTACACATTTTTTTTCTAACGAAACAACATCAATATTACTCTAAGATAATTACACTTCCAAGGTAATAAACTGAATTTGTGTGTGTGCATCATTCTTCCTGACTCACAGTTATATAACAAAAGCCCACTTAAACACAGACCAAAGTTCAGTAGTTTTCCTGTCTACTAAACAGTATATAATGAAATGCTGTAGGTAAGTTTACAGCTGTAAACACACACCTGGTTGTAGAGAGCACAGATGTGCAGCGCCGTGTTTCCCGAAGCGTTCTGTGCGCTCATATCTGCTCCATAAAACAACAGATGCTCCAGGTGTTGGACATGACCGTGTCGACAAGCCTGTTAGAAAACACACACACACACACACACACACACACACACACACACACACACACACACACACACATTTGAATACTTTTATTTGGATCTGAAAAACATTACAAAGAAAACAAGATCCAAATACTCTGGGAAGAGTCTTTGACAAGGTGACAGATCTACAATTCGTGGCTCACATACTTGTACAGGTCCTTCCATTTATGATACTCAACACATTAAGGATAAACAAAACATCTCCGTCTCCATATCTGCATGCTCCCTATGGTGGCTGAAACAGAGCAGAATTTTGCAAGCCTTTTTTGCCTCCTTTTTTTGCAGCCCCCCTAACTGCATCCCCCGATCACACTCTTATGGACATGACCCAAACTTCCAAATACCAGAATTATTAATCTATAGTTGTATCCAAGTTGGAGAATGAGATCTACCAGTGGTTGATATTTCAATAGTTTGGAATAGTAGCAAGTATCCATATACAGGTCAAAACAGCAGCCCACCTCAAAGACACATACAGTTATTTCATAACCTCATTTACAATTACAATGTCAGGAGTATTTGGAATGTTTTTAAAGTAATCACTGTCAGATATGTTATGATGAAACCAGTTAATTCGTACAGTGCTATGCTTGTAAATCTTACTATCATGTCCACATGTAACCGGCAGAGTAGTCATTGTCAGGGTGAAGTTTGTCCCTCTGCAGCTACGGTAGCCCCCTGACGTCACGGTGCCCAGCTAGCCACTGAGTGGCTAACAATTCATTGGCGGCTAGGCCAGTTTCTATAAAACAGTTTTCACTGTCGGGCTAAGAGAGATTCCCTGGTGTCCAGATAAGTCTACAGTCTTGTTACTGTTTGGATACGTGGTTCCCCTGTGCAACCAAGGTATGTAAGTAAGTAAGTAAGTAAAATTTATTTATATAGCACCTTTCACAGACAAGAAGTCACAAAGTGCTTTACAATCTGTTAATAAAAAGGATCAAACATGCATACAATAAATCTACCATAACACAACACACAGAAACAATCTTCACAAACATGAAATGACAAGTAACCACTGCTGTTAAATAAAAGCAAGTCCAAAAAGATGCGTCTTCAGGTGTTTTTTAAAAGAATTGACAGAACCCATAGTTCTCAGTGCTAATGGAAGTGAGTTCCAAAGCCTCGGTGCCACAGTACAAAAAGCACGATCACCTTTAGTCTTAAGACGTGTTCTAGGGACAAGTAAAAGGTCCAGACCAGAAGACCATAAGAGCCGACCCGGTGAATGTTTATGTAAAAGATCCTGAATATAGAGAGGTGCCTGACCGTGCAAGGCTCTATAAGTGATAACTAAAATTTTAAACTGCACTCTGAATTCAACTGGGAGCCAATGAAGGTCCTTGAGAACTGGTCTTATATGAGACCACTTACTGGTACCAGTCAAAAGCCTTGCAGCTGCATTTTGTACAACTTGTAGTCGCTCCATAGAAGACTTATTCAAACAAGTATACAGAACATTGCAATAGTCCAAACGTGACGAGATGAAGGCATGAACAAGCATCTCCATCTCTTTTCTTGAGACCACCGATCTAATCTGAGCAATGTTCCTGAGATGGAAAAAACATGAGCGAACTACAGACTTTATATGACTGTTAAAACATATGGCTCTATCCAGTAAGACACCTAGATTTCTTATTTCACTACAATCTGAAGTGGCTGAAACCCCCAAAACCTGCTTAATCTTAGGTATAATATTGTCAGGAGCAAAGATCATCATTTCAGTTTTATCCTTATTAAGTTGCAAAAAATTGTTTGCCATCAATTTATTAATGGAGACTAAACAATCCTGTAGAACTGACAGTTTATCTAGACTATCAGGTCTAAACGAAATAAATAACTGAATGTCATCTGCATATATATGATAAGATATTGTTGTAAAACTATTAATAATCTGTCCAAGAGGAAGCATATACAAGTTAAACAACAAAGGGCCCAGCACAGAACCTTGTGGCACACCACAGGACAAAAGTACAGAATCAGACATAAAGGATCCAACAGATACCGAAAAAGTCCTATCGGACAGATAAGATGAAAACCAATCCAGAGCCGAACCCGAAATACCTACTAAACAGCGTAATCTATTAATCAGAGTGCAGTGATCCACCGTGTCAAACGCTGCGCTGAGATCTAACATAACCAACACGGAACATTCCCCCGCATCTGTGGCCATCAAAATGTCATTTGATACCCTGAGTAAGGCGGTTTCAGTAGAATGATTTTTGCGAAAGCCTGATTGAAATTTGTCATAAATATTATGAGTCTCCAAAATATCATTTAACTGCATTGCCACAACCTTTTCCAGGATTTTAGAAATGAAGGGCAACTTAGAGATAGGCCTATAGTTGTTCAACGATGTAACATCAAGATTACACTTTTTCAAGAGCGGTTTAACGACAGCGTGTTTAAAACACCTAGGGACCTGGCCCAACTTTAGCGAAAGGTTAACAATTGAGACCAAACATGGACCAATGGATGTAATAGTTTCCATGACCACAGAAGCAGGTAAAATATCCGCCGGACTTTGAGAAGGTTTCATCGTACAAACTATCTTTATAAGATCATTAAAGGATATTGACTGAAAAGAGCTTAGAATTGAGGGCCGCTCTGTGATAATTACAGAGGGGATAGCTGATGGTAAAATGCTAGCCCTAACAGCCATAACCTTACCCACAAAATGAGACAAAAAATTATTACAGTCATCGTTAGAAAAAACAGGTACAGATGATGTAACAGGAGACACAAGACAATTAATAGTGTCAAACAAAGTCTTAGGATTCCTTTTACAAGTTAAAATCAAATTTTTAAAATACAACGCTCTGGCCACCTTAATCATCTCATGTAAATCAGACAGTAACTCTTTAAAATACAGACGATGAACCTGGAGCCGCGTAGATTTCCACAAGCGTTCAGTCTTCCGACACACACGTCTGAGACTGCGAATGGCATCATTTATCCATGGAGAAGTATTAACCACGGGAATATGCCCGTGAATATGCCACGGGAATATGTGTAAATGTTTATATGATGTAGCAAACTAAGCATTTAGTATTGTTTATCTAATAGTGGGCTATTGGAAAATAGGTGTCAGACTGATTGCCAGATGCTTCCGGGTAGTCGTGCTGTGTACTACCGAAGGTATTTTTGTGCAACTTACTTTGAGTCATAATGTGGGTGTCATTGTTGGGACATGATATGCATTTTAATGAGTACATTTGCACATAGGTCTTGGGCAAGGCACCCGCCGGGTAGCTGTACCGCAATTAAGACGCAACATCTAAAAGGTAAATGTTTATTGTGTTACAGGTAGAACAAGTGTGTTAGGACCAATAGCCTTGAACACATGCAAAATGAGCCTGATTGTGTTGTCCTGACATAATGCATAGCTGTGTTAATTGTCAACCCTTAATAGAAATGTATTTAATGAATATGCTGTGTGTAACAACTGTTATGTAGGATTGTGAAGACTGGCGCAAGGGCTGTTTTTCCTCTGTGTCATTTCGTATGTCACATTGAGGTAAAAAAAATAGAATGTTTGTTATGAAATGTTTGTTATACTACGTGACTATTATCTGTGCATGTGTATATCAAGCACTAATTTGAATGATTTTGTGTCTGCACTGCAGGCAGATTGCTGCTGCTGCTTTGCCTTGCCTAAATTAAGTGTATTGATAGTTTTGCCTTTCTTTATATTTTCTTTTCTTTCTTTTGTTTGGTTATTTTGCCGTAGCCTCCGTCTAGTGCCCCCGTCCGACTGATGTGGTATTGGCTGTTCCAGTAGTTTACATAGTCCTGTTAAGATTCTGCCCAGCTGTATACTCTATCCATCCTGCTAGTGATAACGACCTCCTCGTCCTTGTCCCCCTTCTCCAGAGTACTAGAGCAGCTGCTCACAGGAGAGGTTTCTGGGTCCGTCTTCGCGCACTGCACCGCGTATTGTAGTGGTAAACTGCACCTCACAATATTGATTGAATCACTTGCTAGTAGTGGTTGTGCCTATGTGTGTGCGTGGTGTGTGTGTGTATGCATTTGACTGTAGGCACCAGAGTTCAGAGCACGGTTGGTGAACTTCACGATTATCCCGGACAGGTAACCTACCTTGACAGCGAATCAGTATTGTCCTGTTACATTGCTAATTATATTGTCCCTGGTAGCAGCCAATACCAGTCTTGGTCTCTCCCTTTAAATCAAATCAAATCAAATCAAGTATATTTGTATAGCGCTTTTCACAATACAGATTGTATCAAAGCAGCTTCACAGTATTAAAAGAAAATAATACAACAAAGTTTGTTTCTAGTGGAATTTATTGATTGATAGAATAAAATTAAATATCCCCAAAATATCCCCAACTGAGCAAGCCAAAGGCAACAGTGGCAAGGAACCGAAAAAACTCCATCAAGTGACCTAATGGTGTCCTAAAACTCCATCAGGTTGGAGAAATGGAGAAAAAAAAACCTTGGGAGAACCCAGGCTCAGTCGGGGGCCAGTTCTCCTCTGGCATTTATGAACTAGAGGCCGGATTGTAGTTTGAAACTGTGAGATTAACAATATTATATGAATGCCTGGCTGAAAAGATGCGTCTTTAATCTAGTTTTAAACTGGGAGAGCGAGTCCGAGCAACGAACAGTATCAGGAAGGCTATTCCAGAGTTTTGGAGCCAAATGTGAAAATGCTCTCCCTCCTTTGGTGGATCTGGATATCCTAGGTATGACCAAAAGCCTTGAATTTATTGATCTTAAAGAGCGCGATGGATTATAGGGTGATAGAAGATCCGTTAAATAGACTGGAGCTAAGCCGTTTAGGGCTTTATAAGTCAGTAGCAATACCTTATAATTAATACGGAACTTTATAGGTAGCCAATGTAGTGATGATAAAATCGGTGTTATATGATCATATTTTCTTGATCTAGTAAGAACTCTAGCAGCGGCATTTTGGACTAACTGTAGCTTGTTTATTGAGGATGCAGGACAACCGGCTAATAAAGCATTACAGTAATCTAGTCTCGAGGTCATGAATGCATGAACTAACTTTTCTGCATCAGAAACTGATAGCATATTACGTAACTTAGCAATGTTTCTAAGGTGGAAAAAGGCAGTTTTTGTAACATACGAAATATGATTTTCAAAAGACAGGTTACAATCGAGTATAACACCCAGGTCTTTTACTGTAGAGGATAAAGTAACAGGACATCCTACGATGTCAAAGTTGTATTGTGAGAGGTTCTGTGGGCGGTTTTTTGAACCGATAAGTATTACCTCTGTCTTGTCTGGATTTAATAAAAGAAAATTACGCGTCATCCAATCTTTTATATCTTTAACACACTCTGTCAATTTGGATAATTTAGCGTTTTCATCCGGCCGTGATGAAATATATATTTGAGTGTCATCAGCATAACAATGGAAACTAATTCCATGTTTCCTTATAATATTTCCAAGTGGTATCATATATATTGAGAATAACAGAGGGCCCAACACAGATCCCTGTGGCACTCCATAGTTTACTGGAATTATGATCGATTTTTCTCCATTTAAATAGACAAAATGGTAGCGGTCTGATAAGTATGATCTAAACCAGCTTAATGCTTGTCCTTGAACACCAGTATAATTTTGTAGTCGATCTAAGAGTATTGTATGATCTATAGTATCGAACGCAGCACTTAGATCAAGTAAAACTAGTATTGAGATGCAGCCTTGGTCAGAAGCTAAGAGTAAATCATTTGTGATTTTAACGAGCGCAGTTTCAGTGCTATGATGCGGCCTGAATCCTGACTGAAACTTTTCATAGATATCATTTTCTTGCAAGAAAGAGCCCAGTTGAGTGGACACAACTTTTTCTAGTATTTTAGACATAAAAGGTAGATTTGAAATGGGTCTATAATTTGCTAGATTATTATGATCTAATTGTGGTTTCTTAATGAGAGGTTTTATAACTGCCAGTTTAAATGTTCTTGGAACATGACCTAAAGATAAAGACGAGTTAATAATATTGAGGAGAGGCTCTTCCACTACAGGTAACACTTCCTTCAGTAGTTTAGTTGGTATAGGATCTAATAAACATGTTGTTGTTTTAGATGAAGTGATAAGTTTATTTAACTCTTTTTGTTCTATAGTTGTAAAGCACTGTAATTGTTCTTGCGGGGGGATAATTGAGGCTGAATTATAAGGTGCGATTGAGGATTGAACGTTTACAATTGTGGTTCTGATGTTTTCTATTTTCTCAGTGAAGAAGTTCATGAAATCATTACTACTAAACTGTAACGGGATATTTTGTTCGGGTGACGTCTGTTTATTTGTTAGTCTAGCCACGGTGTTAAATAAAAACCTAGGATTGTTTTGGTTGTTTTCTATTAGTTTGCGGAGGTGCTCAGCCCTGGCCGCTTTTAGGGCCTTTTTATAACGTGACATACTGTCTTTCCACGCGATTCTAAAGACCTCTAAATTAGTTTGTTTCCATTTACGCTCTAAATTACGGGTTTCTCTCTTTAGAACATGCGTAGTATTATTGTACCATGGTGCTTTAATTTTCTCTCTGACCTTTTTTAATCTAATGGGTGCAACAACATCCAATGTTCTAGAGAGAATGGTGCTCATAGTGCTAGTTAGTTCTTCTAGTTCATCTGTTTGTTTGGGTTCAGGCAGCAGCTGAGACAGATTAGATAAGCAATTTGAGAAATTATCTATGGTGGATGGAAGGATTGTTCTGCCTGGTCGATAACGCGGCGCCGCATGACATATTACAGCAGTACGTAATATGCAAGTTACCAAGTAATGGTCAGTGACATCATCACTTTGTGGAATGATATCTATATCGGTTGGATCGGTTCCATATGATATAATTAAATCGAGTGTGTGATTAAGACGATGAGTTGGTCCGGTGACGTTTTGCTTGACCCCAAATGAATTTAATAAATCTATAAACGCAGCCCCTAACGCATCATTTGAATTATCTACGTGTATGTTAAAATCTCCAACAATTAATGCTTTATCTACATTGACCAATAGATCTGAGAGAAAATCTGCAAAATCTTTTAGGAAATCAGCGTAAGGCCCAGGCGGTCTATATACGGTAGCCAAGGCTAGAGATAATATGGATTTTTTTCTAACATCTAAGAGCGTAACATTTAGTACAAGTATTTCAAACGAAATAAACTTATAACCCGTTTTCTGAGTAACATTGAGAATATCTCTATAGACCGCTGCAACACCGCCGCCACGACCAATCAGACGGGGTTCGTGCTTATAGGAGTATCCTGATGGAGTAGACTCATTTAGACCGAAATAATCATTAGGTTTAAGCCAAGTTTCAGTAAGGCAAAGTACATCGAAGCTATTATCTGTGACTATTTCATTTACAATAACTGCCTTAGGTGTGAGTGATCTAATGTTTAGAAGACCTAGCTTTAGAAATTGTTTTTGATTACTAATAGCAACATTTTCTGGTTTAATAACAATTAGATTTTTTCTAGATCCTGCAGTAGATTTATTATTTGATCTCACTAAATGAGGAATAGACACAGTTTCTATGCAATGTTCTACACTATTTATATCAGTTAATTTGGTGCAGCAGAGACTATGATTTGGACTTTTGGTCACTAGTCAAACGGTATTTAACAATTTGGGCGATGTTATCTGACAGAAGATCCGATCCGAATCTGCTTGGGTGTAAGCCATCAGCACGGTAAAGCCTAGGACGCTCCCAAAACAGATTCCAATTATTTACAAAGAGCAGTTTCTGCTCATTGCACCATGATATTAACCATTCATTTAGCGCGGATAATCTACTAAACTTTTCATGACCTAGTCGGTACGTGGTAAGCGGTCCTGACACAATGATCGTTATATCAGGCGATGTGCTGCGTACCGTATCGATCAGATTCCTGAAGTCTTTCTTCAGAACCTCTGTCTGGCGCAGCCTGATGTCGGCCCCTCCCACGTGCAGGACCACAGTTCCGACGCGCTCGTTCAGAATCTCGGGAACGTGAGCAGCGATTTCAGAAACACGAGCACCAGGAAAGCAGTGACTATGCACCTTACTTTTATTTAACGTAGCGTGTACGTGTCGAACGATGGAATCACCGATGATCACAGCATCGCGTTCTGTTTCGCGAAGAGGGGAGAAGCGGTTTTGTGTGGATATCTCGAAAACCGGGAGGGTCGGAGAGAGTTTTCTTGGTCTAGACCTGACTCGCGTCTTCCGCTGCGGAAATATCCAGGCTTCGTGGTGGCGTGTTGGAGCCGGCGTAAACGAGACCATAGCTGATCGCGGCCTCGACGCTCGTGACCGATGCTGAGTAACGCATGGAGTAGACGAGGTCGGAGTCAGCGGGTTAGTAACGTTAATCACTGATTTGTGTGCATCGGCGCGTGATGTTTCAAGAGCTAACCGCCGGTCTATCAGCTCGGCCTGTCTCACTAAAAGGTTGTGGATCTGTTTCTCAACAGCTTCCAGCTCAGACTGTACCGCGTGTAGCTCAAATGTGTCCTCACCTGCACCAAAAGGTAGATTACTTACATCTGATATATTCGCCATTTTAACAGATGGACAGTAAGTTAAGTTAGCAACGACGCTACCAGTGATGCTATCAATATTAATACTAATTTATGGCTTAAGTCTTGGATATAATCCGTCTTTTTAGTGGTACGGGTGTGGAGTAGACGCACGATAGGCGAAAAAAAATGTTTGTTTATAAATGAGTGCGGAGAAGACGCGTTCAGCCGTGATCCACGGACGTAACCTGTAAGAGTATCCAGCGTTGGATCACTAGGCTTGAGACACGTCTGCTCAACAGTCCGCGTTGTAACTATGAGGTGAGGAAAAATAGAAAATGTTCGTTGTAAGTGAGTTTAAAGAGAAATCAAGAATTATAAATCAATCGATGGAGCTCCAAAGACAACAACGCGTTCAGACGCGACGCATGCGCATTCGAAACAGGCCAATTAGGCCAATCCTTTTCGTTTGCACCTACTGTGCCTCTATCATGATGGTGTGGCTCTTTTAATTATACTATTGACTAATAAAGTACTGTTATTTTTCTACTGAAAGCACAAGGTTTAGGAGTGTGTTTAATGGAATTTTTATCCATTCTTCTAGAAGCGCATTTGTGAGGTCAGACACTGATGTTGGATGTGAAGGCCTGGCTCACAGTCTCCGCTCTAATTCATCCCAAAGCTGTTCTATCGGGTTGAGGTCAGGACTCTGTGTAGGCCAGTCAATGCACAGAAAACAATACTCCCAGCTCTGTCCTAGGTCCACTTTTGTTTTTACTGTACATTACCCCTCTTGGATTTTTTTAAAACCATTTTAACAATGTGTCATACCATTTTTATGCTGATGACATTCAGTTGTATTGCTCGTTCAATGATTCTGAGTTACACAAACTAACGGATTTATTGGATTGTATTTCTTGTGTTAAATCGTGGCTTGCTAGTAACTGTCTCCAACTAAATTCGAAAAAGACTGAAACCCTGATTATAGCCAAAGACAATAAAATTCCATCCATCCTTCAACATCTTGGTTCTCTGAGCTCCTCTGTCCAGTCGAGCATCAGAAATCTAGGTGTCTGGTTTGACCAATCAATGTCTTTGGACTGCCATTCTAGACTTCTGGTCAGAAATTGTTTTTATCATCTAAGAAATATTGCAAAATTGAGGGCAATTTTAACGGACTCTGATCTTGAGATGGTTATCCATGCTTTTATTTCTTCATGTTTAGATTATTGTAAGTCTCTTTTTACTTTTTTTAACAAATCTGCTCTAAATCTCAGTCTTCAAATGGTTCAAAATGCTGCAGCAAGGCTTTTAACAGGATCTGGTAGAAGGACACACATCACACCCATTTTGTCCTCCCTACACTGGCTACCTATCAAATTTCACATTGATTTTAAAATATTAGTTTTAACTTTTAGAACATTAAATGGTCAGGCCACACAATACATCGCTGACTTGTTATGCACATACTCCCCAGGCCGTGCCCTTCGATCCTCAGGCCAGAGTCTTTTAATGGTCCCAAAGACTCGTTATAAAACCCGGGGAGACCTGTCTTTCAGGCGGTAGCCCCCAGACTGTGGAACGCCCTGCCCTTGTGGCTGACTCTGTCGATTATTTTAAAAGACAACTGAAGACACTGTTATTTAAACAAGCTTTTAGTTGACTGGGTTTTATTTTATTTTGGGCTTTTAAATGTCTTCATTTTTATTGATTGTATATTAATGTGGTTGCACCTTGTAAAGCACTTTGTGATTTTGTCTGTGAAAAGCGCTCTATAAATAAACTTTACTTACTTACTTACTCGCTCATCCATGTTTTTATGGCTTTGTGCACTGGTGCGCAGTCATGTTGGAACAGGAACAGGAAGAGTTCCTTTCGCTGGAACTAAGGGGCCAAGCTCAACCCCTGAAAAATAACCCCACACCATAATCCCCCTCCACCAAACTTTACACTTGGCACTAGGGCTGTCAACGAATATTCTAAATTCGAATATATATTCGAATAGTTTTAAAAAACAGAATTTCGAATGTGGAAAAACGCCCGCGGTAGCAGAGGTGCGGCTGTCTGCTTTGCAAGTGGGCGCGCTGCCTGAGGGCTCAGGGACAGGTCATTTTATTTAACGTTAAACAGAAACATTACTAAAGTGTAGGCTACTGTACTGACTGAATAGATATTGCATGAATAAGGTAGGTTAGATACAGCAGTTTCATGCACTGCAGGCTTCCACTGGTTTGATTATTTACCGTTTCATGTCAAGGAAAAGTTCCATGTTTACCACAGCACAGCTCGCTCTGAGCGTTCAATGTCAGTTCTATACTGTAAAACTTCAATTAATGTTAATAATATTTGTTTCAATCACTGAATGAAGCCTGCTATATTTGGGACAAGAGTTGCAACCTTAAATTGCTTGCACAAAACTCTTGATCAGCACTCAACATTTGCTTATTGTTGTTGTTCATTTAAACTGTTATGTTTACGGTTACGCCGAGAGCGTGAGGGCGAGAGAGCGAGCGAGAGTGAGGTCTGCGGTCTTGGCCATTAGTTGATTTACTTGTTTTTGTGTAGGTAATATGTTGTCAAATATGTTTAAACTTAAATAAACTACCTATACAAGTAGTTATGTCTCTTTGAATTAATTTGTCCTGTTATTGACGTAATGCGCGTCATTGACAAAATGCGCAACCAGGGGTCTCATTTATAAAACTGTGCGTAGGAACCTTACTAAAAGTGTACGTGCGCCTGAAAGCCAAAAATGGCGTACGCAAAAAAATATTCAGACTTATAAAACCGTTCGTACGCCAGAACCTGCGCAGAATTCACTTTATAAATCCCAGTCAGCGGAAGATTGTGCGCACAAGCGTCTCCTCCCCGAAATAGCCATATATGGAGCTTACGACGCCTAGTTTTACTATGCAGATCCTCATCTGCATATCATTTGCATATGATTATTTATCCACGTGATGACGTTTAACGGTACAAGACACATTACATTAATAAAAATCAAGTAGTTGCCTATCCTTGCCTTGTTTTTGAATACATAAATCAAATCAAATACATTTCAGAGAAAGTTTTTGTCAATCTTTTCCACTGGCCGAATTGTATTTTTAATTGATTTATATTTTTAATGGAAACAGATAGGCCTTGGGCATTATTTGCACGACACTATTTTCTCAGACAATCTGGTATTATCATGATAAGCAATTATCTCTGTGGTTAAAACATTAAAACACAGCACGCCACAGGAGAAGTGTTCAAAAACATCGCATCCACAACAAATATTTCTATTGATTGAATATACAAAATGTTGTAACTTCTCAGTAATGATTTAATGATTAAGTGTTTAACTCCATTAGTTTGAATGGCATATTTAATCTAAATGTTTATATCAGAAGTAAAACATAGTTTAAATCATTATTTTATTTATTTAAACTGTTATTTGCGTCAGTTTCACTAAACGGCCCAGCGCGCTCGCTGGCGCGGACATTTAAGAAGGGATGGATATTTGCTTCAAGTGACAGGCTTGGTGAGTGAAATTATATTTGTATTATCTTCCTGTATATGTTTAATTTTCTTTAGATTTTCTGTCTAAAAGTGACCAAAAAGACACTTAACTCCAGCTCACCATCGGTGTCGCCAAACTGCTCCATCTCCAAAACGTTCATACGCATGGGTCAGAGTTTGTTTTTATAAATCACAACTTATGCGTCGGAAGTGGCGTACGCCTCTTTCAGGGCCTGTTTTGTGCGTACGCAACGGTTATAAATGAGGCCCCAGATGTTCTAATATATGTGTTTTTTTTAGAGGGAATATTCAAACGTCATTTTTGAGCAATTTTGACAGCCCTACTTGGCACAATGCAGTCAGGCAAGTACCGTTCCTCCAGTAGTGAGGAAATTTCATGAATGGACAGCTGGCAACCTATCATGGTACCACGCTTGAATTCACTGAGCTCCTGAGAGTGACCCATTCTTTCACAGATGTGTGTAGAAGCGCCTGCATGCCTAGCGCTTGATTTTATACACCTGTGGCCATGGCAGTGATTGGAACACCTGAATTCAATGATTTGGAGGGGTGTACCAATACTTTTGGCAATATAGTGTATATAGGCATATAATATGTGTCAATAATACCTTTGTTGTGATAAATTTGTTGTGATAAAACTGAGTAAATGTTGAATTAAAGTAATGAGGTATGATTGAGACTAGTGTGACGGTGTATCCTGGTCCTTCTCTCTGTAATAAAGCTGTGGATGTGTGTGAACACATCACTGAACACATCACTGAAGTTCACCTGGTGGATCTCATGCCATCCGTTCTCATCCTGGCAGCAGACGGAGGCGTGCTGGTTCAGCAGCAGCTCACAGCAGTGTGTGTCTCCGTCCGCCAGGACCGTGTGATACAGTGCCGTCAGACCACGACTGTCTCTGTAGTCCGGAGACGCGCCGAGCTCCAGCAGAGTCTGAAACAGGGAACATACACCATTGATCATTCTGCTTACCCATCTGCAGTTTCAGTTCCCGAACAAAGTACCTTTTGGTGACCCATTATTATTTTATAATTCAGATCAAGTTTCTTTGTATTGTGTTCTCTTTCATCATCTCGTGTTCGAGATCCACTTATGGGAAGGGCATTCGCACCTGACCTCTGCAGAAGCATCCAATTGCACAAAGTATGGCATGACAGACAGAAGCGCGTGTCCAATGCCAGCTAAAGGACCCGTGTATAAAACACCTGCACGCGTTATCTTTCCTCAGTTGATGCGCAGCTCAACTGTTTCGCTGACTTCACTATAGTCAAAAGGAGGCCATATCTATCTCAACCCCTGAAAAATAACCCCACACCATAATCCCCCCTCCACCAAACTTTACTCTTGGCACAATGCAGTCAGGCAAGTACCGTTCCTCCAGTAATGAGGAAATTTCATGAATGGACAGCTGGCAACCTATCATGGTACCACACTTGAATTCCCTGGGTGGGACAGATGCTGGAGGCATCGTCTCAACAGCCGTTTGAGCCCCTGGGAAATATTTCCCTTAAGCTTCTGTCTTTCAATACAGCTCTGCTCCTGGCCTTGGCGCCAGCCAAACGTGTCAGTGATTTGCATACACTCTCTGTTCATTCCTCATGCATTAAATTCTCTCTCAGTGGAGATAAGGTTTTTCTCAGGCCCAACCCGGCCTTTATGCCAAAATGCTTCCCGGCGTTCACGTGTGAGGTGATTGAGCTTTCCGCTTTTCCCCTACCTCTTAACAGGACAAGCTCGTTTAGAAAAAGTGACCATATTTTCATCTCTTGCGTATGTTTTGAATCTGCACCTGGCACCATATAATTCATCATTATGAGTGTGTCAGGTTTATTCATGAATGCATGTTACCACATGTTATTTTTTGTTGCTAGTGTGGCACCCTCACCGTGTGTGGTTTGTTACTTTGTGACGTGTCATGCAATGCCTTTCCAGGTGACCGTCCTCTGTCTCCCATTGGTGGATCTCAAACACGAGATGATGAAAGAGAACAATAGGTTACTGTTCGTAATCCCGGTTCTCTGAAACATCGAGTGAAGAGATCCACCAAGCTTGCCCCGCTTGCAGCACGAGAAGCTAATATTCTCACTGAGGAAAGATAGCACGTGCAGGTGTTTTATACACTTGGTAAGGGGCGGGTCCTTTAGCTGGCATTGGACACGCGCTTCTGTCTGTCTCGCCAGACTTGGTGTAATTGGCTGCTTCTGCAGAGGTCAGGTGCGAATGCCCTTCCCATAGGTGGATCTCTCCACTCGATGTTTCAGGGAACTGGGGTTATGAACAATAACATATTGTTTTTCATAATACATGTTTTTTTTAAAGCAGATTCACAGGAAATGTCACCGTTAGTGTTCTGTTATCAGTCAGAGATGATTGTGTCACAGTAACGTCCATATGACAGTGATATACAGCTATAATATAGTACGAGTTTTAGTATAAAACAAAAATACTGCAAACCATATAATCAAAAAATGTCAGATAAAATAGAAATATAAAATATAATAAAAATATATAAAATGTATAATATTTAGCTGGTTTTCTAAAGGACAAGTACTTGCTTTTACTGATCATATGCTTAAATGCCAGCAAAAATAGATAAAATAGAAGATGTTAGAACCTTTTAAATAATGCAAAATTAGTGTGTTAATGAGATGAATGATTATAATGCATGTTGTATACCTTGATGGCTGGCTGGTTTTTAGCGCAAGCAGCTTTATGAAGAGCTGTCATGCCGTCTTTATCCCTGAAGTCCAGGTGAGCTCCTCCGTTCCTCAGAGCTTTAATAAACTCCAGCTTATTCTCCAGCTGCGCCGCACAGGTGAGTGGAGTCTCTACGACACACACACACACACACACGTCAGGTGCGGGGAATGAGTCGGATGGTCAGGTACGGGGAATGAGTCAGATGGCCAGGTACGGGGAATGAGTCGGATGGCCAGGTACGGGGAATGAGTCGGATGGTCAGGTACGGTGAATGAGTCGGATGGTCAGGTACGGGGAATGAGTCGGATGGCCAGGTACGGGGTGGGAATGAGTCGGATGGCCAGGTACGGGGTATGAGTCGGATGGTCAGGTACGGTGAATGAGTCGGATGGCCAGGTACGGGGTATGAGTCGGATGGCCAGGTACGGGGAATGAGTCGGATGGTCAGGTACGGGGAATGAGTCGGATGGTCAGGTACGGGGAATGAGTCGGATGGTCAGGTACGGGGAATGTGCCGGATGGCCAGGTACGGGGAATGTGCCGGATGGCCAGGTACGGGGAATGAGTCGGATGGTCAGGTACGGGGTATGTGTCGGATGGTCAGGTACGGGGTATGAGTCGGATGGCCAGGTACGGGGTATGAGTCGGATGGCCAGGTACGGGGAATGAGTCGGATGGTCAGGTACGGGGAATGAGTCGGATGGTCAGGTACGGGGAATGAGTCGGATGGTCAGGTACGGGGAATGAGTCGGATGGTCAGGTACGGGGTATGAGTCGGATGGTCAGGTACGGGGAATGAGTCGGATGGTCAGGTACGGGGTGGGAATGAGTCGGATGGCCAGGTACGGGGTATGAGTCGGATGGCCAGGTACGGGGTATGAGTCGGATGGTCAGGTACGGTGAATGAGTCGGATGGCCAGGTACGGGGAATGAGTCGGATGGCCAGGTACGGGGAATGAGTCGGATGGTCAGGTACGGGAATGAGTCGGATGGCCAGGTACGGGAATGAGTCGGATGGCCAGGTACGGGAATGAGTCGGATGGTCAGGTACGGGGAATGAGTCGGATGGTCAGGTACGGGGAATGAGTCGGATGGTCAGGTACGGGGAATGTGCCGGATGGCCAGGTACGGGGAATGTGCCGGATGGCCAGGTACGGGGAATGAGTCGGATGGTCAGGTACGGGGTATGTGTCGGATGGTCAGGTACGGGGTATGAGTCGGATGGCCAGGTACGGGGTATGAGTCGGATGGTCAGGTACGGGAATGAGTCGGATGGTCAGGTACGGGGAATGAGTCGGATGGTCAGGTACGGGGAATGAGTCGGATGGTCAGGTACGGGAATGAGTCGGATGGCCAGGTACGGGAATGAGTCGGATGGCCAGGTACGGGAATGAGTCGGATGGTCAGGTACGGGGAATGAGTCGGATGGTCAGGTACGGGAATGAGTCGGATGGCCAGGTACGGGGTATGAGTCGGATGGCCAGGTACGGGGAATGAGTCGGATGGTCAGGTACGGGGAATGAGTCGGATGGTCAGGTACGGGAATGAGTCGGATGGCCAGGTACGGGGAATGAGTCGGATGGTCAGGTACGGGAATGAGTCGTACGGTGAATGAGTCGGATGGTCAGGTACGGGGAATGAGTCGGATGGTCAGGTACGGGAATGAGTCGGATGGTCAGGTACGGGGAATGAGTCGGATGGTCAGGTACGGGAATGAGTCGGATGGTCAGGTACGGGGAATGAGTCGGATGGTCAGGTACGGGGAATGAGTCGGATGGTCAGGTACGGGGTATGAGTCGGATGGTCAGGTACGGGGTATGAGTCGGATGGTCAGGTACGGGGTATGAGTCGGATGGTCAGGTACGGGGTATGAGTCGGATGGTCAGGTACGGGGTATGAGTCGGATGGTCAGGTACGGGGTATGAGTCGGATGGTCAGGTACGGTGATCTCAGACTCGTGTGTTTCTGCTCCTCCAGTACCTCCAGTCTCTGTGTCCTGGTAGTTTGGGTCCAGTCCTCTGTCTAGCATTCTGGAAAACTTCTCTAGCTCATGATGCTGGATGTAATCCATGAACTTCCTCAAGCTGGCCTGGAGAGAGACAATAAGACAAAAAATAAAGCATTACTTAAAGTAAGAGTTTCTCATGTACGATGAATCGCATGTGTCTGTCAGGGTGGAGAAAACTCTCCAGATCCGCTGGA
This sequence comes from Abramis brama, assembly GCF_963993115.1. Taxonomy (NCBI): domain Eukaryota; kingdom Metazoa; phylum Chordata; class Actinopteri; order Cypriniformes; family Leuciscidae; genus Abramis; species Abramis brama. Next base: position 1,171,215 of record NC_139971.1, read on the forward strand.
TCTTATGCGTCTTTGCACTCACCTTCGTGTGAAGTCTGGTGATCTGCTTCTCATCCACACTGGACTGATTGTACAGTCTGGTTTTGTAGCGAAACTGCAGGAACAAAGAAGCTTCTCAGGGTTTCATTGCAGCAATTGCATGCATATAATAACATATTTATAAACCCTCAGAATAAAGACATTCATGCACTTATGATTCCATTAAGATGTGTGTGCTGTTGTCTGAAGTGATCGTGCTGTTGGAAGTTCTGCTAATGCATTTTATGATGATGATGCTAAATGTTAATTTATGCATAAAGTATCAAACATGTAGTTATTCATGCATGAATCCATATGACTCCAGTCATAGTTAAAGTTAACTCTTCATTGCTTCATGATTATTTCAGTCCTTCACTAATCATTAGTTCATGTTGAAGAAAGTTTCATTCAGGTAGTATTATAAAGTAGGGCTGCACGATTAATCACAATGAAACCGCACGTGATTTGGCACGTCTCTCACACACACGCCACATATCCCTCTGAACACCAGAGGGCGTCTCACACACACACACCACATATCCCTCTGAACACCAGAGGGCGTCTCACACACACACACACGCCACATATCCCTCTAAACACCAGAGGGCGTCTCACACACACACGCCACATATCCCTCTGAACACCAGAGGGCGTCTCACACACACACACACACGCCACATATCCCTCTAAACACCAGAGGGCGTCTCACACACACACTCCCCATATCCCTCTGAACACCAGAGGGCGTCTCACGCACATCCCCCCCCCCCCACACACACACACCACATATCTCTCTGATCACCAGAGGGCATCTCACACACACACACCACATATCCCTCTGAACACCAGAGGGCATCTCACACACACACACGCCACATATCCCTCTAAACACCAGAGGGCGTCTCACGCACATCCCCCCCCCCCCCACACATACACACACACACCACATATCTCTCTGAACACCAGAGGGCATCTCACACACACACACCACATATCCCTCTAAACACCAGAGGGCGTCTCACACACACACACACACACCACATATCCCTCTGAACACCAGAGGGCATCTCACACTCACACACCACATATCCCTCTAAACACCAGAGGGTGTCTCACACACACACACATCACATATCCTTCTCAACACCAGAGGGCGTCTCACACACACACGCCAAATATGCCTCGCAGAAGTACGATAACACACATCATTCCAGGAAATCCCGATCGGGCATCATCGCTGTAGCTGAATAAACAGAAGATTGAAACGCTTTGATTAAACACGACTAATAAACACACGACTGCCTTATTCTGTGTCAGAAGAACATCATCTCACAGAAGGAGGAGCTCAACTGTCCTCATGAAGTGAGTTTGGAGTAAAAGTATGTTATTAAATGTCGTCTTTTGTTGGACAAGAGGTTCATTAATCCTTCTCATGTTTGGAAAGATGTTTGACGCGTGTTGCTTTTTGAAATGCATGTTATAAGTGACTCAAACTCACAGTGCTTTCAGATGGAGCAGCGTTTACAGAGCCGATCATCAATGACAAGCTACGCATAACATATAATCACAGCCTTTGCAATTTCATAATCGCGATAAACCAAATTGGTTTAACTGCGATTTCATGTAAATTGCGATTAATCGTGCAGCCCTTTTATTTCACGAGTTCACACTTACAAATCAGATCAGAGTAAAGTAGTATCCGTATTTGGCGTGCTGTGGCTCAGAGCTCTGTATTTTGGCCCGAGCCCAGAGTACTCCACCGTACCTCTGGTTAGGAAAGTAACCAGGTGAGTGAAGACAGGGTGGTGGAGGGATGCTGAAAACTGTAGAGGAACATAGGCGAGTCGACTGTGTATATATATATAGGCCTCCTCTCATTTTGCTGATTGGGTAGACATGTTGATTACTGATTGTTGACAGCTGGTTGGAATGACATGATGATTGGAATGATGTGATGATTGGAATGACGTGATGATTGAATAGATAATTTGAACGTGTTCCTTCCGAACTTTGTTAATAAAACATCATAAAGTGTCCCCGCTTCTCTGACACCCTGCCGGCTGCTGAATCGGCCTGTACCTCCAGTGACGGGACACCCTCGCAGGCCGGCAGAAGATGGTCCCCGATCAGACTCTCCTCATCCAGGAATTCCCCGTCTCCGCCGTCGCTGGCTGGATGGAAGAGGCCATAATTCAGAACATCCTTCAGATTCTGACTCAAAGTGCACAGGATCCGCTGTTTAGCAGCCCACACAGTGTCACCGGGGTTAAACCTCATGCTTTCCTGTCAAAGGAAATCAAAAGTAGTTATGCTTTCTTTATGGAATATTGCAGTGTTTATTATAAATTATTTATTGGTGCACATCATTATTGTGTTAATAATCTTGAATCAGAATAACAGCGACATCTCTTCTCTTCTCTGATGATGAGGGCGGGGCAACCTATGATGTCACAAGCAAATTGATTTGCATATGCCCGCCTCCAGAGCAAGGCATCAACGAATATTTATACATCATCGCACCATAGACCCCACCCACTGGCGTTCAGTATCTTAACGGCTGACATTGACCTACACTTGACGTAAGCGTCACGTCAAAACCAAACAGAAGCCATTATAATGACTGACGCTGATACACTTATACAGGTGTGTGTTCAGTCTGTCAACAACAGGACAAATGGAAGAGTGAAAGAACGCTCACTTTGATCGTCCAGTTTAAACAGCTGGTTTGAGTCTCTGTACAGACTTAGCCAATCATAACAGTGGGTGTTTACTGACAAGCCTTAAAGGCTTCCATTAAAAATGGATCAGTTCTGATAGAGGGTCAGAATGAGGGTTGAAAAAAAGGTGTTTTTCCACCTATATATGATGATGTCACTGACCATTTGATGATGTCACTGACCATTTGATGATGTCACTGACCATTACTTGGTAACTTGCATATTACGTACTGCTGTAAAATGTCATGCTGCGCCGCGTTATCAACCAGGTAGATCAATCCTTCCATCCACCATAGATAATTTCTCAAATTGCTTATCTAATCTGTCTCAGCTGCTGCCTGAACCCAAACAAACAGATGAACTAGAAGAACTAACTAGCACTATGAGCACCATTCTCTCTAGAACATTGGATGTTGTTGCACCCATTCAATTAAAAAAGGTCAGAGAGAAAAGTAAAGCACCATGGTACAATAATACTACGCATGTTCTAAAGAGAGAAACCCGTAATTTAGAGCGTAAATGGAAAAAAACTAATTTAGAGGTCTTTAGAATCGCGTGGAAAGACAGTATGTCACATTATAAAAAGGCCCTAAAAGCGGCCAGGGCTGAGCACCTCCGCAAACTAATAGAAAATAACCAAAACAATCCAAGGTTTTTATTTAACACCGTGGCTAGACTAACAAATAAACAGACGTCACCCGAACAAAATATCCCGTTACAGTTTAGTAGTAATGATTTCATGAACTTCTTCACTGAAAAAAAAGAAAACATCAGAACCACAATTGTAAACGTTCAATCCTCAATCGCGCCTTATAATTCAGCCTCAATTATCACGACGCAAGAACAATTACAGTGCTTTACAACTATAGAACAAAAAGAGTTAAACTTATCACTTCATATAAAACAACAACATGTTTATTAGATCCTATACCAACTAAACTACTGAAAGAAGTGTTACCTGTAGTGGAAGAGCCTCTCCTCAATATTATTAACTCATCTGTATCTTTAGGTCATGTTCCAAGAACATTTAAACTGGCAGTTATAAAACCTCTCATTAAGAAACCACAATTAGATCATAATAATCTAGCAAATTATAGACCCATTTCAAATCTTCCATTTATGTCTAAAATACTAGAAAAAGTTGTGTCCGCTCAACTGGGCTCTTTCTTGCAAGAAAATGATATCTATGAAAAGTTTCAGTCAGGATTCAGGCCGCATCACAGCACTGAAACCGCGCTCGTTAAAATTACAAATGATTTACTTTTAGCATCTGACCAAGGCTGTATCTCAATACTAGTTTTACTTGATCTAGTGCTGCGTTCGATACTATAGATCACACAATACTCTTAGATCGACTACAAAATTATACTGGTGTTCAAGGACAAGCATTAAGCTGGTTTAGATCATACTTATCAGACCGCTACCATTTTGTCTATTTGAATGGAGAAAAATCGATCATAACTTCAGTAAACTATGGAGTGCCGCAGGGATCTGTGTTAGGCCCTCTGTTATTCTCAATATATATGATGCCACTTGGAAATATTATAAGGAAACATGGAATTAGTTTCCATTGTTATGCTGATGACACTCAAATATATATTTCATCACGGCCAGATGAAAACAATAAATTATCTAAATTGACAGAGTGTGTTAAAGATATAAAAGATTGGATGACGCGTAATTTTCTTTTATTAAATCCAGACAAGACAGAGGTAATACTTATCGGTTCAAAAAACCGCCCACAGAACCTCTCACAATACAACTTTGACATCGTAGGATGTCCTGTTACTTTATCCTCTACAGTAAAAGACCTGGGTGTTATACTCAATTGTAACCTGTCTTTTGAAAATCATATTTCATATGTTACAAAAACAGCCTTTTTCCACCTTAGAAACATTGCTAAGCTACGTAATATGCTATCAGTTTCTGATGCAGAAAAGTTAGTTCATGCATTCATGACCTCGAGACTAGATTACTGTAATGCTTTATTAGCTGGTTGTCCTGCATCCTCAATAAACAAGCTACAGTTAGTCCAAAATGCAGCCGCTAGAGTTCTTACTAGATCAAGAAATATGATCATATAACACCGATTTTATCATCACTACATTGGTTACCTATAAAGTTCCGTATTAATTACAAGGTATTGCTACTGACTTATAAAGCCCTAAACGGCTTATCTCCAGTCTATTTAACAGATCTTCTATCGCCCTATAATCCATCGCGCTCTTTAAGATCAATAAATTCGAGGCTTTTGGTCATACCTAGGATATCCAGATCAACCAAAGGAGGGAGAGCATTTTCACATTTGGCTCCGAAACTCTGGAATAGTCTTCCTGATACTGTTTGTTGCTCGGACTCGCTCTCCCAGTTTAAAACTAGATTAAAGACGCATCTTTTCGGCCAGGCATTCATATAATATTAATATTATATACAATCCGGCCTCTAGTTCATAAACGCCAGAGGAGAACTGGCCCCCGACTGAGCCTGGGTTCTCCCAAGGTTTTTTTTTCTCCATTAGGTCACCTGATGGAGTTTTAGGACACCACTGGGTCACTTGATGGAGTTTTTTCGGTTCCTTGCCACTGTTGCCTTTGGCTTGCTCAGTTGGGGATATTTTGGGGATATTTAATTTTATTTTATCAATCAATAAATTCCACTAGAAACAAACCTTGTTGTATTATTTTATTTTAATTTAATACTGTGAAGCTGCTTTGATACAATCTGTATTGTGAAAAGCGCTATACAAATATACTTGATTTGATTTGATTTGATATATTTGGTTGTGTGTGTGTGTGTGTGTGTGTGTGTGTGTGTGTATGTACCAACTAAACTATATTTTGGGGACAAATTTGTACCCAGAAGAGACCAAAACCTGACAAAATCTCCAAAAACCTCCTGTAGGGACGTCCTCATTTGTAAATCTGGTATAAAAATAAAGTAATTAAAGTTTGTTTTTTGTTTTTTTATGTAAAAATGCAGAAAGTTTTGTGTAATGGGTAGGTTTAGGGTAGGGTTAGTGTAAGGAGAGAGAATATACACTTTGTACAGTATAAAAATCATTACATCTATGGAATGTCCCCATTTAGATAGCTAAGTAAACGTGTGTGTGTGTGTGTGTGTGTGTCTGTCTGTGTCTGTGTCTGTGTCTGTGTGTGTGTGTGTGTGTAAATTTTTTTTTAATTAACATCATAAGTGAACCTCAAGAAACGTGTTAAAGTGTAAAAAAAATAAAAATGTCATGACCCCTTTAAGAAATTTTTTATCCATATGACATTCAAAATGTTTGATCACTCAACCCTCATGTTTTACTCATTCACTCAAAGAAATATGCATCACATATAAACCCCAATGAGAGCCGTGAAGATTAACAAACACACACACTCACCGTTTGCTGCAGGTCTGGGATGAACACCGTCAAGGTGAGCGAGTTATTCTGGGTGTGTGTCGTGAGACCGCCGGGTCGTTCTGCTCGTACAGTCTCACAGACGGCCTCCTCTCTGGAACTGTGTGAGCTGGAGTCCTGAGAAGAGTCTGAGAAACTCTGGGCCATCTCTTCCTCACTGGACGTCGGGCTCCTCGGCATATTCAGCTGACAAACACACACACAAACACACACACACACACACACACACACACACACACACACACACACAACAGCAACAGCATTTGAGATATCCCTGATTCTCAGTGCTTGTTGCCAGTCAATTAAAAAAGCACCATCTACAGAAGCATTTTTATGAAATTGAAATTGTGTATAATGCATAACAGTGGCTGTATTTTAGGGGTGGGAGTGGTCTAACAGTGGTCTGGTTAGATCTAGCGAATGCCTATGGATCTGTCCCACACAATCTCATCTAGCTCGGACTTGACCATTACCACATCCCAGTTGCTATTCAAGAAGTGATCACCAGCTATCTAGGAGGGATCAAACTGAGACTTACATCATCCCAGTTTACAACCAATTGAGAATCCCAACAGGATGCACCATCTCCCCAATCCTCTTTATCATGGGCATGAACCTTCTAATAACAGCAGCGGAAGGCATAACCCGCGGCCCCGTCCTGGAGTCAGGCATCATTCAGCTGATTCTGCAGGGTTTCATGACGACCTAAAAATAACAACTGTGACGCATGTCCAAGCGAGATGATTACTGGAACCCTGGACAACGCAGCCACTTGGGCAAGATTGTCATTCAAGGCCAGGAAGTCCAGAAGGCTGGTGATCAGGAAGGGCAGAGTCATGAGTAAGTTTGGACTCCAAGTTCAAGCCGAGGTCATTCCATCCATTGAGGACAGCCCCATAAAGTGCTTGGGAAAGTGGTTCAATGCATCACTGAAAGATGGTGGCAATGTTGCAGATGCTGTGAAACAAACCGAAGAATGGTTGAAGAAGATCGACAGGTCCAGACTCCCCAGAAAATTTAAAACCTGGCTGTACCAGCACAGCCTTCTGCCCAGGCTTATTTGGCTCCTCACAGTCTATGAGTTCCCCATAACAGTTGAAGAAGGCATCGAGAGGAAAACCAACAAGCACCTGCGGAGATGGTTGGGGATACCCGCAAGCTTCTCTTCGGTGGGCCTCTACATCCGTTCAGGACAGCTGCAGCTCCCTCTGTCATCTTTCGTTGAGGAGTTCAAGGTGGCAAAATGCAGAGTCGCGCTAAGTCTGAGAGATTCCAAAGATGTCCGGGTAAAGCAAGCAGGCATCATAACAAGATCAGGCCGTAAATGGGCAGTCAGCTCAGCCATTGAACAAGCAGAAAGCTCACTGAAGTTGCGTGACATCATTGGCAATCCCTGCATAGGACGCCAAGGCCTGGGGTTGACACACTTCCAACAGTTCGGGAATGCAAGCACAAAGATTAAGCGAGGCATGGGCCAGTCAGAAATCCGAGCTCAAGAGAAACAGAGGCATTTGTCCAGAGCAGTGGAACAAGAATCCCAGGGAGCGTGGACAAAATGGGATCTGCCCAAGTGTAAGATCACAAGGGCAGAGTTGTGGAGACTACTCCGCATCTCCTTTCCACTGTGCTCCGTGTACGACACCCTTCCTTCACCGTCTCACTTGCACACATAGGGGTTAAGGGACGACCCGTACAGATGAGAGGAAAAGTATCACGTTCATCAAGGAGGGAGCCAGACCCTTCGCAGCCAGGGCATCAGCAAATCCAATCTGCTGCAAGCCACAAACTCTTGGGAAATGAGAGTCGACGTCGGAAGGAGACTGCGATTTCCGGAAGTGGTCCACACAGCTCTTCGCCCAGACATCGTCCTGTGGTCAGTAAAATCATCCTAATCGAGCTGACCGTGCCATGGGAGGAGGGCTGTGAGGAGGCGAGGAATGAGAGGAAGGCCTTGAAATATCAGCCTTTAATCCAGGAGTGCAAAGACAAGGGATGGCAGGCATGGCTGTTCCCTGTGGAAGTGGTGCAGAGGCATTCCTGCCAAGTCAGCATGGCGGCTGTTGTCAGCTTTAGGCATGGACGAGAAGAGCAAAAAGCACGCTACTCGTAGGATGGGAGAGGAGGCTGAATGAGCTTCATGCTGGATATGGAGTAAGAGAGAGGAAGACAGCTGGAAGCCAGGATCAGATGGGCAGTGATTTGGCCACCATTGCCGACCCACCAACTGGAGAGTGTTGTGGTTAAGGGTCGGAACACTCAAGGAAGGTTGGGTACCACCTGATGATATCTGCTTCTGGCTGAAAGCTACGGTTACCTTAAGGGGTAATCGATGAAAGCACCCAACAGGTGTATTCCACAGTTGATTTCCTTTTTCAAACACAACATATCAAAATGACACAGTAATTCATCAGAGCCTCATACGAACTCCTCACATGTGCAAACACTCATTGCTTTACTGAACACCAACCAATCATGGCTTTAGAATAGGCCTATAAATAGGCCAAAAGTCAAGTTATACATTTTTCGGACTGTGTAAAACTGTATTCACAACCACAAATGCTTACAGTAAAAAAATAAATAGTTTGGTTTCAATCTTGCTTTCGTGTTTACTGTGAATTTTTCAGCATCTCTCTGCGATTGATACTTTCAATCTTGTACAGAAATAGGAGCTCATGAAAGAAGAGCTTTAGGTTTTGAATAACTGTGTGTAAATGATATATCCAAAAATATAATATTATGGCAAAAGTGTTTGCAACTTAAGACAAATGTTTGCTTTTGAGATGTGTTTGTGATATTCTGAATGCAGTGCTTCATTTTGCAAGAGATATGAGGCATTTTGCATTCTCTGTGTGCAATTCTTGGATTTGTGTGTAAAGTTTTGAAAAAAAAGAGGCAAAGTTTTGAAAATGTGAGTAAGCAGTTGAAAAAAACTGTAATTGGTCATTGGGCTGGTTTTAATTGTTTTTTGTCACGCAGATTTGGCAACCCTGGTCTCTTCCATGCAGTTTCTGCTAAAGGTTGCAGAATATAGGACACGACACAGTGGACCGCTTCCAAATAAAGAGTTTCTAATTGGAGCTGTGCAGCACTTCTGCACTCTTTCTCATGTAGTCCATTCATTTCAGTACACACACAGACACACACACACACTCATGCCATCATAACACAGATGCTCATGAGTCGATCATAGAGTCATAGAGTTCAAGAGCTGAACACATGTGATGTGCTGTCCGTAACTGAAAGCTTGATCTTGGATTGAGATGCTCTCAGATTCGCCTTCTGAGGGAAGCAATGCATACAACTATAGTCTATACTATACATATAAACATGCAGGCTGAAAGAAGAAGATGAGGAGGATCAGATGTTATAATGAAATGCACTGATAATAATAAGCTCCTCCTGAACTTGATACACAAGTGCTCTTTAGAAGAGGTAATAAAACCTCTAGTAAACAGTGTCAACCATAAACGGGTCCTGATCTGTCAAATACATCTCTGGCACAAATACTGTTACAACTGTCCACGTTAGGCAATCAATTATGCCTAGTATCAGCCAAGAATGTTTCAACTACTGATCACAATTCAGGTTGTATTTTTTATCATTAGTTAATGCATTAACATTAACAATGAACCACATTAAATGCAACAATGAAAAACAGTTATTCATTTTACCTGAAAATCTTCAACGCTCCTTTCTGTCTGTGTGTTTTAAGCCACAGAAAGCAGAGAAGATGCTCTTCATCAGCCACCGATTCCAGAGTGAGTCCTAATAAATCCGTTATGTCTCTCAAATCACTTGAACAGAGCATCTGACCAATGCCTTCCTCCAGTGTTCAGCAGAAAAGGCTCATGCCAGGGAAGTTCTCTGAAAATCTGAGATGTGTGAGAAGTAGGTGAGATCCTATTAAAATAAATGAAATCCAGAGTTGCTCCGATTGAGTTCGGCCCCTGGTGACGCTGTGCTGCGGATCATCTGAGGTGAGTGTGTGTAGGTCATTTCAATAACAATAAGAGCCACGTTTAAAGGGAAAGCATTTGTGAGAATGACCAACTCATGACATGCGGTTACTGCCAGATAAAGATATACCGATATATTTCTCATAAAGCAGGAGCACAGAAAATCATTTCAGGCCTGAAGTCACACACACAGTGACACTGGATTTTCCCAATATATCCTGAAGCTCTGAAATTTGGCTTCAAATATCTTTGGCATGTCATTACCCATAACATAATCGAGCTGATGTTGCAATGATATTTCTCAATATACATTCTAATACTTGTCAAAACATGCAAAAGATAGACGTATGATCAGACTGAAGCACAGGCTTGAAATAACTGCTTAAAAAATGACATGTCTGATCTAATCCCTCCTTCAAGGCAAAAGCTGGATTTACTTCTGTTCATTCTTTCTATTCATTCTTCAGTTTTAAGGATGTATGATTCAATTTACTGTAAATAAAATTACAACCCAACATGACTTGCTTTGCACTCCCAAAACAGTTAAAAAACAACCACAAAAAAAAAGTCAAAATGTAATGGATAAATGAAAGGCATTATGCATTAAGTTATTAATGATTTTACGAAAAGATTTGTATAGTTCAAAACACAGTCACTTCTAAAGTGGTTAATGCAACACAGACTTCTTCAAAACTGGACGGAGGAGGTTCTTGTTGGGAAACTCATGAATCAGCATTTCCAAAGGCTGGTGATTTTCCATAGGATGAAGACGTTCTGTAGCCGAGACGGAGCTGATTTAAACTGGGACATTATGTAGGTCACTCACTGCGAAGGGTTGAAGCAGAAGAACAGGAGTGACAGTGAAGGCCTTTACAATCCTGCAGTACTCCACTGATGGACCAATCTCTACAACTCAATCCAAACATGGGACATTAAGATCTGCAGAGGTGAAGAGCAAACCAGGAACTTTCTGAACAGGTTCTCTTAAAGCTATGAACAAATACACTTGTAAAGGAATATTTGAATGTGTATGTATGTGCTCATGTCATTCTTGGATAGGCTCTTACAAAAACAATCCTTGCGTGACCGAACATGAAAACCACAGTGGAAAACATGCGTTTATTACAATCTGACATCATCAACACAAGATCAAAACTCATCACACATAATAAAAGTCATTTCTCCTGCAAGAACTCTCCACCAACAGTGTGATGATTAGCCTTCCTCCTTCAGAAAACGACTGAAGCATTACATTCTTATTGATTTAGCTTCTTATTCAAAACGTAAACACATTCAGTTTCAGTGTGGCGATGTGTGGCGATGTGTGGCGATGTGCACTAAGAATGTAAATCGCCATTAAACAAAAGAAGATGCCTTGACAAGAACTAGTGCATGACGTCACAACAGCGGTAGAATACACAGGTAAATAAATAATCATATTCATACACACCTGCAGATCAGCGTGTCCGTGATGATGGCGTCACCAGACTGCTAGGCAAACTCTAAACTAGTGCAAAACATCCTTGTGCCAAAGAGTTGACCTGGTCCAATAGAAGTTTGTCTCAGATCTAGGATTGACTTTCTTCTAATTTCATCTTCTATCCTTAACTATGTAAAAGACGCTTCTCACGTCACTGCCCCCTTATCAGATCATAAATTAATTGCAATAAAATTGAGTGACATCAATGATAACCCGAGAATGAGGGAAACTTAATAATGCCTTGTTACAAAGAAAAAATGATAGTATCATCAATCTTACCAAAGAATTATTTACCGGATTAACCAGAGATTATAAAAAAAATTGGGAGTTCTTTAAATATAAAGCTGGATATATTGCAGTTAAAAGAAGTAAGGAACTTAAAGATATTAAACATAAAACTGATTCAGAGTTGATTAATAGACTTAATGTATAACGAGCTAAAGATAAGATTACAGAAGAAGAAGAAGATATGGAAATAAAAAATGTATTCTAGAATTCGACAGAGCTTATATAGAGTTGGCCAAAGGTGCACATATAAGGTCTCGGGAAAACTGGCTTGAGGAGGGAAAGAATTCCAGCTATTTTTTTGTCCTGGAAAAAAGAAACGGTCAGAGGAAAGCTCTTAACACTCAACATCCATGGAGTTACCTCTAAAGACCCAAAGGAAATATCAGAATTTGTTACCACATTTTATAGCAATCTTTATACCTCTAAATTTAACTATGACATATGTGAAAAATGTATTGATATAATTATACAATTATTGATCGTGAGTATAGTCAAATTTGTGACGCTGATTTGTCAATAGATGAAATTAAGCAAGCTCTGCATTCAATGAATAAAGGTAAATCCCCGGGTATTGACGGGCTTTCAGGAGAATTCTATCTCCACTTCTGGGAGTTTATTAAACGGCCTTTATTTCATATGTATAAGGAATGCATCAGTCGGGGAGAAACGACCTCTACTATGAAACAGGGAGTTATATCCTTTATACCCAAGTCAAGCAAGGACCCTTTATTAATTGACAATGGCGGCCTATTACTCTGTTAACATTAGATTATAAAATATTAGCCTCTGTTTATGCTAAAAGATTAAGTACTGGTCTAGATTACATTATTTCAGAATCTCAGTCGGGATTCACGAAAGGCCGTCACATATCTAATATTATAAGGTTAGTATTAGATGTGCTGCATTATTCTAATCTAATTCATCCAGATGGTCTCATACTTTTCCTTGACTTTCACAAAGCTTTTGATTCCATAGAACAAAAATGATAAGAACTAAAAACGTCTTCTGGCTTCAGAGAGATCTTTCATTATATGGGAGAGTTCTTTCATCAAGGTGGAAGGGCTCTCTCGCTCTGTATACTCTCTCTCTGTTTGTCAATGATAAAGCTATAAAGGAAATTAACAAAATATTTTTGGATTTCATTTGGAAAAACAGGCCTCAGAAATTAAAAGGAGAAATACTCTAATTCCAGAGGTGAAGGTGGCCTTGACTTTTTGGACTTTGCTGATATATAAACACCTTTAAAGTAAACTGGCTGAAAGAAGCCTTGTGAACCCAGTGTCGTCAGGTTTTTCATTCCTAATAATATCTTCAACAAACTCAGTGGCCGGTCTTTCCAATTAAAGTTGCCCATTTCCTTATCTAACTTTCATCAGCAATGCCTTCTCTCGTGGAAACTGTATTTTGTCCATAGCTTTTCCCCCCATAAAGTTCTCCTTTGGAATAACACGGATATAACCGTTAGAAATAAGTCTCTCTTTTTTCCTAGATGGTTTAACAACAACTTTAATTGCATTCTATCTGTCTTTGATGACTTTGGACATATTCTAACTTATAAGCAATTTTTGAATCTCCATAACTTTCCAGTTCCACCAAAGGAATATAATACCTTGATAAAAGCTATCCCAGCAGACTTAATCCAACTAATTAAAACTCACCTCAGCTTCAGTAAAGGTAACAGTGTTTATCCGGCTTTACGCTTGCGCGGTATTGACTTTTTAGAACGGAAATGCAACAACAGACATATTCACACAATTCTTCTAATGAAGAGAAAGATTACTCCAAGGGGTAAATTCTATTGGGATCCCTTGTAACAAACATAATTTGGAGAAAGCCTGGCTTTTGCCTAGTAAATTTTGTGCATCTAACAAAGTTAAGGAAATTCATTATAAAGTCCTTCATAAAATCTATCCTGTTAACTCATCCATCTCTAAATATTCTGATATTGATGAAACTTGCTCTTTTTGTGATTTTGTTGAAGAAACAGCCGCCCATGTATTGTGTGATTGTAATGTAACCAATAGATTTTGGGCTGAATTAAGTTCTTTTGTTTTTTAGCCCTACAAATGTGACCCACACCTTCATTCTCAAAGAGGTTATCTTTTATTATGAAAACCCAAAGCTGCTGTCCCTTGAATATGTTGTTCATTTTTGTATCTTGTATACAAAATTCTTCATCCACAAACAAAAATGGCTTAAGTCTCCTTTAAGCTTTCTCTTTTTCTTGCTGAATTTAACTATTTTATTTCGTTCCTTAGACTTATAAATAACAAAAAAGTGCACAATTTCTGATGCCTCATGATGATTTATTCAAAAATATGACAACCTATTATTATGCTTTTCTTTTCTTTTTTTTTTCTTTTTTTTTGCGAATGTATAATTACATAATTTGATGTATGTAAATCCAGGATATTTATGTTTTCTGTTGTGTATCATTGAGATGCAACCTTGCTTCACTTCCCTGAGCTTGTAGTTATGTGTTATAAATAATAATAAATAATAATAATAATAATAATAAAATAAAAAACTAGTGCAAAACAATTGTGCTTCCTTTAAAGCTCCGTTTAAATGTTTACAGCTTGAGTTAAAGCAAACAGCAGAATTGAGATCTCCACAAATACAAACAACAAAATCAAACATTTCTCCAGCAAGCATGAACTTGATCTCCATTTGTAAGAGTGTTTTGATCATGAACGCACGTCACTGGATCAATTTACCTCGAGTTAAAAAAGCAGGAAATCTCAGTCTCAGTTTCTAACTTTTCAAGATCAAAACATCCAGGCTGAAAGTTTGCAACCAAACGCAAGAGGGCAGCAGAGCACCATTACAGAACTCAATCTCAAATTTAAATACCTGGGGGAAAATAGGCCTATAAATACTGTATATATACTGTATATCTCTGTAATATATATACTGTAAAAGTAACTCAAACATATATGCCACTCATAAAAAGTATTTTTTTATGAATATGGTACTCACCTAAGAACAACATGAGGTCTATTTCCATATTCTGAAAAAATAAATCACATCTCTAAAAGTACAAGCAAAATTGAGGTTCACATAAAACTGAATGAATTGAATAATAATTTTTTTTTTTTTTGTCATACTGATAATTCTGATCAGTCTTTGTTTCAACATGTTGCAACATCTAAAAATTGAGCTGGAATATATTTGAGAAAAATATTCAGTTATTGATCAGTTTGTTAGGGAAGGAAATCCAGCCGTGAAACTGTTGCTCTTTGTTTTGATTGAATACTCTGATAATATGGTATTTAATGACTATGGTAGTAATTATTTTATAGCATTATAAATAGACACTTGTTTCTCTGACGAAGCTTATATCTAACAGAGGAAGTAAGAGGTGAGCATTAATAGTAGGTGCATTATTATCATTGTACAGTGGAAGTGTTACAACCATCTAAATGCTGAACTCAGTTTCATCTCTGTATTCACATAAACATGACCTCAGTTTGCATTCAACCTGGGTGAAAACACAACCTTTGAGTCATAAATACTGACAGACAGGGGGTTCTGTGTTAGTTTAATTATTCATACTAATCAAAAACCAGAGCTAAAGTAAAGATGAGCATCTCTGTGTGTTTATGACAGAATAACCTGAACAGAAGAACAGGAGAATCACAGAGAAGTGTTTCACTGACATGATTCAGCGGACGCTTTAATGAGGAACCAGTGACTCATCGTTAAGAGCCGGTAAACATGAGAAGTGCTTCTAATGCACAGTTTTAAACTCCGCCTGGACAAACTCAGCAATACATTAGAGATTATTTATTTAGCAGATGCTTTTATCTAAAGCTACGATTCAGAAAATCAGAAGTGCGACAGGGCTGATCAGATCAGCATTCAGGTTCACTTCTATCATTTCACTAAATTATAGATTCCATATTGCAGTTTTGTTCTCTGTGATATTTTGAAGCACTTAAGTATAAGAAAATTAGACAATCAAGAACAGCCTAACAAACAGGGAATGTTCTCATGAAGTTATGATTGAACAAACTTTCTATAAGTAACGTTAATAGAACATTATTTATACATCGTCCATGGAACGTTTAATTTCTGAAATGTTTTAGCTGGATGTGTGTCTAACGTTTTTTTTTTAGATTTGCTACTTATTCAAAAGTAACATTCCCATAATGATTGAAGAATGATGGAATGTAACGTTTCCTTATATAATTCCACATAACCATTTACAAAACTAGATGTTTTTTCAACTGCTGAGTTATTTACAACGCTTTATCTGTAGAGAGGTAAAGGGAGGGGAGGGAGGCCTTCACAGGGGAGAGACTAGTTGACATTTCAGGACTGCGCTGTCGTCGCGTCCAGCCGCAGGTCCTTCATCAGATCTGGATACGGCCTGGATCCGGCGGACTGCGGTAAACCTCGGATAAACAGAGAGGCTAATATTAGCGTAGACGCCATTCTTCTTATGATGTAACAAGTACATCAGGATTTATGGGAAGTGTTCCCGGTTCCGGCTGACCTGATCTATGCAGCCTAACATTGAATTATAGAAGTCTATAGTGTGTTATGTGAATGCGAGGTCAAAGAGATGTGTTTTTAGTCTAGCTTTGAACTGACAGAGTGTGTCTGCTTCCCGGACAATAGTAGGAAGACTGTTCCAAAGTTTTGGTGCTAAATAGGAAAAGGATCTACCGCCAGCAGTCGATTTAGATATTCTAGGTATTATCAACTGGCCGGAATTTTGAGATCGCAATAGACGTGAAGGACTATAATGCGATAAGAGCTCGCTCAAGCACTGCGGAGCTAAACCATTTAGTGCTTTGTAAGTAATCAGCAATATTTTAAAATTGAAGCGATGTTTAATAGGGAGCCAGTGCAGTGTTGACAGAACCGGGCTAATATGGTCATACTTCCTGGTTCTGGTAAGAACTCGAGCTGCTGCATTTTGGACCAGCTGTAGTTTGTTTATTAAGCGTGCAGGGCAACCACCCAGTAGAGCATTACAGTAATCTAGCCTTGATGTCATGAACTCATGGACTAATTGTTCTGCATTTGTCAATGAGAGAATATGGCGTAATTTAGATATATTTTTAAGATGAAAGAATGTGGTTTTACAGATACTAGATACGTGACTTTCAAATGAAAGATTGATATCAAAGAGCACACACACACACACACACACACACACACACACACACACACACACACACACACACACACACACACACACACACCCAGGTTCCTAACCGACGACGAAGACTTGACAGAGCAGCCATCAAGTGTTAGACAGTATTCTAGATTATTACGTGACAAAGTTTTTTGTCCAATAATTAGAATCTCTGTTTTTTCAGAATTCAGTAGTAGGAAATTACTAGTCATCCAGTTTTTTATATCAGCTGTGCATTCCGTTAATTTTGTGAATTGGTAAGTTTCGTCAGGGCATGAAGAAATATAGAGCTATATGTATCGTCAGCATAACAGTGAAAACTAATGCCATGCTTCCTAATGATATCTCCTAAGGGTAGCATGAACAGTGTGTGAGTGTGAGTGTGTGTGTGTGTGTGTGTGTGTGTGTGAGGGTAGCATGTACAGAGTGAAAAGCAACGGTCCTAGTACTGGGCCTTGTGGTACGCCATACTGAACTTGTGATCGATGAGACATCTCTTCATTTACTGCTACAAACTGATAACTGGTTATTTGCTGGGTTATTTCAACTCATGTTTGGCTCAAATATGGACGAATCCAAACCGATAAGGTTGAATAATTGGGTTTGTCCATATTTGACCCAAACATGAGTTGAAACAACCCAGTATTTTTTAGAGGTAATAATTCTACAGGTCTTTAATCTGAAGGTGAGGATGGCCATTACTTTCCTCTCCTTTATCTGACTTTAATAGCCTGTCCTCCTCCGTTTCCTTTCATCTCTGCAGTCGCTGTATAAATAGTCGATGTATGCAGGCGTGTAAATAGTGTGTTGTGCGCGTGGGCTGTGTGTGATTGTAGAGAGGGCACATCTGCCAAACTCCACACACCACACACACACACACACACACACACACACACACACACACACACACACACACACACACACACACACACACCTCATCTCCAGCTCCTCTTCCTCGTCCACTCTCTCCCTCAGATCAAACACATGCAGTTCTGTGCACGGATGAGTCACGAGGACTGAGTCGAGCGTGGGCTGATCCTGATCCTCGGAGTTAGTCTTCGGATCAGGATTTCAGGATTCTGCTGTAAAACCCATCCGGATTCAGACGTGACGCAGATCTGACTCATTCTGACTCATAATAATGCTTCAATGCCAATCAAAGAAAGAGTTTTCCTTTTCTCGGTTCACCCGCAGTGTTGAAGATAACACTGACTCGTCAATCTTCGGAAGACCATTTCTGCCATCAAGCTTTGGCAAATCATAATTAAGAGATGAAAAGTCAAAACTGTGACATGAAAAAGTCAGAATTATGACATAAATAGTTGAAATAATGATTTTAAAAGTCATAATTTTATCTTTTTTTAACAATTTTGTAATTATGACTTAGTGGCCCGGTTTCACAGACAGGGTTTAGATTAAGCCAGGATTAGGCCTTAGTTCTGTCAGGGCATTTAAGTGCTTTTATAAACAAGCCTTAGAAAAAAACATTACTGGTGTGAATCTCCAGACATAAACAATGACACTGATATAAGATATGCTTTCAGTTAAAAACATGCATTTTAATCTAGAACTGGCTTAAACCTTGAATGTGAAACAGCGGGAGTTTGTCATCATTTCGACTTTATTTCATAATGTTTTTATGACTTAGTATGTCATAATTTCAAGCTTTTATCTCATAATTGATTTATGTCATTATTTTGACTTTTATCTCATAATTGTCTTAGTATGTCATAATTTCAATATTTTATATTATCATTTCAAGCTCTGATCTCATAATTATGATTTAGTATGCCATACTGTAATTATGACAACATTTTAAAAGTATGACTTGGTGTGTCATCATTTCGACTTTTATCTCATAAGTGTCTTAATTTCAACTTATCAATTTTGACTTTTTATGTCATAATTTATATATTTTTTAATGACTAAGTACAGTATGTCAAAATTTTGATAGTTTGCATGATTTAAACTTTTTAATCTCATATTTATATTTAGTATGTCATCATTTTGACTTTTTATGTCATAATTCAGATGAACCACAGCATGATATATTATTCTGATACATCTCATGTTTGCGGACCTCGGTGGCCTGGCTCATATCTAAGCTCTTATGGTTGTTATAGAAACACCGGTTTAAATGACTGGAAGTGGCAGGGGAATCAGAAGAGGTATTTTTAACCAAAGCGTTGAGGAACAGGTGGGTAGATTGTGGGAATGTGATTTTTGAGTTGGGCATTAGTAGATGTGTAAGAGATCAGGACATGTCTAAATGACATTCAGTCAAAATACAACCTCTCTCTCTCTCTCTCTCTCTCTCTTCATCTCACTCTCTCTCTCTCTCTCTCTTCATTTCTCTCACTCTCTCTTCATCTCTCTCTCTCTCTCTCTCACTCTCTCTCTCTCTCTCTCTTCATCTCACTCTCTCTCTCTCTCTCTCTTCATCTCTCTCACTCTCTCTCTTCATCTCTCTCACTCTCTCTTCATCTCTCTCTCTCTCTCTCTCTCTCACTCACTCTCTCTCTCTCTCTCTTCATCTCTCTCTCTCTCTCTCTCTCTGTGCGCATGTGCGGAATGACTGGGAG
The DNA here is from genome assembly GCF_963993115.1 of Abramis brama. Taxonomy (NCBI): domain Eukaryota; kingdom Metazoa; phylum Chordata; class Actinopteri; order Cypriniformes; family Leuciscidae; genus Abramis; species Abramis brama. Next base: position 1,190,805 of record NC_139971.1, read on the forward strand.
GAACGCGTGAGTGTTTGAGCAAGTGGCGGCGTGTTTGAGTGAGTTATTTCTCTTTTTCCCTTTTTTCCTATTTCTTTAATAATTTAGTTTAGTTTAGTTTGTAGTTAGCTGTTAGGGGTTGTGGAAATGTCAGCAGATTCTGACGGGTTTGCTACCTTAACAGCCCGGAACGGCTGTAAATGTATACCAGATGACTCGATCACAGTCGAAGACTGCTTGACTGCTGTTAGTAGTGAAATAGGTGCTCGGAACATTCTGTCAGCATCTAGAATGAATAAAGCTGTCGTTGTGTTTTTGAAAGAAGAGTCTATGGTTCATCATTAGTAGAAGTTGGCTTATCTGTTGGTGATGTTTTTCTGCCTGTTTTACCGCTGTCGAGCCCTTCTAAAAAGGTAACTCTTTCCAATGTGCCGCCTTTTATTTCTAATGATTCACTTGAGCGTTTACTTGGCCGCTATGGCAAAATATTGATGCCGATTAAAATGATCCCCTCGGTGTTAAAAATCCAAATTTGAAACATGTGATGTCTTTCAGACGACAAACTTTTATGATTTTGAATGCCGAATTTCAAAATTTAGACGTTTCCGTGAAATTGACATTGTCAGGTAAAGATTATAAAAATTTTATTAGCACGGATTCAATGAAATGTTTTTCTTGTGGGATTTTTGGTCATAACAGACAAAAATGTCCATCTAATAAGGTGACTGAACAAAATGAGACCGAACCTAATATACTTCTGGAGCAAGTGGCTTCTGCTTCGGAAAATGTTACAGTTTTTCTGAATTGCTAAAACACATTTCTTGAAACCATCACTCACTTTCTCAAAACCTTGAACACAAAACCACATTTTCAAGCCACATTCAGAGAACATCTGACTCTTCTGGCAAAATCAAACAATTGCCTCAAAACCATTTTATCTGTGCTCAAAATCAAACAATGCTTTCAGATCATACACACATCAGTCAATATTATAAACACTACAGATCATTATTAGACACTACAGAGAAAAATGGAGAACACTGAATCTAAAGCATGCAGTTACAGGAAAAAAAGTATAGTGTAACAAAGTAAACAAATTTTGCAATTACGTAAAAAAGTATAGGAATGACAATGTACAGTATAAGGTGAATGAATGGTATACTGTATGCACTGCAAGTGTAGTATTGTAATGGATATTGTATAGTAGGCCCATTGAATGTCTGTATATTCAACTCTTGCACACTGTGAAAATACAGTGACCCAACTGCAAAAGACAAAAAGGTTACAGTAAAAAACTCTAAATGAAAAGCATGTTATAGTCACTCAGAGGAGTTGTGCAACCGCAGAATCAAGGTCAGTGAGAGAGAGATTCTGCATCATGTCTTCATGTTGGGTCTGGCCGGAGGAGTTTCTCCACATCACAGACAATATCATGTTTGCAGGCAAAGGGAAAAATCATAAAGCAGATCCAGCCTTGACAACATTCTCCACATCTGCTCTTCCTCGTCCTCATCCTCATCCTGCTTGTTCACCTCCTCTTATACACATACTCTTCCTCCTCTTATACACATACTCTTCCTCCTCTCCCTCTTATATTGTCACCATCCATTATTGGTTTCAACATTCAGTGCAACATTTTGAGTCAATTTTGGGACTCTGAACTGACTTGTATTGTGTACAGTTGGTTTGGTCACATCATTAGAAATAAGTGTGAACAATTTTGAGTTGTTGTGTGTAAACGACTCGCGAGCATCTGTTGGCCTGTCACTGAGTGACGAGGAACAGCTCACCGGGAGAGGTGAGACTCAGTCTGTAAATATTGATTATGACAGCGAGGAATCTGATATTGTAGATTATCTCACTGATGTTAGTTCACAAGGAAGTTATCGTCGCTGTCGGGCGGAATCCTCGTATCTCCAAAACCAATATTTTTCAGGAAATACAAAAAACTGCATATTTTTTGAGTTATTAAACATTGTATCGTTAAAGTTGGTATTATACCTTATATTGCCATCATATACTGTTGTGTACCAACATTAACACAACATTTCCCCAAAATCATGTTTAAATGGAGATACGAGATTTGTGACTTGAAAGCAGGGAGATACGAGGTTACGCTGTCATTGATTAGAATGGAACGGACACAGACGTCTATGAAGGACTAAAAATGACAGAACAAAAAATAAATAAATAAATAAATAAAAGTAGAAATAAATAAATAAATGCAGAAATAATAGTGAAAATAAATACATTTTGGTAATATAAACGGCTATTTCTGTATTTTTACATGTATTTATTTATTTATTTATGCATTTCTATATGTATTTATTTATGTATTTATACATTTATTTATATATTTATGTATTTATATATTTATTTATTTATATATTTACATATGTATTTATTTATACATTTATTTATTCCTACATTTATTTATTTCTGTATTTCCACATTTCTACATTTATTTATTTCTGTATTTCCACATTTCTACATTTATTTTTCCCTGGGCATGTATGCTAATTGACCAATGGCTAAGCCACGCCCCCAAACGCGATGAGCCAATCACAGTACGCATAGCTAACCCAATACACTCAGACATTCTCTGCTTGCTTCCTCGTCCATTGCCAATGCATTGCGGTTATCGGTTTTCATTCGTTTTTATGTTTTTTCTTGTCATTTTGGCTTTAAACAGCGTGTGTGTGTGATTTTGGTTGGGTGACAGTTGTAGGTTACGGTTTGACGAGTTTACAGTTTGACAAAAGCACAATGTTGTGTTTTACACAAATATAAGTAGGCTAAACACTTTGCAGTTTTAATTATGTCCTGTATGAACAAAATGGAGTATGTTTTTATGTTTCCACTGTTCGATCGCGCCCGCTCTCTGACACACACACACACACAGACACACACACAAACACACACACACATTCCAGCAATGCAATCTTGACATCGCAGCCTGTTCATTATTCTGTGCTCACACCAAACGCGAATAGAGCGTCAAATTCGCGCGTATCCGCGTCTAGTTCGACGCTTGAACATTTTGAATCCAAAGCGAATAGGACACGCGTATAAAGCGAGCGTTTGAAGCGAAATAGCACCAAACTATAACGTTTACACTGTGAACTGTAAATCTTTGTTCTGGAGCTGAAGCTTATCGACCTTCTCAACTATAAAATTATTATTATAACTCTCCAATGCATATTTAAGGCCCTTTTGGTGACATCGAGATGATATATAATCTTTCTGTCTCCAAAAAATCATCAATTGACTCCTGTGAAATGTCTCCTACTGTGACAGCTGCCAAAGCGCCTGTTACCGAATGTTGACTGTTTGTCCGAGTGAGTGGAAGGGGCGTGGTTAGCCATTGGTCAATTAGCATACATGCGCAGGGAAAAATAAATGTAGAAATGTGGAAATACAGAAATAAATAAATGTAGAAATGTGGAAATACAGAAATAAATAAATGTAGAAATGTGGAAATACAGAAATAAATAAATGTAGGAATAAATAAATGTATAAATAAATACATATATAAATATATAAATAAATAAATATATAAATACATAAATATATAAATAAATGTATAAATACATAAATAAATACATATAAAAATGCATAAATAAATAAATAAATACATGTAAAAATACAGAAATAGCCATTTATAATACCAAAATGTATTTATTTTCACTATTATTTCTGCATTTATTTATTTATTTCTACTTTTATTTATTTATTTATTTATTTTTCGTTCTGTCATTTTTAGTCCTTCATAGACGTCGCTGCTGCCAGTGTTCATCAAAGTCTGCGGTCACGTTGAGCCTTTTGACAAGAGCTTTAAGAGCTATTCAAAGCTAATGATTGTGGTTACATACATACTCCTAAACTCTATTTTAAACGTTTAAGAGATATGAGTGATGCAATACCAAAATAAAACGTTAAACAGGCTGTCTAATAGGCGGAAATTAATCTGCACGCAAAGTCGGCGGTCACGTTGAGCCTTTTGGCGAGAAAAGGCTTAAATAGTTACAAAAACTAACGACTGTGGTTACATACATCTTCCTAAACTCCATTTTAAAGGTTTAAGAGCTATGAGTAATGAAATACAAAAAACGATGAGGTGACTAGGCTGTCTAATAGACAGAAATTAGCCTAATCTGCATGCAAACTTACCTTCGTGGCTCATAGGCTTCATTCTGCACGTAAGCATTACAGCTATCGATTTTTAACAAACCAGGCCTACTCAAATGTATCTAACCTAACTATTTTCACTCATTATTGTATAAAAAACAGACAAGAGTTATCCAAAGATAGGCTTACTTGGCACCATTAGACAGCCTTTTTTTCTCCCATAAATAAAAACTTGCTACTATTTTACATGCACAGTGCCAAGAGAGGCATAGTCTAGAAGTAGGCCAAACAGCTGAACTTCGAGTCAGTAAAATAATAATAAAAACAATAATTTAATGGTGGTATCCAAAACATTCAATTTAATTCAAGTATTATATCAGATACATTTAAAAACTTCAATGCACATGTATAAGTCTAGTATTAATAAGCCTAGTAAAAAGTAGATATTACATAAATACATAAATAATAAATATTATTGATATCTGATATCAAAACTGTAAAAATATCTGATATCTAAACTGATATCATAGTTTAACAGATTAACAGTCAATATGACGGCAATGTAACAACACGCACAGAGCCTCACAGATGCATGCACACAGACAAGGCTTGCTTTACTAAGCCCAATACTGAGTGTATTTGTGTTTGTGAGTAGGGTGAGCCCTTGTCTGTGTGCGTGTATCTGTGATGCTCTGTGTGTGTTGTTACATTGCCATCATATTGACTGTGTTAAAGGGATAGTTCACTTCAAAATGAAAAATCTGTCATCATATATTGCCCCTCAAGTTATTTTCAAGAGTTTCTTTCTTCTGCTGAACACAAAGGAAGATATTTTGAAGAATGTCAGTAACCAAACAGTTAACTGGACCCATTGACTTCCATTGTAGGAAAAAAAAAATACTATGAAAGTAAGTGGGTCCAGTTAACTGTTTGGTTACTGACATTCTTCAAAATATCTTCCTTTGTGTTCAGCAGAAGAAAGAAACTCACCAAGTTTCTTATCAAGTTTCAAGTTTCTAAGCTAGTGAAGCAAATTGTTGTAAAAGCTGTGAAAATCCTTTGGGATGACTTCCTTCAGGTCTTGGAGGTGTTTGAATTTCAGCTCTTTGATCTTCAGGCGGTCTGAATAGAGTGGGGTGACTGTGTGGCTGTCTGAGGTGGAGTTTCGGAGTTGGTGACTTGGATGTGGATGCCAGTCATCAGAGTGGTTGATTTTGTAGTCCATCGTTCCATTGTTGTTGTACCTAATAGCACAAAATATAACACAACAACATAATTACTGTAAGATTTCATAAAATAATATGCAACATCATAATGTCATGCATAAGATTTACATTGGTAATTACCTGATGGCTCTGATATCGTGGACAGTTGGGTCACCAGGCCTTACTCCAGGGCGCAGAGACATGCAGAGCCTCAGCTTGGTGAAGTCCTGGAAGAAGGTGTGGTCGATGTACTTAACTTCATATGGATATGAAGTATGAGTATGCCCATCTGAGTATGCCCTTTCTCAAGGTACTTCTGAATGACGACTTTGTTTTTCTTCATAGAGAACTGAAGAAGTACATTGCTTAGAACTGCATTCCGGTTCTGATACCCGCAGCCGTCACTCCACAGAATAAATGTGTCAGGCTCAGTGTGTGCAGAGAGGTAGTCGACAATGCATGAAACAAACTCACTGGCAGACAGGGATCCCTCACCTTCATGCCAGACATAACATGTGGCACTGTGTGTCAGCATGATGTACACAGTAAAATTGTGAACTGCAAGCTTTGTTTTGTAATACAAGGCAGAGGCTTTTAGCTTTGGGCACAAAAACTTTTCGGCGCGGGCCTCTTCTTTTTGCAGGAGGTGGTGCTGCCACTCGTCATCAGGTAAGTTGCCGGTCTTGAAAGCACAACAGATGTTGCACTGGTCCTTTTTTGGGTGGTAAAGGCCTAGGTTGAGACGCTTGAACTCATCTGTGAACACATGCCTTGACAAAGGTGTTGCATTCTTCTCTGCTGCAGCGCGACAATACACTGCATACAGATCAGCCATCGACTGAAACACAGGCTCCAGATACTGTTTGGATGTTGTGGATCTGCAGTAGTGTGAGGGCACCTTTGGGAGGTCCTGCAAAAAGCTGTGAATGAATTCATGGCCTGCCACTGAACGACGTGCATTGCTGTGTGTTTGTCCCTCTGTGTCTGCTTGCGTGTGTCCCTCCTTTGCCCAGTTAAGTGCTGACCACTCGCCTATTCCTAGGGTAGACAAAAACATACCTTTGCAGACTCGTCTTCTCTGCCCGCTGACCCGTAAAAAAAAACTTTGATCTACGAGAATTTTCAGCCCCCCTTCTCCTTTGCACGGGGACCACATCAATTAAACCATGCACATACATCCTCTTCTCCTCCCAGGTCATATGTTGCCAAAACTCATTGAAAATGTTATTCCTCTCAGGCTCGCCGATTGCACTGCAGTGATGTTTAGCTGACTTGGCACATGCTGCTGATGAACATCTAGGCCCGATAGCCCGTGGCTCCCTCATTATTTCCTTCTGCTTCTGTTTTCCAACGTATGACTTCCCAACCATTCTTCTTTTCTTGTTGAAAACTTTCTTCCAGGTGTTTTCAGCTCTCAGTCTTTTCCTTGGATGTGCGTCTTCCTCTGCATCAGAGTCCTCTTCCCTTCCACCATGGAAAACTTCAAAATACACACACAAACCAAACGTGCATGAATGAGTTACATCTTTATACATTGTCAACAGTGTTAACTCTTTAATGAGAAATTGTAGAAAAGCATATAACCTACCCGTGTCAAACTGCACCTGCTCGGAGCCAGCAGCGAGGCCTCCTCTCCCTCCAGACCACCAGATAAATCATTTCAAACACATGGTACAATTAGTGTGAATAATTTTTTAAACAAATGTCTATTGTTGTGAAATCCATCTGCATAAAACTCATAAATTTTGGCATGTGAAATCATGATTATCTCTCAGAAATTCACTCTACCAGCATGCACCACTGTATCCTCCATCACTGTATCCTCCACCACTGTATCCTCCACCACTGTATCCTCCACCACTGTATCCTCCACCACTGTATCGTTGCTCGACGAGGATTTCTGGAGACGTTCAATCTTGACGGCTGAAGAGACAAAATGCCGCGAAGTTTCCGCCGCCCGTGAAGTGAAGAAGAGGTGGAGTTACGAGGATTCTCAGACAGTTGAAGTGTCCAATGGAGTTAAGAGATTTGCTCTCAAGCTATTTTCAACACTTTAGATTGGTTAATAATTTGTAAAAATAACAGACCCACGTGGGGACTGACCAATAGCATCGATTTGTGAAAAAATATGAAATTGACTAAATTTGGACATACGAGGTTTCCGCCCGACAGCGACGTTATGCAGAAAAACAATGCAGCCTTCAAATAAAGCCACCTTATTATACAGTGCAACAAATTAATGATTTCCTTGATAGCACTTTCAATCAGCGAAGACCAAGATTAGAGAAGTATTTCTCTGATTTACAACTTTTTGTTGATTCTTGTGCTATGGCTACGAGAAAAGCTTCATTGGAGGAGCTTGATCAGCCAAAACGATATCGACTCAAGAAACATGTAAGCGCTGTTAAAAAAAGACTGAAAATCTGTTCTAAGAAATACTAGAGCCATGTTTATTAACCGGGTGATATTTTGGGCTTTTTCTCTCTTTCCTTTCCTCATGACAACCTTAAACATTGGAATTTTTAATATTAATGGTTGTCGGGGTATAGAAAAGAGAGCGGCTTTAGTTGACTATTTGCGCTTGAAGAAAGCAGATGTGATTTTATTACAGGAAACGCATTCAGATCAGCAGAATCAGACACAGTGGATTGGTGATTGGAAAGGCAATGTATTAAGTCAAGTCATGGAACAAACCTTAGTGCAGGTGTTGCCTTTCTTTTTTCTCTGTTAGTAGTCAGCCAGATGTGGTTGAGGTCGTGCCTGGTCGGATTTTGAGAGCTGATATTGCTTTGGGTGATGCACATTTTTCTTTTTTTAATGTGTATGCTCCAAATATTGGTCAAGAACGTATTATGTTTTTTAAAATACTTTCTCATGCTTTATCACAGTGTCCTCAGGGAAATATTCTTGTACTTGGTGGTGATTTTAATTGTACTGTCAATCCAGATCTGGATAGAAATCATGATGAACCTCATCCACCTTCTGCTGAGAGCTTAAAGAAATTACTTAATGATCATGATTTAGTAGATTTATGGAGGGAGGACTTTCCTGGGGTTAGACAGTACACATGGTCAAAAGCTAATTTAAATAATATGTCAGGGGCTAGACTCGACCGTTTCTATGTTGCAAAAGGCAATAGGGGAAGGTTCTTTAATAGCTCAATTTCGCCATCTTTTTTATCAGATCATCACTATGTATCTATCAAAGTTTCTGTCTCTATTCCTGGATTCTCTAAATCACATTGCCACTTTAATAATAGATTATTGCAGGATTGCACCTTCATTCACTCTTTTAATCTTTTCTGGAAAACTTATGTGGTGTTTTTCTTGAATGTATTGAGCAAGGAACTCTTCCTTTGAGTTGTCTTTCCTTTTATGAGATTTATACTGTGCCGAGGAATGTGATGGAGCTGTAGCTGATGAATTTTTATATGATGACTTATGACAGTCCTTTATCATTTGGAGAACTTTCTCAAGCTGTTCAGGAGATGTCTTCTGGGAAATCACCTGGGTTGGATGGACTTTCAGCAGAGTTTTTCAAGTCTTTCTGGAATCTAATTGGACAAGACCTATATGGTGTTTTTCTTGAATGTATTGAGCAAGGAACTCTTCCTTTGAGTTGTCGAAGGGCAATTTTAACTCTAATTCCAAAAAATGGTGATCTTGTGTGTCTAAAGAACTGGCGTCCGGTATCATTGATCTGTGCTGATTTTAAGATATTGTCAAAAGCATTGACTAATAGACTTAAAAATGTATGGCAACTGTCATTCACAAAGATCAAACATTTTGTGTCCCTAAAAGGTCGATTTTTGACAATCTCTTTTTGTTGAGAGATATCATTACTGGTGCTAAAATGCATAATTTGGACATTGGTTTTCTTTCGCTAGACCAAGAAAAGGCGTTTGACAGGGTGGACCATCAATATATATTTAAGACCCTGGAAGCTTTTGGTTTTGGTCCTTATTTTGTTTCTCTCATTAAGATGTTATATAATGAAATTTACAGCATGTTAAGATTGAATGGTTCCCTAACTAGGCCTTTTTCTGTAACCAGGGGAATAAGGCAAGGGTGCCCTCTTTCAGGTCTCCTGTATGCAATATCTATTGAGCCTCTCCTAGTTTCACTTAGGAGGCAACTACATGGTGTTAATTTTCCCATTTTTCCCAGTGTAGATCCAGTTAAACTTACAGCTTACGCAGATGACATAACAGTAGTTATAAAAGACTCTGAAGACGTTTAAAGATTGATTTCTTCTTTAGATAGCTTTCGTAAAGCTTCATCTGCATGTATCAACTGGGGGAAATGTGAATCCTTGCTGTTGGGAGAATGGCTGGGTGGAGGACCTCCCCAGCTGCCACAGCAATGTAGATGGGCCCGAGATGGCTTTAGAGTCCTTGGTCTTTACTTTGGGACTAATAGTTACACAGAAAAGAACTGGGAAGGGCTATTTGATCGGGTGATTCTTAGAATCCAGAAGTGGCGATGGATTCTTCCACAACTCTCTTATAGAGGGAGATGTTTGGTTATTAACAACTTGGCAGCTTCAATGCTATGGCATAAATGTACTGTGTTGGATCCTCCCAAAGAACTACTTATTGGTGTTCAAAAAGCCTTTGTTAAATTTTTTTTGGGGATGGTTGCCATTGGCTTCCTCCAGGTGTCCTGTATCTCCCGGTGGCAGAGGGAGGGCAGGGATTAATACATCTGGAATCTAAGATTATGGCAATGAGATTGCAAACATTGCAAAAACTCCTGTACTGTTCAGATCAAGTGCCTTGGGTTGTTATTGGTCTGCATATACTCAAGAGTCTTGGAGGAATTGGTCTTGACAAGCAGTTGTTCCTAATGCAGAAATCCTTTGTGGAGAAGACGCTTTTTTTGCCTTTCAGTTTCTATGGATCAGTGATTAAATCATGGGATTGTTTTAAACTGTTAAGAAAAGAGGATGAGCATTATGGTATTGCAGAACCTCTTTTTTTAATCCTCTTTTTGAAATGCCATCTAATGTGTCCCCATTTTTAACCACCAAATTTTTGAATGCTGGTATTACGAAAGTTATGGACTTGATTGATTTAACAAAAGGCCAATGGCGAACTGTACATGAACTTGCTAATCAAGTTGGGCTAACTTCGGTTAGAATTGTGGAGGGAATAGTTAGGAATCTTAAGGCCTCTTTTCCTCCAATGTTGACTTCTTTTATGAATAATGTTTTTCTGAATGGCTTTATTCCTCAGACATTTCCTGAATTTAAGGTGGTTCTTAAACATTGGGAATCAGTTGATGCTACGAGTCCAACAAACTTACTGAAAGGTTATGGGGATTTGGCTTTTTATTGTATTGAGAAAAAAATGTTATATCATATTTGTGTGAAGTCTGTACATCTTGGACAATTGAAACAAAGACTGGACACTAAATGGAGGATGTGGCTTTCTATTTCTGATGAGGTATATCCATCCTGGAGAGTACTGTACAAAACCCCCTATCTCTAAGAGATGCGGGGACCTTCAGTGGAGGTTACTGCATTGTATTATTGCCTTAAACTCTTTTATTTCGAAGCTTAATGAGACTGTTTTACCGATATGTCCTTTTTGTAATACAACTGACACTGTTTTTCATATGTTTTGTGAGTGTCTTAGACTCTGTCCATTGTTTGAATTGTTGGGAGAAATCATTGTAAAATTGGGTTTCTCGTATAACAATAGTCTATTTATTTTGGGTTGCCGATATAAGAAGTCTTGGCAACAACAGTGTACACTTGCCAATTTTTTTAATAGGGCAAGCGAAACTAGCAATTTTTAAGACACATCAGTGTAAAAATGCTGGAGAGGATGTAAGCATGGTGCCGCTTTTTAAGTCGTCGGTGAAGTCAAGAGTGGTCATTGAATACACCTATTATTGGCACACTAATAATGTTCCTTATTTTGAATGGAGATGGGGTTTTGGAGCGGTCTTGGTGACTATAAGTGAATCAGGGAATCTGGTATTCAACTGGTAATTAGAATTATAATTGTTTTTAATTTGTGTTTTTTTTTGGTTGATGTCTTAGTGTTTTTTGTCAATTCTTTGGTAAATTAAAGTGTTTTTAAAAGTCAAAGTCTCTCTCTCACTCACTCACTCTCTCTCTCTCTCTCTCTCTCTCTCTCTCTTCATCTCTCTCACTCTCCCTCTCTCTCTCACTCTCTCTTCATCTCTCTCTCTCTGTCTCTTTTCATCTCTCTCTCTCTCTCTCTCTCTCTCTCTCTCTCTCTCTCTCTCCCCTAAGGGCTTGGATATGTGTATTAACTCCACTTTGCGCAGTCGAGCCTCAGAGGGCACAGCCAAATAAAGACATTCATTAGCAGCCAGCTTTGCTAATCGTATTCTATCTAATATGATGTATTATTGTAATTCCACTGCAGCTCTCCGGGGAGATTCAGAGGAAAGCTGTTCAGAAACACTCTTTATTCTCCTTCTGCTAACTCAGGGAATGCCTGAACATCGGCACAACACTGATAAAGGACACACAGGCACACAGAAAGGGAGTGTGTTTATGTTCTTTCGTCTTCATCTTTAACTCAGATTTATTCATAAATAAACAAAAAGAGTTGCAATTAAGGCCTGTCAACACTAAGAACAATATAGCCATATCAGCGTTTACAGCAGCGCTCGATATCCTTCTAAACACTGAAACACTGATTCCAGAGAGGAATCAAACCTCAGTCTCTCCATCATCTGTGCGTCTCTCCAATCCCATCAAAGGTATATATTCTGTACTGTTTTCGTCGCCTCCTCGCCGGCTCCATCAGTCTATTTGACAGCTTCATCTTACAGGTTTATGAAACCCAAGGGTTTTCCCAAAGGCATACAGGGAAGATTTGAGAGAAAACAAAGACATTACAAAATGCATTTTTAGGGCTGTCAAAATTTGTATTCAACTTAATTACTAAATATATTTAACGTATATTATTTTCTAAGACAGCTTTGAAACTATACTTCCTATGTGAAAAGCGCTTTACCATCACAACTGGGCTGCGTTCAGCCCCGACAAAACATTGCACAACGTTTTTTAAACCGACCTGCATCGAACACATTTGTAAATTACTTTCCTTGAACCCATTGTGCGAGTTCACTTTAATACCGCGTGCTTTATATACATGTTGCTGCTGATTGGACTGCAGTTCTGACACACCCACCAAACAAGAGAAAACGTATCTCAAACACCGTTGCACACCGGTGCACGCCGTTTCCAGGAAACATGACGTTCAACCCCGAAACTGTAGCAAAACGTTGCGCACCGTTTTGAACTTGAACGTGCCCCTGGATCTCTCTGATGACTCATGCCAGATTCTCCAATCATTCCATCTGCTTAAGCTCCGCCCCTTTCTTACAATCCACTGCCAGCTCGTGCTCAGACCCGCCTCCATTTCTGAGAGCCACGCCCACGTCAACAGCCACTCAAAAGACCAGCCCTTCATTTTTTCTTTCTTTTCAAAGATTCGCGTCACTCAGATTTACATCACAATGCGAAAGAAAAGATCTGTTATGGCATCATCACGACTTTAGCATTAATCTAATAATAATGGGTAGAAAATATTGGAATATTGCAGTGTTTATTGTAAATGATTTATCGGTGCACATGATTATTGTTTTAATAATCTTGAATCAGAATAACAGCTGCATCTCTTCTCTTCTCTGATGACGAGGGTGGGGCTTTAACCTGTCACTCACATGAGATCAGCCAATAGCAAACCACAACCATCCAATCAGTTCCCCACAGACACAATCAAGCCCCGCCCACATTTGTTCTTATTCCAGAAGCGTTTCACTCAAGCGTTTCGACACAATAGAGGAGAAAAAACCAGCACAACTTCACTATGAGTAACAAGGTTGACATTTTCAGTCAAATTCCAGCATTTCTTTTTCCAAAGTTTCCTTTCTGTCTCCCTTTTATATTTTTGCTTTCCTGTGATGGAGGAGGAACAGAGAATATAAAGAAGAATAAGGAGGAAGCAGGAGACAGGAAGTCAGCTCAGATTCAGACAGGAAGTGGTTCCTCTGGGAGCTCCTGTCTCAGTCTATCCAGACATCGGGTCTAATTACCAGTGTTAATTGGCAAACGCAACATAACACATCCCATAATGCCCTCTGAGAGAGAGAGAGAGAGTGAAGGCGGCAGGTGTTCGGGAGATTTAAGCACATGATAAACCTCTTCTGTCCATCATCTGAAGCTCACATCACACAGCACAGGTGCGACCAGCAAACACAGGTCATGTTCCTCACGGCGCAGGAATTCAGGTCAGCCAGGTCGTGACCTTTCACCTCTGCATGACAGGTCAGCCAGGTCGTGACCTTTCACCTCTGCATGACCGGTCAGCCAGGTCGTGACCTTCACCTCTGCATGACCGGTCAGCCAGGTCGTGACCTTTCACCTCTGCATGACCGGTCAGCCAGGTCGTGACCTTTCACCTCTGCATGACAGGACAGCCAGGTCGTGACCTTCACCTCTGCATGACCGGTCAGCCAGGTCGTGACCTTTCACCTCTGCATGACAGGTCAGCCAGGTCGTGACCTTTCACCTCTGCATGACAGGTCAGCCAGGTCGTGACCTTCACCTCTGCATGACAGGTCAGCCAGGTCGTGACCTTTCACCTCTGCATGACCGGTCAGCCAGGTCGTGACCTTTCACCTCTGCATGACAGGTCAGCCAGGTCGTGACCTACACCTCTGCATGACTGGTCAGCCAGGTCGTGACCTTCACCTCTGCATGACCGGTCAGCCAGGTCGTGACCTTTCACCGCTGCATGACAGGTCAGCCAGGTCGTGACCTTCACCTCTGCATGACAGGTCAGCCAGGTCATGACCTTTCACCACTGCATGACAGGTCAGCCAGATCATGACCTTTCACC